>NC_090923.1:847694200-847997231 GCF_040938575.1 Ambystoma mexicanum
GGGATTGTCCTTATTCTTTTTGCAACTTGACTTCGAAGAGGATTGGGTTGGACCTTTCGTCCTTCCAATCCTTGTTAACTCTTTTGTCGGAAGATTTCTCTTCTGGTTTGGGTGTGCTCACATGAGCCTTTCACTGGACTGGAGTACTTACAAACTTGTCGTCAGACTTTGCAAGCTTTCTAGGCTCTGTAATAGTCTTGTCCACAAGATGCTGGTATAAGGTCAACCTCACAATTCTTCGATACATACTCACACGCAATCAAAGTGTACATCCCTTTAAATATGTCAACGTTGTCACCAGACACCCACCCTCTCAGATATTTCAATGACAAGTAGGTGAATGCTTCAAATGTCTGTCCGCTTTTCTTTCTGAGCTCTCTGTATCTCTTGAAATACTGTTCTTGGGGTTTATAGAACTTCCTGAGGAGGGCTGCCTTCATGCTCTCATAAACGTGCCTTTCTTCAGAAGTTAACTGTAGAATTTCATCAGTCCCTGGTGTCGGTAAGCGACTTATCAGGGCTGCCCTCCACAGTACTTCGCCCACCTGCTGTAAATGAAAAGCAAGGAAGAGCACTTCAAACCAGTCAAAAGTATCCGTCCCCACTTCGTAAGCCTGCACCAAGTCTTTAGGTATGTGGCTTTGGGGTTTATCCTGGTTCCAGCCATTACTGCTGCTTTCATTAGAGGTGGATCTGTTGGCCTTCTTCCTCTCTTGGTTTCATTTTGGATGTCCTGGCCTTCCTTCACTGGCAGAAGATATAAGGCAGACTGCACCTTCAGCCAGGGTTCAATGATGAGTTATTCGTTCTGCTTCTGGTGAAGCATTCTGATGATCTTTCAAAGGAGGGACTCAGACCTCTTTTAAAGCCAAATGGACCACAGGGATTGGTGTAGGCTAAGCCTACCTTAATGTACCAATCATGGGTCCCCACCAACAATCTTGTGTATGCATGAGGTCATAAACAGAGTGCTTTGCAACAGAAAAGGTAAAGGGGTGAAAACATGTATGCTAAGTCCAACCCATCTTCCTGTCTGTTGTGGATCAAAGGGTCTGTCTTGTTAATGTAGTTCTCTGTTTTTCCTGATTAAAGCGACCAGGCTTTCTGGCTCCTGCAAACCACATTCTCATATCTTGCAAATGGGGTCTCCATGTGGGGTTGACTACTTTAAACACGCATTCCCAGACATGACAGTTCACTGTCAATCGATACTAAGGGTGGGAGCTGGCTTCAGGTTGACATAATGCATATGAAAGGTTATTGGGGTTTCCTGTATCCTTTGTTAACCTCTGAAGCCAGGTCTCATGTTGGCCTGTTTGAATTACCCTGTGAGTGTTATGTGAATTTCTGCCATTAGCTGCAGGGCCCAACAAAAGGGCAGGGCAGATCCATGGAGCCTTTGATAGCTAATCAGGCTGTGGGTGGGAGGGGAAAGGTTTGGTCCTTCCACTTCCGGAGATGCATGATATACTCCTCTTGTCATATCCCAACTAAATATGACAGGAGGGGTGACGGCTGTAGGCTGTGTCCATCTAGAGTGCATTGGTCTATGACTATGTCATGCAGTGAGCATAGGAAAATGTGTGCTGATTAACCCCATACATTTTTGAGAGGTTGACCTACCATCATTCAATTTCATTTAAAGTTTCAAATCCACCTTGCGCATAGTCGCATTCCTCACATCGATTCTCAATTGTCTTGAGTTGATCTGTTGGACAAAACTCCAGGCAATTGCCCGGATTATGGTGATGCTGTAAAAGTGGCGGTAATTCCATCACCAATACTTTTTGATCGTGCCACTATAGTTGTAATGAGACACATGTTTGGCTTGGGTCTTGAACACTGATTGGGAATTCAACTGCGGACTCGCTATTCAGCGATAGAAGGTCGGCAGGAAAGAACAACAGCAACATGCTGTAGCAGTAGGGCTCTTCACAGCCCTAGAGAAATATCAATCTCAGGGAGCAGGTGTAAGAGCAATAACGTGTTGAGAAGACAGTCCCCATTTGATGTATTGTATCAGGATTACAGTTGGGTTTCAGGGATCAACATAGTATCGAGATCCTGACTCGTCGTGGTGTGCATGATATCTTCATGGCAACTGATGATAGTGCCTCCTTCTTATTCATGCATCTGCACTTCTCAGCTAAATGCAACTAGCACTGTATCAAATATCCTTGCTTCACTGCATAAAGCCCATCATTCCCTCTGATGGCTTTTGGTCTGATGTGCAGACCTTAGTTCTCTCCCATATAAGATGAAATGCTCTCCTTAATGGAGCTTCAAAATACATTCGGAGACCTCTGTGCACAGCGTTTCATATCGCTGCTCATTCGGTTGTTGGTGCTCAAACATGTGATCGCATGTCTCCTTTTTCTTATTTCACTATGTCGGTTTTCCTGTGAATATCATATTCACTTTGAGATGTGCTGCAACACAATCAAGGCAATCTGGCGTGAACATCTGTCAGATCTTGCTGCCAAAGTGGTGTGTTTGAGAGCATTGTCGAAGCACAAAGAGAATCGCTAGCTCGCTTGAAGTTTCTCTGATGAGGAAAGCATCTACTTCTAAGCGAGATTTCTTGCAGAAATCCATAGATTTGGAATTGACTTCCTATACATTTGCGCTGATCACCTAATCATCTTTCGTTTTGCAAGGATTTAAACATGTATCTGTCCCTGCGCTGTAAAACTGTAAACCTTGCTTCTTTTAGTTTTCAACAATCATTTTATCTAATTGGGAATTTTATTGTACTTTTGGTCTTGTATGCTAATTTCAGGCCAAGGAAATCGTACCTTTAAACCTGGGTATAGAACAACTAAACAGCAGAAACAAAGAAGGGGTTATACAACCTGCTTAGTTTCGCTCTACTAGTCTTGGGCGGTATGTTTTACCCAAACACCATACCACAGTGCAGTGATGGCAAGAATATGATTGTGATATAATGGAATGTATCTATCCCACCGAGGCTTGGGTTCTGGGTGAATGCATTCCTTTCATCCTCCATTAATGAAAGTCAGTTCATCAGGCTAAAAAGGGAAGGGAGAGTTATTTCGAGGCTCATGGTCCAAATTCCTTGAATAACTTGCGAGTTCATAAAAGTGTCTTCTTGTCAGCCTTCCCTTATTCCTCAGACGTAAACAGTATGATTCTTCCATTGGTTGCCACCTCTATTGTTTTTGCCAACACCTAACAAATTCACCACCTCAAATTACAATCAAAACCACATATGACTGAACACTTTGGCAGAGCGTTTGAGTACATGGTAGTGCAAATACATATCGCTGTCAGAGGTAACATTACAAATCCCTGCACTTCTAAGAACAACTGAAGGCAGTCAAAAAACAACCAACAATAGAAATATGTAGCCTAAGTCTATATATATATTTATCTGTGTAATCATTTGAATGACATTTCAGTCCATGTTGAATTGAAGATATTTTTAATAAACTCAATGGTCGGATTTGGAGTCAGGTGCTTGCTTTGCCTTTCGCATTACTGTACCCCATTATAAGATATGACCTGGGTTTGAGCGCTTTGGAAAACCTTGCTAGATGGAGGCGATTAAGTCTGTGAGGAATTGCCACCTGGGAAGGGGAGAGAAGCTGTAGCTTTATTGTTTTGTATTAATTAATAAAAGGATGCAGGCAATTCCATCTCAGCACAGGTAATCTGCTGAACAGATCTCCCTTTCATAAGCTCCATGCCAAAGGCATAGTGTACTCCTTTGCCCTGCTGGACGATTACCCTGATCCGCATTGCCTGTTTTACAGTGACACAGAGCAGGTTCAGGGCTAACAGGTGCCCTCTTGACAGCTGAAGTAACCGTCAGATGCTGTGCAGTGCAAGTGCTGCTTTTAAGACATGCACTCCCATTTCATAAACTGCATAACTATGATAATGCTATCCTGGGGGCACATTAAAATGTAACTATAAGGCATACCTGAGTTTGAGGTATGGTGTCTAGCATCTCTCTTATTTATCCAAGATACAACAATTTGATCACACATGTTGCAGCCCATGTGTATTTAAACAATGATAACATACATTAGCTAGAGAAATGGTCCAAGGCAGCGATACCACTTTAACAGCATACTTCAAGTTGCATATGCTATAAACAATAAACATATACACAGAAATTCATTTGATGAAGCACTATTTCTCTAACAAAATTAATTATATTTAGGTCGAAAACCCATATGTGGAATCTAAGACAATGAGGAGCAGATACAGCTCAGTTGTGGAAGGATAATGTTCATTCGCCCCAGCTGGGCTCTCTTTTCGGCTGCCAGCAAGACTGGAGCACTGGAGGTTGCCTCTGTTTGTTCCTTTGTCAGGGCAGATAACACTCTCCCCAGAGACAGTCACCCCAGAGGAAGATGTTCTTCGAACAGGAATCAAAGGATTCACCCATTCACAAAAGGAGTAGCCTCATTCCAGGGTGCTGCATACAAAAATTGCCTTTGATTCTATTGAGAAAGAAGACAAATGACCCCTTTCTCCGTGTTCCAATGTGATTTTTTGGTTTCTTTTTTCTTTTTTCGATTTCTTCAAAAGTATTGCGCATTTGACAGTGCCCTTTGTGATTACTAATCAAACAAGCACCATTGGCCCTGATTTGAGAAAGACGGGAATACCGTCGAAACACGTGTAATCACAAAGAGCACTTGTCAAATGCGCAATACTTTTGAAGAAATCGAAAAAAGAAAAAAGAAACCAAAAAATCACATTGGAACATGGAGAAAGTGGTCATTTGTCTTCTTTCTCTGTAAAAAGTGGGTGCATGGGCCACATGTCAGTGTAACCGTATGAACCTTTCTTTCAATTAAACGGAGTGGAGGAACCAGATTCTTCGTTGTTACCCTCCCATGCGACCCTGAAAAGGCGATTACTAAATACACACTAGGGCGATGAGGTCCAACTACAGGAAAACCCCCCTTAAAAGGTTCCTCAATTTTGCATACATTTTTATAGAATCATGGTTGGACATTCCCTTTGTTTTGGTGCTTAGTTGTTTGGGTTGCTAAGGAATCATATTCACATCCCTCTTGAGAGCATAGACTTCCCCGGTCCATCTTACCACAAAAGACAAAGGAAGAATATCTCTCAACTGTGCCTGTTTTACCTTGACCATTGAGATAGTCTTGTTTTGTAGCAGTTTGAGGGCTGAGTCAGCACCTTAGCCACTACTCTCCCATGTACTCCTGGAGGCAGAAGTCATAGGCCCTCATTCCGAGTCTGGCGGTAGGGGATACCGGGCACCGGGAAGGAGACCGGGGCCGGTAATCCCCTACCGCCCTATTCCAAGGTCCCTTGGCAGGGACCATAAGGAACGTGTGGTTGGACCACACGTCCCTTACGGGTCCCGCTAAGGGACCAGGGCACAAATAACGGGCTTGCCATTCGCGAGCCCGTTATTTGCGCCCTCCCCATTCCCATTGAGCCCTATGGGGGCTCAAATGGGAATGGGGAATGGTTGGTGCAATGGGGATTTACCAGTCCCGCCAAGGTCAGACTAGACCGGTAAATCCCCATGGCACCACACCGGGCTAAGTACCGTTATTGGTGGGAGTCATGGAGCAAATAGTGCCATGACTGCCACCAATCTCGGAATGAGGGCCATAGTCTTTGATTCTATTGAGAAGCAAAGGAGGTAGGGCATGTATACGCCATGAAAGCTCTTTACAGTTGGGGCAAGCTTCCGCCATCTTGTTTTTCTTTGGCCCTATCTTTCCTTCCTCCCCCTAAAATTTCCGTAAGCACACATTGTTTTGGGTGTTATGTCAGAATGCAAAGTCCACTTGTTCCAAGGTCAGGAATTAGACCTATAAATCAGCCCTGCATATGACCAACCATCTATAGACTTTTGCCTTGAATAGAAGTGATCTCCCACTCTTTCGTTTAATCATCTCTGGACTTCATCCATTGGACCCTGTTGGGAGATCATTCCTTTCCAAAGTCCTCCAGTTGTGAGGTGAAGACAGGTAGTCCAACACAGAGGCAAGCTCGGTCCCCTACCCGTCCCCACGGGTACATTGAGGGTGACCTGCAGCTGCAGCAAGACCTGCCTCTCTGTCAGCCACATTGCTACCCAGGACCTCGCCATGCTTCAGGACTCTTGCAGGTGTGTGTCAGCCTCCCACACCTTAGGGAGCTTGAGACAATGACTAAGCTTGCCCCTGAGATCCTGGAGTGGAACTCACAGCTCCTGAGAGCCAAGGCAGCCATGTCAAAGCAACAGGACCCTGCGGAGCTGCCTTTGGCACTTGTTGATCCTGCATGTCTAAACCCGTTTTGCAGCTGCACCGCACCATCTGAAAGCTCATTGTTGCCTCGGCATGAAAAAAGAAGCATCACTGGACCCACAATGCTTGAACTACTGTTCGAACCACCTGCCTTTTCAGCGCTGATCGAGTTGACATTAAAACTGGCCCTGGTGTTCTTCACAAACCACGATCTTCGAGCACAGCATCAAACCGACTTCCCTTGCACATCTGGACATCAGGCGGTCTTCTGTTTATCCTCGACCATCAAACCAAACTGGGTGACCTACACAATCTGAATCGTTTGAGTAACTCTTCGACCCTGCCTCAGCATCTGCTTGCTGCTTGACTACAGAGACAACTGCTGCATTTCAAGCCAAATCAAACCACCGAACAGCACAGAGAAGCCTGGAAAATTATGTTTTGATTGCCTTTCTCCCTGTCTCTCATTACCCAGAGTGCTGCATCTTGCGTATTCTGAGTTTTTTCTACATGGGTCGGTTTTTGTAGTGATTTCTATTTAGTTATTATTGCTTTTGGTATGTTTAATTAAAGTATAGATTTTATAGAACCTTATTTGGACATTCCTTTAATTTGGTCTGTTATGTTTTGCTGTTTGGGTTGCTACTAAATCAAATTCACACCCCTCTTGAGTAAATTGTCTCCCCCTTGACCCACGTTAGCACAAAAGGTGATGGAGATATATCTCTTAATTATGCATGTTTTACCTTTATTATTGGTTTCACTCTTGTTTTGTAGAAGTGTGAGGGCTAATGAGCTATTTAGCCTCTAGTCGCCCTTGTACTCCTGCACGGCAGAAATCAATTTGTGAAAAGGTCTGCATGCAAAAATCCAAGATCGCAAGAAAACGTCTTTGTTTGAGGATCTAAGAGTTATTGTGCAAGCAAAACTCTATCCTTCCTTAAATAACTTGCACTAAATGATTATACACTACAGAGTTTGTGCATGGCCACCGCCAAAGTTAATCACTAATGCAGACATAGTGCAAAATAAATTATATGATTTGGGATTGGTACACAACACAAAATAAGCTGCAAGTGTATGCATTATACAGAGAACTAGCTAGTTTACCCGTGTTTCGCACGGTAATTCCTACTTCAGTCCTAGTTTGAACTTTATTTAATGAACTGAACCAATGCATCTTGGTAGACAATAATGCAATCTTTCCTGTAGGAGCTAGTGTGAACAAATTGTCTTTGTTTCTAACTCTGGAGCAAGCCACATAAAGCAGACCTTGCAAAAAAGCATGAATCCCGTAAATTGATTCCAGCTGCTTTGAGTTGGGGCGTTGAGATGGCGCAGCAACATTATTGATGTCCTGATCTACAGCTGAGGCAGCAGCAACCTCAACATAAGTACTGTGCGTGTGGGGCCCAAGCGTGCAAGCTTGAAGTACTGTACCCGTACTTGTACGGATGAAGCATATAATCTTCATACTGTTGAGATGGCATATATCATCAACTTCCGTGGGAAATTCAGTTTCAGTACTTATCATGAGAGATTTGCCACAATGTGATGGACAACGACATTGCGGATACTATTGAAGAGACATGCACTGTTTCCTGTCATCCGCATCAATACAAAAGGACTGTTTTGTGTCACCCACATGACTTCAAAAGTGAGTGCCACTAATGACAGCTAGAATGCTGATAGTGTGGAAAGATTAGGAACAATGAGCTGCTGAAGTTTTCATGAACTGCTGAACTTTAGGAACAATGTTCTTAGAATTACGGCAGAACTATGGCGCGAAGAGCCATATCTCAGATGTAAGCATTGCAGACGGTTTAATTAAAGAATATGAACAAGGTATATTTTATAATTGCCTGCACCATGGAACCTACCCACATGCCACATTTCAGGTGTGTAGCATGTTCGGAAGTATAATGAACATTTCAAACATTCACACACGCATATCCAAGCATTGCAGACGGCTTATAAAAAGAAATTAGAAAAATGTATATTTTATACTTGTAACATTGTCCAAACCATGGAACCTTCCCACATGTCGAATTTCAGGTTTGTAGAATGTTGGGAAGTATAGTGAACATTTCGAATAGACACACATATATATCCACTAATGTACCTTTTATATAGTACACAGCCTGCAGTAGTGGTCGTGTAGTTATGGTTAAGTTGCTCAAACCATAGGAAGAGCACTTTTGGGTGGCTTATATCTTTGCCCCTCCTAAACGTATCCTCATGAAACTTTGCAAAAAAGTATATGGCCCAGTCAGATTAATTCTGCAAAGTTTGGTGAGGTTTTGTATAGAGCGGCAAAGTTATAGGGTATCCTAAAATGTGTGGTTTTACCCATGGATACAATGGAAAAAAATGTTGCTCACTCCTACAGCCCAAACCGCTGGACGGATCATAACCAAATGTATGCCACGAGCGGCGGCTTGGTCCCGAAAGCGTTCTTTTGTAAAGTTATAAATCCATCAAGTATTTTTTTTTTTAAACAGTCGAAAAGTAGGTAAAGGAAATGTGTGATATCTGGGTTCGGTCAGCAGACTCAACTCTTCTGTTCGGTCCGTGGACCCACCTCCAATTGGTCTAGAGGGCAACGTGATGTCTGTGGACATCGAACGTGCCCGCTGATTGGATGGTGAAAAGCAGGAGGTGCATCATATTTTTGGGGAAACGCCAACCATGTTGGTTTTATGGACAGTGCCCCATGTCCACGAACACCGGGGTAAAACATATTAAAAAAACACAACATTGCATACAAACTAATGAAACAATCTCTGGGGAGGTGAGGGGTGATGAGGATGGGATGGGATGTGGCCATAAAAAGCCAAAAGACTGATGGTTTTTCATCTCTGATGTTCGCTAACAGTTAGGGGACAGCCAAGTAATCTTCGCAAACATCTCAGATGGAGGGAAACACTTGTGTACTGCCACATTATAAATGACTTATCATATCATATGAAATCATATATATATATATATTTTAGCATTACTGCGTTGGTGAAAAGCAGTTTTTGGATGGAGAATAACTTTGTCGACAATCAATGAAACTGTATGAAATCGTGTAATATTATTCTAGACGTTACCTGATTGGTTCTACACAATTTGGTGCTATTTTGTCAAGAGGGACCAAAATTAGAGGGTGTAGGGGGTCAAAATAATTGAAAGGCTCATACATCTGTTGCCGTTTCATGAATATGCACAAAAGTTTTCAAACAGATTGAAGACCCAGATTTTAATGCGTTTGCATTCCAACCTAACACTTGAAGAAGGAAGGGCACCTTCACAAAAGAACCCCATCTCCAGCAGCCGGGTAATCTGTTTAAAGTGCTAGATGAAGCACAGCAGTGATCTACCCATTCTACCGCCCTGCAATTATTTCATAATCATATACTTTGATTTGATTATTGGAGCCTGCAGCATGGCCGAACCCTAAGTTTGAATGGGAAGACATATTTTGCTTGCGGCTGCAGCCCGAAGTGCTGCACTGAATGAGAACAAACCTGTTAGAGGAGCATCAGCAAGCCACTGAACGCATTGGTTTGCAAATCTGTTGTGTGTTTTATTTTTCCAAAGTGTACAAATGTAAGCACAAAACATAGTGATAATGATACTAGTGATACATAGTGATACTTTAGTGCATGGACAATGAGCCTGGCCATTGTTAAGGATGAATTCCTACTTTGATTTACTTATTGGGGCATGTGGCATGGCCGAAGCTGTAGGTTTGATTGGGAAAACCAAAATCGGCTTGCAACTGCACCCCGGAGTGCTGGATGGGTATTTGGCCAGTCAGATTCATTCTGCAATGTTTGGTGAAGTTTTGCATAGGGGTGGCAAAGTTATAGGGAGGTCCCAATATGTGTGGTTTTACCCATAGATACAATGGAAAAATACACTTGCTCACACCTACAGCCCAAACCGCTGGATGGATTTTAACCAAATGTGGGCCAGGAGTGGCGTTTGGTCCTGAAAGCGTGCTTTTGTAAATTTGGTGTCAATCCAGCCAGTATTTTTTTTAAAACAGCCAAAAAGTAGGTACAAATAAATGTGTGTTATCTGGGTTCGGTCCGCGAATTCAATTCTCTCTTTGATCCGTGGACGCACCTCCAATTTGTCCAGAGGGCAGCGTGATATCCGCGGACATCGAACGCACCCACTGATTGGATGGAGAAAAGCAGGAGGTGCGTCATATTTTTGGGGAAACGCCCACCATGTTGGTTTCAGGAACAGTGGCTGTTGTCCGCGAACATCACAGTAAAAACATATTAAAAAACACCACATTGCACTAAAACTAATGAATCAATCTCTGGGGAGTTGAGGTGTGATGAGGATGGGTTGGGATATGGCCATAAAAAGCCAAAAAACGGGTGTTTATTTTTTACATTTTCGTTGTCCGCTAACAGTTCGGGGACAGCCCTGTAATGTTCACAAAAATCTCAGATGGGGGAAACACTTGTGTACTTGAGCGTTACAAATTTCTTATCATATCATATCATATATTTATTTTTGCATTACAGGGTTGGTAAACAGCAGTTTTTAAATGGAGTATAACTGTGTCGCCTATCAATGAGACTGTATGAAATCGTTTGAAATTATTCTAGATGTGCCATGAATGGTCCTACACAGTTTGGTGCTGTTTTGTCAAGAGGGAACAAAATTAGAGGGGTTGGGGGACAAAATATTTGAAAGATTTATACATGTGGTGCCATTTCATGAATCTGAACAAAAGTTTGCGAACAGACTGAAGACTCAGATTTGAATGTGTTTTCATTGTTTGGTTGGGTTTTGTGAAGAGGTGACAAAATTAGAGGGGAGTTTACCATTTTTAGATGGGTTATAAATGGGTTGCCATTTGACAAATTTGCACAACATTTTTTAGTAAGATTATGTACCCAACCTTGAATTGTTCTTCAAAGTATGAATGGATGTTGTCAACTAGCAGCTTAGTTATATGACTCAGATAATCTGGCTACTAGCCATGACCATGAGAGAATGGCAATGGGGTTAATGTGGGCATGGCCACCAGGGACTGGCTATGTGGTGACATTTTAGAAAATTGGGATAAGTTTGAATGGGAAAATAAATTCTGCCCATGGCTACAATTCTGTCTGTGTCTACAGACCGAAGTAATTCGACTCTAGAGAGTCGAATTACGTGTTGGCTGAGTTCTAACAATAAATTACTTATTGAATAACCCAGCGCTGGGGTGAACAGGGCTCACTCTCCTATTCCAAATCTAACACTTGAAGAAGGAAGTGCACCTTCACAAAAGAACCCCATCTCCAGCAGCAGGGTAATCTGTTTAAAGTACTAGATGAAGCACAGCAGTGATCTACCCATTCTACCGCCCTGCAATTATTTGATAATCGTGCACTCTGATTTTATTATTGGGGCCTGCAGCCTGGCCGAACCCTAGGTCTGAAAGGGAAGACATATTTTGCTTGCGGCTGCAGCCTGAAGTGCTGCACTGAATGAGAACAAACCTGTGCGAGGAGCATCAGCAAGCACCTGAATGCATGGTTTTGCAAATCGGTTGTGTGTTTTATTTTTCCAAAGTGTCCACATGAAAGTACAAAAAATAGTGATATACGTTTAGTGCAAGAACAAATTCCTACTTTCATTTAATTATTGGGGCATGCGGCATGGCCGAAGTTGTAGGTTTAAATGGGCAAAAAATAATAAGCTTGCAACTGCAGCCCCCAGTGCTGGATGGGATTGCAGCAAAATTGTGGGCATGCGGCATGGCCGAAGCTGTCAGTTTAAATGGGAAGAAAAATCTGCTTGCGTCTGGAGGGATTGCAGCAAAGTCTTGCTTTTGGAAATATGTCCTGTATTTTACTTTTTTGAAATTGTCGAAACGTAAATACAAAAAATAGTGATATCATTTTTCTGCCGTGGGCAGAGGGCCTGGTCTTCAGCAAGGACAAATGTTTACACTGGGTTTGGGAAGGGTTTATATACTGTGCATTATTGGGTCAAACCTGCGGTAGACTTTTGGGTCTCACACAATGATTTGTCATGTAATCAGGAGTCTCACATCTGGGTTGAAGCTCAGCTTTATTTGTCAGGTTTGTCCAGCCAATCAGCATGCTGTCAGGCAGATTTGTCACATTCAGTCAACCACCCAGAGCTCTAAAAAGACGTTTGACCCTGTATGTAAGGGACAGGTCACGTGTTGGTCCTTTGCAAGTTTTTCTAGGCTGGAGGGGAGGAGTAGAGGGGTTATTCTCACACTTGACATATTCTTGTGTGTTCAGTGTGTTGTTAGTCGGCTGTTAGTTACCCATGTAGACAAACAAATGTACTTTGCTTTTGTGCCTTTTTTCTTTTTTTGTCCACCAGTATAATTTGAATAAACCCCCCAAAACCCCACTTGATGCTAATTCTATCCCCAAAAAACAGTGTTGATCCTTTTCAAGTTTTCCTCACTTTCACATGCTTGTTGTTTTTATCTAATCTCCCTCTTCCTGTTTTTTTGCTTGTGTTATTTTTCATATTGTGTTGTAGCAGTATAGCAGTCATCATTATGCAACTTTTATTTGCAGTATATGTATTGCTGTTTTTTCAGGATTGAATAAATTAAGCATTTGGTCACATCTTGTGTGTGCTTGTTAGCTTTTGGCATGAGCTTTACATTTTTTAAGGTTCACAAGTTCACCATTGGGCCTCATTACGACTTTGGAGGCAGCCATGACGCTATTGGCGCCATGGCTGCCTCCAAAATCGGTTCCGGGTTCCCTGAAGGGGGAATTACCGGGCCATTCCGAGTTCGGAAGGCCCGGTAATTCCTCCTACAGGGAATCCAGGCCCAGACCTTCCCCATTCCCATTGAGCCCCAATAGGGCTCAATGGGAATGGGTGCAGGAGCTAACAACGGGCCGATTACGACTGGCCCGTTGTTAGCTCCCTGGTCCCCTCGCGGGACCCGCTCTGGAGTCTCCCCGTGAGGGGGACTCATAATATTGCAGAATGGGTGTAACGGCGCCACCACCATTAGCGGCGTCCGTTAACCCATTCCGCAATTGTCGTAATGAGGCCCATTGTCTCTATCACAGAGACATGGATTCCTTTGTACAATACCATGGTTGCTGCCTCTCTGACCACCATGCAGACTTCTTTTTGCCATGTCCCTTGTCCCATTGCTCGTGGAGGGGGTATTGGCATCCTCTATCAATCTTCTTTCTGACTAATTATTTCTTCTTTGGTTCTCCCTACTTACTCTTCATTTGAATTATCTTACAATAACTTTTCAAAACCCATTTCTATTACTTTTCTTCTTATCTTCCTCCTGACCCTGCTGGATCCTTTTGTGATGATATTGATCATCTTCTTGCCTATATTCTTTCTATCTCCAGCCCTCTAATTCTGTTGGGTGATGTCAAAGATCACCTTTCGTCGACACACTGCACTCTCCCTCTTCTTTCTATTCTTGTCTCTCATTTTTCCCACCCCCTCTCTGCTCCTTTATCCCATATTTCTGGTTCCTGTCCTGATCTTAGCTTTACTTCTGGCGTGCCCTATTTCCTTACTCCCTGTCTATCTCTCTGACAACTATCTCCTTTCTGTGTCACTTTTTCCTCAAGTTTTGTTATGATCCTGTGTTTTCTCTCCCAAGTTATCATTTCATCAGCGTGATTTATGTAACTTTAACTCCTCACACTTTACCTTGACTTGTACCTCCATCCATCCTTCCTTCACATTTCTCCTTCTCATCCGTAACACCTGATGATATTGCTTCCTCCATCTCCTCGTCTCTTTCTTCATCTCTTGACTCGCTTTACCCCTTATTGCCTTACCATCCTACTTGCAAACCTTCTCAACCATGGCTTTCCCCTCATCTTGAAAGATGCTGGCTTAAGACCAAATCTAGGGGGATCATTCCTCATACTTTTCCTATCATGCTCTCTTAGATGACTGTTTATTCTCTGATAAATGTCTCTACTTTTCTGATCTCCTACGCACTTAGTCTGCCCACACTAGGCGTCTTTTTCAAAAAAAAAATTGGATTCTTTTTCCTCCTACTCTGGATTACTCTGCTAATTCCACTTTGTCAGCCTCTGACTTTGCCCAGTTTTTCTCCTCTAATGTAGCTTCTCTTCGCAAAGACATTGAAGTTTCCATTTCATCTGAATTTGTGTCTTCTTTTACCCCTGTATCCTCCACCTCCATTTCTTGTTTTCAACCTATCTCTAACACTGATACTTCTCTTCTATTGGCCAAAGCCCACCCTACTGCCTCTCCCACTGACCCAATCTCTTCTGCACTCATTCTTAAAGTTTACCCTCCATTAGTGTATTACCTTACTTCCTTCTTCAATACCTGTCTCTCAACTTCCACTTTCCCTACGTCTTATAAACATGCTTGCATTATCCCAATTTTATAGAAACCTACCGCTAACCCACTAATTGTTTCAAATGTTTGTCATATTTACTTGCTCCCCTATCTTTCTAAATTACTTGAACGATCAGGTTATTTCCAAGTCTATACCTCTGTTTCTAACTCTTCTATTCTTCCACAAGTCCAGTCTGGCTTACTTCTTATTCACCTCACAGAAACTGCTCTTCTCTCTGTTTTGGATTCACTCCTTTCTGCATGGTATTCCAAACACTCATCTCTTCTTGTTCTTTTGGATCTATCTGCCGCGTTCAACACTCACTGTCTACCGCTCTCTACTACTGGCGTCTCTTTCTCCCTTGGGTTTTGTGGGTTCTGTCCTTTCTTGGTTTCAATCTTATCTATCTCAAAGAACATTTTCTGTTTTGTGGGCTGGCAAATCATCTAAATCCTTCTTGCTTGCCCATGGCTTTCCGCAAGGGCCCGTCTTGGGTCCACTTCCCCTCTTGCTGCTGTTGTTTCGTCCTTTGGTTTGTCACTCCACTTTTATGCTGATGACACTCAACTTTTTCTCTCCTTTTCTTCCGACATTCACCAACCTCTTTCTGCCTGTCTTCTGACTATTAAGTCTTGGATGTCATCTCACTATCTTACACTTAATGCTGTGAAAACTGAAGTTCTCTTTTTCTCCACTAATTGGGAGACAAGTCAGTGCCATTGTCGGAGGCCTCAAATAATAACACAGAGACAAGGTGGAGTATGGCCTCTTGCGGACACCCCCCATTAATGCAGAGATGGTAGGGCCTCAAGCAAATGCCTCGGTGGGAGCAGGCTGAGTGAAAGTATTGGGGGCATATTTATGATGTGGTTGGAGGGGGCACTGAGAAGGAAGTGGTCTCCAGCTATCAAGGCGAGGTTGCTGCTGGAGAAGTGTGGCAAGTCATTCAATAGATCGCGTATGGGAAGACCAGTATCTATAGGTGCCAAAACAGGTGAGAGAGGAGTAGCAGGTAGGGAAAGGTGCAGATGAAGAGGAGCCTCATTCTGTGGTTGCCATGGTGCTGTGGGAAATCCAGGCATATGAGGACCCTCAGAATTCTTTGATCGCTAAACTTTACACATCATAACATGGGGAGGGGCTGAGGTCTTCTGCATGGTAGAGGGCTGTAGGAAGCACATGACACATGATGTAGGGGCAGAAGGGAAGGGAAAGGACAAGGCCAATATCTTGGGGCGACAACTATGAAGAGCGATGATCAATAAGGGCACAATAAAATATAGCAGGTGAATGAGACACCTGCTCTTCAGAAACCTCTACAGTGGTGCTTAGGAGGGAGAGGGTCCTAGTATTTCCCATGACCAGGGTGCAACATTTTGGCAACATCGGGCATGCTCTGCAAACACCCCTGCACCCATCAAGCATGCTCAATCGGTACCCCTTTTGAAGACCTCAAAAACCTCAGTGGCTACCTGTACCTTGTGACAGAACATGAAAACCTTTACAATTGGTGTGATCGTTACACCATACAAATAATAAAAAACATTACTCACACAATAGGAAATGGCATGTGCAAGTCAGCAACTTGTAAACGCCTTTCAGTGACTACAACAATATCTGTTTCCTAATCACACACATCATTAAAAAACCCCACTCCACATTTCAGTTTCCTCACATATATTGGGTAGCAAATTATCATCATCCGAGCTGACATGTTGTCTATGGGTAGATGTCATTCATGGTATTTCGTACCAATGTTACTGTATATATATATATATATATATATATATATATATATATATATATATATATATATCAATTGTTGCTCCTAAAGCAAGAGACAAAAGCTCTGGCCAGACAGATTGATTGCTGTTCTGTAATGGGTTGTCAACCATTCCCATGGGTGTAGTAAGAACAAAATGTATTTGTTATTTCTAAACTAATATGTTGCATTACTTTCAAATGATACACAACTAAATAAGTTGATTGTACCCTGATGTATATTTCATTTAAACAATGTGAAATAATGTTGAATGTATAAAATGAAACAATTATGAACGAAGAAAATAAAGAACCATTTGTTCTATCTAACTCAATGTAAATAACGCCTAGATACCTGAGGGTTGTGTGTGCTTTAATAGTGTATTTATTTGTTTGTGTATTTATTTATTTTATTTATTTATTTTGCGTTACAATACAAATCTGCACTTTTCACATAAACAAACCAAATTGACAATTTTTATAAAATTCCTTAAAAACACAATCTAACATGATACGCCTACAGTCCAAATAACAACCCATAACATTACTAGTAACACATATAATAGGAACGTTAAAATTCCACAAAGCATACCTTTAAAAACTCTAAAAGTCTAATTGATAATTGATGTGTGCTGTAATAAATGCAAGAAAACTAAATAAATAACTGTCCAGTAGCTATCAAGCATCTGTTTGGTTGATGGTCTGCTGTCTGTTCCTCTTGATTATCCATCTGTATTCTAGGCACCAAAGTAACTAAGGAAGTTACCTCATCAATTCTCCTCCCTGTAGGCTGCACCCACATTTCACACAAGCCTTTCAACAGGTTTCAGTGATCGAAAGAGTGGTCAAACATGAGCTTGAAATTCTCAGTGCACTGATCAAAATGTTTATGTGTAGGTGTTCTTCCTGCTGCCTTTGCCTTCCTTCAAATAATGTTGCAAGCACTGTAGCAAAGCATCCTTGCACACTTTCACAGTGTCTCCTCCTTGTCATGCAGTGAGTTCTCCTCAAAAAAGTAAATGCAGATGAAAAGTGACCACCTTCACTTTAAAACCTTGGTCTGTAAAGGAAGCCAGCAACTGCTCAATTGTATTTTTTTACTGCGCATTTTTAACACACGTATACATTAAGTAAATTGTGTTTCAAACCGCCCACAGGGCAACAGGGAGGGAACATGGGAAGAAAGCAAATATAACAATGACAGATAGAAGCGGACCAACTAGGCCTTGTGAGCATTCAGAACGTGCAGGTGTAGAGAGAGAGAGAAGGGATGAGAAAGTGACGGGTAAGTGCTAGGTGTACCCAGAGGGAAATGCTAGGGAGTAAGCAGATGTTAAGTGACTTGCTGAGAGTGGACAATTGCCAATAAATAAATCAGTAAGTGCAAGCCTTTGGTGGCACTGGCCAGTGGGTGCCATGGCAAGTGCTGGGAGTGGGCAGAGGCTGAAGGTGATTTGGTGTGGGAGGCCAGGACCCAGGAGGACACATAAGGGCCCTGGTCACCAATCTCAGCAACTGTGGGGTTTAGTAGAGGAGGGAGGAAGCGAAGGGGGAGGTGAAAAGGAAGGTCTTGAGGACCTTCCGGAATTTGAGGAGATCTGGCTCAAGGCGAAGAGGAAGGTGGAGGCTATTTCAAAGGGGTGAGCCAGCTGAGGAAAGAGATCAGCCACCAGCTCACTGTTTAGTGAAGCGCTTGACACACAGAGAGATGGTGCAGGAGGAACGTAAAGATCTGGAGGGAGAGTATTTAGTGAGAACCAGTTCTAGATAGCGTGGTCCGCAGCCCCAGGCGGCATTATGTATGATGAAGAGGGATTTGAATTTTTTTCTTGCATCAACCGGGAGCCATTGGAGAGACTTTAGTGCTGGAGAGATGCAGTCCCTGGGCTTAAGGCCAAGGAAAGGTATTGCAGCTCTATTCTGGATTAGCTGGTGGGGTTGTTTAGAAGAAAAGGGTAGATTAAGGAAAAGGCTACCGCAGTAGTCTAGTCTAGAGAGAACCAGAGCTCTATAGACATTGAGCTTCTCGGGGAACGTGAGAAAAGGAGGAATTTCTTTGAGGAGGTGGACTTGAAAGTAGGTCTTCTTGGCAAGGTCCAGAATGTGAGGGATGAAGGAAAGAGAAGAGTCGAAGATTCCGCCAATGTTTCTGGCTTCAGATGAAGGCAAAGAGGGAGAGTCCATAGAAGATGGCCAAAGTGAGTGGAAGAAAGAGGGAGCAAGAGTCCCAATAGGAAGGATCTCAGTCTTGCTGGTGTTGAGGCAGATATCATTGGAAGTACACCAGAACTAGAAGGCAGATAGGCAGTCAGAAATGATGGAGGAAGTAGGGAGAGGATCAGAGGGAAGTTTGAATAAGAGTTGTGTGTCATCTGTAAAACATGGAAAGTTGGGGGAGAAGGTGGAGGTGAGGTGCGCAAGCCGAGCAAGATAGGTGTTAAAGAGTCAGGGAGAAAGGTTGGCCATGCCGGGGGATGCCACAGGTGGAGATAGAGATGGGGAAGTAGAAAGAGCCCAGAATAACCGGGGATGAACGGGTATTGAGCAAGGAGGTCAGCCAGTCTAATACCCGCTCTGAGATACTGAGGGTTTTGTGGAGCCATTTTATGAGAATGGAGTGCTTGACCGTATCAAATGCAGAGGAGAGATTTAGTAGAATGAGAACAGCTGGAGAGTTGGAGTCAAGAGATGCAAGCAATTCCTCATGGGCGTTCAGAAGAGCAGTTTCTGTGCCTCTGGATGCTCGGAATACAGATTGATAGTCGTCTAGGCAACCAACAAGTTCAGTGTGCTGGTTCAGTTGGGGGAAGGCCAGTTTCTCCAAGATTTTCCTAAGGAAGGGGGTGATAGATATGGGGCGGTAGTTGTCAGGACAGGATGGGTCTGCAGAAGGTTTTTTCTGGGGGGGTCGCCCAAGGGAGTGCTTGAGGGAGGAGGGGAAAGACCCAGTGGCAAAAGCGTGGTTGCAGAAATCAACAAGTACAGGGGCAAGAGAGCCACTATTGTCCTTAATGGCTCTGGAGGAACAGGGAGACATCTGTTTGGAGGAAACCTTCATGGATGGACAACTCTGGTGATCTCATCAGGGGTGATAGGAGAGAATGAGGAGAGAAAGGCAGAGTGAGGATGGGGGGCTACAGGAGGCAGGCGGTGGAGCAAGGGGAAGAGAGAGGGAAACAAGGGTTCTCACAATGTCCTGGGTTTTTACAGTGAAGTGTGTGGCCAGTGCGTTGCAGAGGGACTGGGAGGGAAGAGGTGTGGAGGAGTCTGTGGAAGGGTTGGCTAGTTCCTTGCAGGTTTTTAAGAGTTCAGCCGTATTACTGGATGCACCAGAGACACAAGCCTTGATTTGGGCCCTTTTCTTGGAGCGAATAGAGAGTTGGTATTGCCTTTGGAGCAGACGACAGGTCAGTTTGTGAGAGGGTGAGCCTGAGGTTTGCCACTTCTGTTCCCCAGCTTTACACTTGCGTTTTAGGGCTGCCAGTTTAGAGTCGTACCAGGTGTTACGCTTGGAGGCATATTTCAGGCGGATCCTCATGACTGGGGCAAGAATGTCAAGGTTATTTATGATGGCAAGATGGGAGGTTGCTGAGAAAAGAGTCAGAGATAGAGTCTGTAGTGGGGAGAGAGGGGGGATGAAGTTAGATGCAAAGGCAGCAGCTGACATTCGTTTCATTGGTCGGATGCTTGTGAACGAGGTTGGCTGGGCTGTGGGATGTGCCGAGAGGGCCCAGATGAGAAGAGCAGAAAGAATAGTCTGATCAGGAGAATGGGGTGATCAGTGGTGGAGAGAGTAAAAGATCAGTGCAGATAAAGGCATCAATAGTGTGTCCAGCCAAGTGGGTAGGGTCAGAAGGGAGAATGGAGAGGGGAGGGAGAGCCAGGTGCATAGGTCACAGAAGAGAGTGGATGCCGTGATTGAGGTATCAAGGTGGATGTTGAAGTCACCCAGGAGAGCAAGTTTAGAGGTGGCTGTGAGGAGAGAGGATGAGAAATCAGCCCATTCGGAGAGGAACAGGGTAGTAGAGCCAGGTGGCCTGTATATAGTGTCAATGATAGGAGGTGGGAGAGATGACCAGCTTGCAAACCAGGCTCTCAAAGGAAGAGTAAGGTAGGGTGGGTATGAGGAAGAAATGACCCACTCAGGGAAGATCATATCAACCCCACCACCATCATGGTTAGGGCGAGGATTGGAGATTATCTTATAGCCATCAGGGAGAAGGGAGTAAAAAACAGTGACTGAGCTGGCATTGAACCATGTCTCGGTAAGAGCAAGGATATCAAGGTCAAGGTCTTCAAGCATTAGGCAGATGTCTTTAAATACAATACAGGGGATCACCACTTAAGTTTGAAAGGAGGTACCTTACCCGCTGTGCCACATCTGAATCACCTGCCAAGGAAAAGGCTCTTGGCATGTTTGTCATGTTGAGGTACACAACATGGACAACCCCACTTAGATATGCATTGCAATAGCTAACCCACTTGGCAGTATCCTCGAAAGGTCATAACATGGAGCAGACATTAGCCATAAACTGTCATTGGCACAGTGTTAAAAAGGCCCTAACTAGAGTACTTCAAGTTGTGCTGTGGCAACTTGTCCTGCGCTTACACTAGGGAGAGTGCATTTGTGACATGGTAAACCCAGATGAAATGTAAGCTGATCTTCTGGTAATAGTAACAATTTCTTTCACAGGCTCACATTAGCTGTCAAAGCCTGTGACCATGATGTTAAAAACATCTGTAAAGCACGATATATGAATTGTCTTGCCAGTTCATTGGACAGAAAGAGCATATCAAATTTTGTCTGCTGCCTGCTGCCAAAATGCCACTCTGCCTCCACATCTTCCACATTCTCCCACATGTCAACTCTCCTGTGGCTTCAGACATAAAACCACTCAACACACAATGTTGCTGGTGCGGAATTGCATTCACGTTCTGCCCCCTTGAATTACTTCAGGATTCAACTGGTCTGATAGAGGAATCAAAGTTTGAATTACTTCACTAACCCACTTGTCGGTTAGAGAAAGCACAGGCCACCAACTGTGTTGTGATGGCCATGTTATCAATGCTCTGACCAATGATCCCCACGTACATGGTGATGACATATAGTGTCAACTTTGTAGCGTGGTAAGCATCAAGCTGGTGCTGTCTTTTACATGTGGAATGTGATCTTTCTGTCCATGGTCAAAGGCTTCTACAACACTGGACTGAAACAATGGGGGAACACAGCAATGCAGCACTGATGCACAGGGGCATAGGTTGGTGGCCCACTCCCGATCACTAACTGTGAAGGATTGCCATCTGTCAAGAGAAGGAAAGCCCTAGATTTTTGATCAGTATTAATAATACATTGATGTGGGCAATACGTCTCAGAAAGGGTGGTCTGCCATTCATCCCATTTCATCAAACCCCTTGCCAAAAGCATAGTGTACACCTGTGCTCTACTGTATCAGTATACTGATCCAAAGGGCATGCTCGCCAGTGGCAGAGTGTGGGTTCAGAGGTCACAGGCACCCGTATCACAGCTGATCTGAAAGCAAATTAATTTAAATATACTGCATTTAAAATCTTCACCTCTGTTCCATCTGGTGACAGTTTAATCTGCAAACATCAGTGTGAGGAATTGTCATCTAGCAAGGGTATAGTAGCCTTGTCTGTTTTGATTTTTATCAAAAAATAACATGATCCGGGTAGCTCCATCACTGAAGGGGAAATCTGCTGATCAGATGCCTGTGCCCTGCTGCATCAGTATCCTGATCTGCAGTGCCTGCTTTACCAGAGGCACAGAGCAGATTTAGTGGGCACAAGTGCCCATTTAAGAGCTCCAGTACAGCTATGTCTCTGCAGTGCTGGGGCTGCATTTAAGACATGCACCCCTATAATCATCGGTTTATTGTCCTAGTGCTGATGCATCTTTAAACATAATCCATACCCGAGTTATGGTATGGTGGATAATATTTCTCATAATTATTACAGGCACAGCAATTTAATATCATGCATGTGTTAGTCCTGTGAGCACAGCTCAGCTGTGAAATGATAGTGTGTATTCTCCCCAGACAGGCTGTCCTTGGTACTGCTACCAGGACTGTAGCATTAGAGAGTGCCTCTCTTCGTTCCTTTATGAGGGCCGGTAACACCCTCCTCAGAGAGACATCCACACCACAGGAATCTGTCATTCACAACAGATGTAGCCTTACAACAGGGTACTCCATATCTAAAGACATTTGATTATATTGAGAAGTGAGGAAGGGGGGGTACTTCAAAGTTGGAGGAAGGTTCCACCATCTTGCTTCTCTATGCCTCTATCTTTCCTTCCTGTCTCTTCCACTTCCTGTAAACCAAAGCACTTTGGGTGTGATGTGTGGGAAACCAGAGGGTGTCTTGCCCACTAGTTCCTGGGGATCTCTCTTTTAGGTGGCCAGGGCACGGCCATCGCCTTTGGATCCAGACCCTGGGGGTTTACAAGTGCACAGGGATCACCTGGGTGAGGGGTCATCGGGACGTGGGGGTGAGACAACCGATAGAGGGACGCAGTATTCCCCCCTCTTTTGTTTATCTGATACATCCTATTTTTTAGGATCTTCCCAAGTCCCAACTCCCCTCCCTTTTTTACACAAACAATGGGCCAAGGAAGAGGGTAACTGAGACCCACCAGACCAACTCTCTCACATTTTATTGGACATGTCCCGTTAATCGTGTCAGGCAAAGTCAGGCACTTTACTCTAAGTGTGTACACCTAATACCAATTAGCTCTCCTCACATGAATAAAAGGCAACACCTAACGACACACTCTGAGCAAGGCAGAACACGAGTATGACCAGAATTTCTGGGACGAAGGCACACCTACTGCAGCAGAGCAACAGACCAGGGGGAAGAGCAGTGGACCAAAAACCCCAGGAGTTCCCTACTGGAGGTTGTTGTCTCTGACAAGCCATGAAAGACATGTGGAGAAGGCCAGACCACACAACTGAAGATTGCATTGTGTTTCAAGGACACAGGCGACACTCGGGGGAGAACGAGAGTTGGGGAGGCATGGCCAAGCCTGTGGTACTAACCTTGACTTGTAAATTGGACATAGCGAAAAGAAGAAAGAGATGTACACAGCTAGTGAGTTGTCAAGTGACCTGAGAGACCAGTGTGTGTTAAAGCGAATGAAGTAGCAACATTATATTGCAAGTGAAGGCTACAAACATGAGAATGAGACGTGAAGAAAGGCAGACCTGTGAGTGAACTTTGAAACCAGTACAGCTGTGAGATCAGTGATACTAAGTAACAGAGTGGTCCAGCAACAGGAAGAAGCCCACTCGAAAGTCTCTGTGAAAGGCACATTGTTTCTATCAATAAAGCAGATGAACATAAAAAGTGAAGTAAGCACGAGGAAACATGAACGTTGAGTAGGAGTGGTCCTGCAGTGGTCCGTAAAGGAATCCACGCATATTCAAAAGTCTTTGACTTCCGAAAGTGGTCTGAGTCTGACAGAGGGAGACCCAAAGTATAATAAGCTAGAGGAAGGAATGCCCCTTGCAAGCTTGTGTTGAACTTTGACATGAGAGGTCTGAGCCAGACAGAGGGGGACGTCCATGAACCGTGACGTGAGAGGTCTGAGCCTGACAGAGGGGGGCCACTGTGAACTATGTGGTGAGAGGACTGAGCTTGACCGAGGGGGACCTACGTGCACTGTGTGGTGAAAGGTCTGAGGCCAGCAAAGGGGGACCTTTGTGAACCTTGTGTTCAAGTACTATTTTGAAAGACAAAAGAGACTTAATGTGAAAGGCCAGGTGGGCCTCGATCCACGTTTTGGAACTGTTCATAGTATTGGAAACTGATCCAGAGTGTGTCATCCTGCCTATAGGGACAGCCTTACTCCATAAGGTATAACACAAGGAGGAGAGCTGGTTCAACCCCATTTATCTTGTTTTAACACTGAGTTTTCCTTTGCATACATTTATCCTCTTTTCACTTTTTTGTATAAGAGATAGGGCAGGACTTTTTTTTTTGTTAGCATAGGCATAGGCCATTTTGATTTGACCGACTCCACTAGGACTGTTTTGTTTATCGTTTGGTGGTTGAGACATCTCCCATCTTAGTTATAGGGCAAATTAGGAGTTTCTCCACTTCCAAAAATTTCAATATAGGTTTTTCAAATTATATCCATTTTGTCAGTGTAATACTTGTGATACCATGCCTCACCTACAGATGTTAGACGGCAATGTCCACTTATTCAAAAAACAGGGATACTTCTGCTAAAGAAGGCAGGTTTTAGTCCAATCACGTGTGGACTTTAAACTTTAAAAGAAGGAATCTCCCACTCTTTCTTGAATTCACTTTTACTGTCTTCCATTTACTTCTTTGGGAGACAGCAATTTAATAATGTTACATCCAAGGATCGAGGAAGCCTGATTGGCTGTGAAAGATTATTCAACTAATTAGATAATGCAGCCTGTTTTCCAAAAATGATATCAGAACATTGAGTTAAATCATGGTGCCATTTAATAGGAATGTGGTTGTTATGTCAGCTGCATATCATGCCTGGCTTGAATTTTTATAACAAATTTAAAAGTAGGGTTTAGGAGTAGGACATGTTTTAAATGATGTATTAATTAATGGTTTTACTGTGTACAATTATAAATGAATGATTTTATGAGTCGTGTATTTTTTCTTCCTTTAAAAATCACCTATCTTCATCACATTTACATATCCATTTTTAAAACAGCACCATCCCCCCAAAATCATGACATCCTCAGTCAATTTCAATCATTAGAAACACTTCCTTTTAAAACGTAATCAAAACAAAAGTCATGGGCAAGTTTTCCCCCGAAAGCAAAGCCACCCACCAGGCTTCAGCAGTAAATGTTTTTTCATTTCATTAAGCCTTCACAGGTATCGCATCCCGTGGCTTGTCAAGTCGGTGCGAAACATGGTGGGATGTTTGAAGGATTCATCCAATCCTTTAGTATCACAAAATCTGCAGCTGGCATCTTTGACCTGCTTGTTATAGAGCGCCTTAACCTTTTTGATGTATTGTATCGATGAATTAGATTGTGTAATTTGTACTACTTGTTTGTTTTAAAATGTGGCTAAGTTTATATTTAACCAAGTACACAATAAAATGATTAAAAAAATGGAAGGTTGCCATTCTTTTAGGGGCAAAAGTAAGAACGAAATGTATTTGTTATTTCTAAACGAATGTGTTGCATTACTTTCAAATGATACACAACTAAATAAGTGGATTGCACCCTGCTGTGTATCTAATTTAAACAATGTGAAATGATGTTGCATGTATAAAATGAAACAATTATGAATGAAGAAAAGAAAGAACCATTTGTTCTATCTATTGATTTAAATAAAACTGTATTTAACCCTGCTTGAAAGTGTACTGACTACATAAACCTATATGCACCTCAGAGGAATCCAGGCCACAGCACCAAGAGTGGCTGGAAGGATATTTTAATAAAACAATGCTCGACATTACATCATTCAGACTTCATTGGTACTTCTTGCTCATAGAAACACAGCCCTGAATTAATTACAATGAATTACAAGCTTCAAAAGTGGATTCATGCTTCAAAAGGACATTGTGAACTTTTACAGGCCTATTACACTTGCCCAACTGCTCAATAGTACATAGGAGACCTGTCACACCAATCACACTGAACCCCTCATAAAAATGTGCTCACGTGAGTCATGGGACTATAGTCATATGATGTATTCACATTGAAAACGGCACATGTTGGGGCTTGTATTTATTCACTTATAAAAGGAACATATTAGAAATGGAAAACCGGGCGTATCTTGGGGCGAATAACAGCATTTTTAGATGTTTTATGTTAAGACTGAGTAACAAGCTCAATGTCTTGCCAAGTAAATAAAATTCATTATCAATTAAACACAATAACTGAATATTAAAAAATGATAGGAACTTGAACCCAATTCTGTGTTGTAGATACAAAAATACTATTTCAGTTAACATCAAGTTGCATTGTTTATAATTATACAAATTATGAAAAATAATACCTTTCTAAATATATATGCCATAGAGTTGTGTGTGTCTCTGTGTGCCTGGAAACACAGGTCCCAATAGTTTTTATTTTATTAATGTAGTATCTTAATAAATGTCTAATGTTATGTATACAAAACAAAAACATTACTGTTTTGCACATGGAGTGAAAGGACCCCACTTTATTTTTCAGGTCAAAAGATTTATATTTATAGACACCCAATCAAGATTAGGGAATTATCCTGTAGGAGTGATTAATGGCACAAAAATCCAAGAAAAATAAGCAGCATCATAATGCCAAGGAGAGGATAATTATGGTTACAAAATGTCATAAACAGAGACAGAGAGGACCTTATCAGGATCATTTTTAATATCACTGGAAGGAGATGGATGGGTGAAGAAAGATAATAACTGGGAACCTGGAATTCCATAGAGTCTGTGGGAATAATGATCCCCATTCTAGACAAGATGGCCAGTCCATATGGTAACTTGTCCACAGCAGCTTAAGTGAGCTTTCTGATTACAAAATACAAACTGAGAGGTCCATAATGATTTCATAAAATAGAAGTCACCATTTGAAAGTAAGTACAAAAGCCCAAATATCCCGATTGCCATATAGTCTGGCCCATGGTGTTCAGTGGAGTTATGGTGGCCTGGCAGCAAGAAGGGGATGTTAATTTTAAGGGGTCTGTGGTAGGTCAGAATAAGCAGACAGACCAGGATTTGCCACTTCAAGAGGTGTTTATTATAAATTATAAGAAAATGCCTGACTTTCCCTACTCTAAGGGTTTCCCTACCTGACACAATTAAACTAGGGTGCATATTGTCCGTTCTAAAGTCCAAATTAAAAGTCTGCCCTCCATCTGAAACTAATCTTCACTGACCCTACCACTTATCGTAAATAACTAGAGACCAAGAGAATACTCCCTTATCCTGGGATACCTTTCCAGCAAGTATTTCTCAGTACAAGATCTTCAAAGAGCTTTTAGCTATTACTCCCCATTATGTGCAATGCAATAGGGATGCGTCATCGGGTCGGCACTCGACTTCAAAGTCTTTCTGTGTGTGAAATGGCATTTTGAAATGCATTCTATGTATGATGGGTTATCATGAGATTAAATCCACTTAATCCATTGCATTCGTTCATCCATACATTTATGCATGCATTCATCTTTGAATTCATCTACAATAGGCCATGTGAGCACTATAGTTTTGGTCTAAGCTATCATGGTTCCATATTTGCTTGCAGCCACATCATTTTTATGTACACTTGTCATTTTATAGCACAATGGAGTGTGCTTTTAGGCGCTAGAAAATCTGCTTTGTGTTTCTGTCCACATGAATTAGGCTTGTAGCTGTGCACAGAGAATTGTTTTTGCACAGTGTAAAAGTTTACATAAAAATTTGTCTTGACAGACAATCAGCTATGTTAGAGACAACCTTGGTTGGCTGACTGCAACTGAGAATGTTTTCGTTCTGAATGATACTTTCTGTCTTGTGCGGAGAGAGGAGCGAAGAGAAGATAGCTTGCTGTTCTTAGAATAACTTAGAGAGACACGTCACTGTGAGTGGTACAGTTCATGCCATAACATATGTCGGCATGTACGAAGTATGAAGTGCACATAGGTAGACATGCTGTTCTCTATGAAATGCTTACGGCGCACATATGTAATGAGAGTGTGTCACAGCACTACAATGCTAATGTATAACTGTGGGGTTTCTGTTGAATAGATTCAGACGGTAGATCCAGATGGCAGATGCAAACGGCAGTAGAGTGGAGTATGAGTGTGTTGGAGAGCTGATGCAAGAGAGAGCTAGAGGGGAGGGAGCTGTCTCATCAGAGGTTGAGAGAGTTGTGCGGGGACATATAAATGCTGAGAGCTAGTAGGGGTTTTGCTATTTGCTAATGCTAGAGAGAGCATTGCTAGAGATGCAGAAGGTTAGGCTCAGCTGGTCTGAGAGCATTGCTAGAGGAGAAGCCAGAAGGGGTGGGGTAGTTGCACTTGTGCTTAGAGAATGCTGATTTTCATGCTTGTATAGTAATTAGTGACGTTTTACCAGGCGGAAATGCAAGGCATGAATAAAGATGCAATTATGCTTTGAAATGAGCCGAATTCGTGTCTTTGTGATTTTGCCATTCTGTTTTTGTTTTCATAGAATTATCACAGTGCACACCATTTCTGGTTTCACATGTGGTTCATCAGTATGGCTGTCAAGCTTGCGCCCTATTTTTCTTCGAATGCGCTTTGGTGTCACCCTCTCTCTGTGGTTTTAGCTTTGGGAGGGGTTTCCACTCCTTTTCCTTCTCAGCCACCACTTTTCTCTCACAGTTCCCTCCTGGAACCTCTCTCAGGTATGTAGGCTCTCATGGTAAATTGCTGTAGCTTGGGCACTTGCCAGCTATGGCTTCTCTTAAGCCCTCCATCAATTTTCCTCTTGGGAATGTTATCCGACTGGCAGACATCCCCGGGTCTGCCCCCTGAACACTGCAACTCACACACTTCTGCCCCCTGAACAGTGCAACTCACACACTTCCTCCACCCAGCTGCTTTCCTGCATGGAAAGCAGCTTTCCATGCAGGCGGGCATTTGGCGAGAGTCTTTCTCTCTCTCTTCCTTTTGATGCTCTGGGTCTTCCCCAGTTTTTTGTATCTATCCTTTCTTTATGTCAGAGTTATAGTCATTATAACTCCTTTGGGTTTCTTTGCCTCAGTACCTAGCAGATACATATTCTTTATCACACCTGGGTGTTACTTGTTTCATTATTAGGCAAGTATGTATCTTCTACAAAGATATCACAGCATCAGATGTAGGAGGAATCTGGTTTACAGTAAATTGCTATGGTCTTATCTGACCTCTGAGTGAGATGGAAAGGGAATTCCTCTTCAGGAGTTCTTGTCCCCAAGGGGGAGTCTCTTCCAGTAAGGTCCCTCATGCTGCAACCCCTAGGGTGGGTATTGAATAGCAAATTCACCTTGCTAGCCTCACAAGGAAAGGCTCCCCCTAGGAAGAAGTGAATGAATCCCCGATTCATCACAGGACACAGGAGCAATATGCATTGGGTTCCCCATTGCTATTAAATGCAAAGTGAGATTCCATTTTTATTAAACTCATTGCAATTTTGTATTGAGGGAAAAATGTGGAGGTGACAGGATTTTTATGAAATTTGAGTGCAGCTTTGTTATTTTTCTTTTGAAAATAGAATCTGTGCATTTCTACTGTATTTCAGGCTATGAAAAAAACTGTCATCAAGGTCCATAGCTTGACAAACAATGATTAATAATTTTTCACCATTGGGAGACATGGGCCTCATTACGAGTCTAGCGGTAACCCTGCCAGTGCTACAGGCAGGTTGCCGATAGACTCATAAAGTTTTACCGGCACCTGACTTCCCGGTGCCACCAGGAGATTCCAAGACTGGCGAGCCGGTAAGTCAGGCGCCAGTAAAATGTAAGTCCCCATTCCCATAGAGTCTGATAGGACTCTATGGGAGTGGGGACACAGAATCACTGCCCCAGTTGCTAACAGTGCCAGTGCTTCTGGGACCGGTCTGCCTACCATGGCCGCTGAACTCGGCAGGGTCAGACCTTTCGGGAACAGCATCTCCGGCAGGCAGACTCATAGTTTGCCGGTCTAGCAACAAGGGTGCTGCTGAGCTTATGGGCGCCCTTGTTTCCATACCGGCAAACTTATAATGAGGCCCTATATAGTCATATAAATGTTGTGTGGGAGCGAGGGGCCAACAGGCCCCTGTCTGCTGTCACTTCTCAGTACAAAACTCAGACCAAGTGCCTCCAGTAGTGGGTACGCCCCTCACCCTTATGCGATGTTAACTTTGGGTTACATTCGCATAGATGGGACCACTGAGCAGGACACAGGGCATCTATTTTTGTACCCCCCTTTTCGACTCCATCTTGGTGACCAGGCCTCACTGCGATAGTACAAAATGCCTCTCTCCCTTTCTCCGCTGTAGCAGCTCGGAGCACATGGCCCCCACCCTTGTTCCCAATCTGACTGGAAAACTCTGCAGCTCCATTCTCACTCTGAAGCCGGAGATGCTTGCAACAAATAATAAATGTAACACATCTCTTTTCCTCTGAGATCACTGTCCTGCATGTGAACCAACATGAGCTAAGCACATAGCTCATCCATCTCCGCAAAAGTGTCCTTGCCCTCATACCCTCACCAGTTGAAACTTATTGCCACTCTAACCCTGTGTCCCTGCAAGATATTCCTTTTATGTGCCAGACCGCTGACCATGCTATGAAGCCCACCCAACAGACCCCCAACTAACATTAGACCCCTGCTGCAGTATATCGTGCCTAATACCAACAAATGCCACATACCTGAGATTCTTGTGAGACTAACCCCACAGTTCAATTAGAGTTTTATAGTGGTCAAGCCCCGTAAACCTGTGACCTGTATAACCCAAATGTTATAGATGATATAGATACTTGTGTGATTTGTATAGTGAGATGATAAAATACTGAGGGTCTTTTGATCAACCATTATTTAGTGCATGTATTGTTTAGAATGTATTCCTTAGCTTAGATAGATAGTGACCACCGTGTTTCACAGAAACCTGACCTTCACCCATTCGGAGCACAGATGGCTGACGTCAATCCTCCCGCCAACCAAGCAACCAACCCGGAGGAAGAAATGATGCCCACACCTAAGACACCACCCTGGCTGACCAATCCGGGTCCAACACAGCATCATATGTTACACATGTCAATGTGCTTATATAATGTGTTGTAACCTTGATGTGGTCAGAGCGCTCTCAGAGATTTAGATAAACTTTTCCTTGAACTCTCGCAGCCTGCTCTTTTGTGCCTTATTCCCTGTCTGGGGAGTGTCTGTTTTATTCATTTTACACGTGTAAGTCAGGGAGGGCACACACAATGTTTATGATTGAGAGGTAACCTAGAAGGATTGTTTCTATTCACAAATAATACAAAATGAAAAACCATGAAAACCCTGTTGTGAAATACACAGGTGGACTCCTCTGAGAAGGGAAAGGGAAGGGGAGCTTCGATCCATTTAATGTAATCTGAACACTCTTCAGGTTAGATAGGGGGAAGATAGGGGGAGGTACATTTTGTAGATTTTAGAATTAAGAGAATTACTTCCTCAATACAAAAACCTGTAGATCCAAGTTATTGTAACTGTAGTGTACATTGCATGCACATGTTGAGAAGTCCCTGCACCACATTAATGTGAGAAGCTGTGCAACTTAACAGTTTACTGAATCTGTAAATGGCGGGGTCATTGGAGAACCTAAAAACTGAATTTTGATTCATTTTTAAATGTGACTTTGTGCATCGAATTGAGATGTTTTGGTCTAGTTAAGCATGTTAAGAGATTTATTGGCAAGCTCCAGATGTATAAGTAGAATGTCTAATGTTATTCAGAACTATATCTCTGTATAGAATTGATCATGGAAACCAGTGCTTGTGTATGAAACACAATACGATTAATGCAGGCAGGTTATTTTTGTTTTTGTAAACCATCTGACATTGTGGTGAATTCCCAGGCATACAGCTGGAGACCACCTTTGTCTGGATCTGGCTTTAATTTTGTTAAACACATTTGAGTTTTTTTTAAAACAGCCTATTTTCTTGCCCAGAGGTTTAGGTTGGGACTACATCAATGGGGCTGTTATATTGGTGATATTGCACTAATGTAGAACTTGTAATTTAAGCTAAATAGATCTCACTTTGCCAAAGGCTTTTATAGGGATAATCGTTTGAGAGGGTTTCCCTAAAGAGCTTATTTTTAACAGGGGATCCAGTTTCATATCCATGTTCATGAAGGCCATGTGGGAGGAATGTAGTGGGATAAGTTATCCATAGCCTTTCACCCACAAACCAATTGGGTTTTTGAGCAGTTCAACAGGACCCTGAAAGGGATGATAGGTGGTTTGAGTGAGAACCTCAGAGACAATGGGATATTCTCCTGCCATGTCTGCTGTTTGCCCACTTGGAGATGCCACAGAGCCGTCCAGGTTTCACTACCTTTGAGGTCTTGTTTGGTCATCCAGTTAGTGGTCCCCTAAATTTGCTGTTGGAAAGATAGGAAGGAAATCCCCTACACTCATTCCCATGATATTGTTGATTATGTGCTTGGCTCCAGATCCAAGATGGCCAAGTACCCAGAATCTGAAGGTCAGCTAGGAGCTCATGAATCAATGGCATGATCAGCAGGCCACAGTGACAGCGTATACTCCAATGCAAATGGTCTGGATTATGGAACCTGTCAAGCCTAGCAGCCTTCATGATAAATTGACTAGTCCCAATGTGGTTCTGGAATAGATCGGTGAGGTTGACTATCTCATTGATAAAAAAAAGGCAGATGCACAGTTTCTTTCATGTCAACTGGCTGAAACCTCACTACAACAGGGAGGTCCAGCTGTTGGCTGTTGTGACTGATGATGAGATCCCCTGCCAGACCAGATACACCTTGAGTCCACTGATGGGTCTCTGGATGGAGTCTAGATTCCCGCAGTTCTAATTGAGCAGCAATTGCGGGACTGACGGTAGCTGCTGGGCCAATACATGAGCCTGTTCTCCTTGATTCCAGGGAAAATTCATTGATGCATCCATAACATTGACACTGAAGACAGTAAGCCAATGAAGAACAGGATTCACCGGATGTCAGTGAACCAAAAGGACACCATCAATGAGAGGATCCCCAGGATGTTGGACCAAGGGTTGAATGAGACTTCCCACAGACCATGGACCAGTTCTTTGATACTGGTATCTAAAATGCCCAGTAGTGGGAAGACTGAAGTACTCTTTTGTGTGGACTACATTGGGCTCAATTATGTCAAGTGGGTGGCAGTAAGAAACAGCATCTCGAGGCCAAAGTCCAAGCAGTGATGGATTGCGATATTCCCACTACCCAGAAAGCCTTGTTGGGCCTCACTGGTTGCTACAGGGCTTTCATCAAGGTTAAATTGCTCACCTGGAACCCTGCCTGTCAGATGTCCTTCCAGAGCTTAAAGGATGGCTTGTACAAGGACCTTGTTTGAAGCATCCCAGAATTATGGGCAGGAATTCATCCTTAAAATGGACGAATGTGAATTTGGAATTGGCACAGTGTTAAAGCAGCTCAACTAAGGGGGGGTAGAGCAACCTTGTACGTATCTTAGTATAGTAAGTGCATCATAAAGTGAGAGCTCGACTGGGCCACACTTGAAAAAGATGCTTTTGCAGTAGTTTGGGTGGCATGTTTGCCTACTTGGGCCCCACTTCATGGACCAAACAGACCACAGACCTTGTAGATGGCTTATGGCTATGCAGGGAGAGAATCCCAAGTAATTGGGTTGGGCCCTATCGTTAAACCTACACCAGCCTGGGGCAGAGCACTCGCATGCAGATTACCTCAGTAGATTCTTTCAGCTAGAGGATGAGCCCGACCATTAGAAGGGTGAGTCTCAACCATTGTGGCTTGGGTCATGTGAAGGACTGCCACCTAGCAATGGCAAGGAAACTCTAACTGTTTTGATATTTATTAATAATTAGATTTTGTGGCTAATCTGCTAATCAGACCACCTTTTCATCACACTCTATTCCAAAAGCATAAAGAACACTTGTGTCCTGCTGCATCAATAGCCTGATCTAGAGGTTCACTGCTGGTGAAGGACTCCTGCATTTATACCTCTTTGAGACACATAGAACCATCTTCAATAGTGTTCTAACGCATTCAAACCAACATAACCTGTGGTTCTACCTTCAACACTTCCTCAAACTTCTTTGAACAGCTGTTCCTGTTCCTCAAACCAGTTCTTCTTACACTGCACCAGATAAGAGTGTCAATTACCCTACATCTAACAAGAAACATGCCACTGCAGAATTCTTGAATGCCGAACTGACCCTGGTGTCACCTTCCACCACCACCCTTTGAATCCTGCATCGAACTGCAACAAACTAAAGTCCAAATCTGACTTGATGCCTGCTCCCGATCTGGGTCACTGTGACTTGCCACTTTCGAACCTGGTTTGACCCACTCGCACAATGATAGGAAGCCTTGTTTGACACTGTAAGACCGTCAATAAATAAGAAAGTTACTGTTAGACGTCCCCAGCCCCCAGTCCATTTGTTGTAACCCTAGAGACTGGTTAAGTCCTTATTTGCACTTTGTTCCCAAAACATTTCCTTTTTGGCCATATTGAAATCATGGATTGTCCTCCCTGCTAAGTATCTAGCATGCTTGCATCCCTACATTCTACATTCTCTGTCTTTCTTTAGAGCGGTGGTGTTTCATTAGTGCTTTCTAGTTCAGTTTGTTTTGCATATTGGTGTGTTCAATTAAAATAAATATACTTTTATAGAACCTATTTTGGATGATGTACAATTTCTGTTTGGTTTGCTACTGTCCCACATTGACACCCCTTTTTAAGAGTACAGCCTGCCCTTGGCATAGATTACCATAGAAGGTGAAGGAGGAATAGCTCTTATCTGTGCCTTTTTTTACCATTATTATTGCAATAACTTTTCTTCTTATACTCCTGAGGTGCAGTTGTAATTTATGTCACACCAAAACAGCTAAATTATGTTCAGGGATACTTATGCAGATGGATGGAGGTATGCTGATTGTTTGAGTGAATGTGATTGGTACACTGCTGATTATTTGACCTTCTTATGGCTGTGCATGTTGCAATAGCATGTAGAACTACATAGAGGTGTGTGACAAGGTCGTGAACTTGCCCCTATTAGGGAAGCACTGGGACACCTAGAGGGCCGGTTTTAGACCAGATTGCACCCCAGGCGGATAGCATTATTGGCGTCCTCCCAAAAAAATGACAATATAAATTGTATGTTACAGATGTTGTTAACAGGGCACTCAATAAAGAACTAGATGGAAATGCATTATAAAATGCATAGATTACATACTAAGTGACAGTCTTAGAATGTTACCTGTATTATGTGTTCAAAAGTAACTTTTCTTGACATTGCCCTTCCAAATACATCAGCATTTTAGAATACCACCGTCGGTTGGGTGATACTGTATGTAAATATATTCTATGTAATGTGTTTTTGTGAAATCTCTTTATAAACAACATATCATTATCATTACTTTATTGGTGAAACTTTCCCTCCGAACACCCTGCTCTCGTACAAGGTGGAGTGACTCCACCTTGTACAAGAGCAGGGTGTTCAGTGGGGATGTTTTGCAAATACAGTAACGATAGAGGCACCCACACGGTAGATTGTTGATCACTCTATTTAAGCAGGCCTGGCTAAGGATGTGTGGGGGGGGGAAATTAAACAACTAAGTTCCCTATTAGGGAACTCACGTCCCCTGCACACTTTCTAGTATCTGGATAAATCAGATCAATAATTCATAAGTAATTAAAACAGTATGTCTTGTATTTTAAGGAAACCCAAAGAAGGTTTCTGGTTAACTAGATTTAGGACAAGAAATCATTTGAACAAATAAACTTTCAATCAGATGCGGTCACAAGAACCAATCTTCAATTTATTCATCGTGTAGAAGTTGTGGAAGGCCCAATGCGTTTCGAGTGAAAACAGCACTCTTCATCAGGGGCAGATCGAGGTTCTAGAAAATATATGTACAATACTTTTAAGACCAATGTGTTGAACAACATATTTATCCAATCCTTTGTTAATTGCTTAACTTAATTGAGACAGCTTAGCAATTGATAGAAAAAATACATTTTTTACTAATTTGCATAGTTATCCATGTCAGAGAAAAACATATTAAGAGAAGTTCAGAATCTCCATAGGTCTCAGATTCTTGTTCACTTACTATAGATCTGAGTAAAATGCTCTTTTGACAGTTCCACAAAAAGGTTTAAGCTGTAAATACATCGTAACGAGCGATCATAGAGAGCAAATTTAGGGGAGGGCTGAAGGATTGCTGACTAACCTTGTGGTCTTGTATTTCCATAAAGAATGGGTGGGAGGGTGTCTGCAAAGGGCACAGGACTCTCCAAACTAAGCTCATAGGAGTCAGTGAGAAGCCAGGGGGGAACCCTGGTCAAATCTGTAAAAGAGAGGAAGGTGCAGTGATTTACTACACGGGTTCCTAGGAGTAGATTAAGTCATAGTACACAAAAGACTAATTAGTTATAACAACCACTTACATGTGTCTAGAATGCTGAAGTCCGCAATAGCAGCTACTTGGCAGCGATTTACTGGGGGTTAATGGGTTTCTTCTCCACCATATTTGGAAGGATCCCAATATTAAGGCAGATTTGTAGAAGTCTTATTTCTACGAAATAATAAGGAGAAAAAAGGAGAACCCAGTTAGGTGAGTTTCTCCATGGAAATGGATTGAACAGGGTGGTGGGTAGGTTTTAAGGCTAGTTCAATTCTTGCACTTACCTAGATTAGACGTTGCCACAGCGTGGAGTCCAGAAGAAAATGGTTCCTCCTACTCCACCCTGGGCAACGGCCTCGTTTTTATGACGGGATGGCTTCATGACGTCATCGCGCGCATGCACGAGCGGTGTCATAAGCAAGTTATTTGACTGAGAGCAAAGTGTTGCGCGTTCCATGTCAAGGAATAGTCTATCTGGGGGTGGTACTACTAAGTTGGTATCAGTAATATATAGAGCCCGTTAGCTTGTTATCAATTTGGAAGGCACCGGCCGATTCTGTTTACATAGTGACATCATCACGCAAGCGCGCAGGTGACGTCACATGTAAACATAGCGTCCGGCATAACAGAGCCCTATGTCGGCCCCGGTGTGTGAAATCAGTGGGGGTAATGCATTTACAGAAAGCACGATTGCAACTCCTCAGTATAAAAGTGCACCAAATGATGTGCATAGGTGCCTAGGTGGTCTATCAAATGATCACGTCATTTCCGGAACACCAGTCTACCTGATATTTGATAAACATCAAGTACAGACCGGTGGACCAGGTTGTTAGAGTGGAGCTATTAAACTAGCAAACAAGAAGGAAATCAGAGAATCCATGTTAGGGATGAGAGACTAATGTGGCATACATTCAGTCTCAAGGCCCGATTTCTAGCGGGTAGCTTTAATTTAGTCATGTGAGATTACCGAAAGAACTCAGTTTCAAGTGTGTACGGTACAAAAAGAGATATTCTACAAAGGACTCTTCGGGACGCGGTAGAGTTCTCAGTCTAACTCGATTTACTTCGTGTGGCTAATGCTGCCATACACCCAGTCTCAGGGCCCGGTTGACAAAGGTATGTTGAGCCTAGGGAAGAGATCTCTGCTATCAAAGAGGACCTCATTTATAAGTTGGATTAGTCCAGAGGAGGTGTTGTAAGAAGGACTCATTAGTGCCGTGTAGACTAACAAGAGTGACCAATTTCGATTGTATGAGTACATTAAGTCTGCAATGTAGGTTCGAATAACACAACCAATTTAGAATACACTTTGGTTATAATACACTTTGGTCATAAAGCTGCATGTTGCTGCCCTAGTCAGGTTCCCAATCTGATTATTGTGGTACAACACTCATATTGTTAGGGTGCAGCCCATTTCAATAGGATTGTTGGGGGCCTCCCGCTTGAAGCAAAAACAGTCTGAAGCACCCGTGGGGTGAAACATTACAATGGTAACTAAGATAGGGTTAATAGCTGCCAGTTATCACGAGACGGCAGCCGCCAGGGAGCTTAGGCACGAAAATGACCATTGAAGAGCTCTAAACCCTTCTTTGTCAGTAAATGGCTGATGTGGAGGAATCAGTGTTAGAAGGCAATGAAGTGGTAACACTTCTGTATATCTCTTAGGAAGAGTAAACACAGCTTGTAATGCAAGCTCTGCAAAGCGCACATTTTAAGCCCCAGAACGAAAATAGAGAACATTTATTGAAAGTCTGACAACTGGAAACCTGGGGACACTTGCAGGGGGCCCCTATATGTGAGGCTCCTTTCATTTGAAAAGGTTGAAAGACCATGGGGTTACAAGGTTGGAGGTAGCCATGTTGCTATTAGCTCCATAGCTATCCGCTTAACGCATAGCGGGTCCGGGTTCCCTGAATGGGGAATTACCGGGCCATTCCAACCTTGGATGACCCAGTATTTCCCCATTCAGGGAACCCACCCTATTTCCATTCAAGACCCGGTAGGGCTCAATGGGAATGGGGAGCATGCTGGTCCTTTAGTGGCTCCCACTAAGGGCACCTGGTAAAACCATCCGCCCTTAGCGGGACCTGCTAAAGGACCTCGTAATGCGGTGGTAAGGGGTTAACCACACCGGCACCTTTACCAGCGCCGTTAACCCCTTACCTCCAACCTCGTAATGACCCCCCATGACCCTGTAAAGCAATTGTGATCAGAAAGATACTGGGTCTTCTTTTAAATGTGTGTGCTCACCCAAAATGTACAATGATTCCACGGACAGAGCACATTTATACATAGAAGTAACTCTTTTCGGAGACATTACCCAAATCTTTAAAGAGCTTCAAAAAGGTTATTTCATTAATTTTGGACCAACTGAATGTAAAAGTAATTTCTGAGCTAATGCATCAATGTCTCTCCATCAACCACCAGCAGGCTAAAATAAGATATTGCCATCGTCATCACCATCACCACATGTTGAGAAATCAAAAAGGACTGATAGCATTCTAACGTCGCAGAAAGTAGCACCCTGAACAGGATGCTTCCCCACTGAACCGTGACCCTGAAAGTGGGCTTTAAAAGTGGTGTTTGGGCTGCAATGTTGACAACAGAGTTTCCAGGTATGAGCCACTTTTAACTTGACATTGATGTAACAATGCAAGATTTGTAGAGCATCTTCTCCTTGCAACTTTGTGACAGGCGCTCAACGGAAAGCACTAAGCACTGCACCACTTTTGTACTCCTGGAGAGGTTCAATGAAACAGCTTGTTTGAGGTTACCTGCTGTCATCTCCCCAGGCACATACAGTGTGCTATATACCCATGGAGACTGGACTGAGGTTGGGTTTGATGTACAAAGCTGTAAAGGTGCCACCAACATAAACATTCATTGGTAAGCTGCGAAGAAAGCGCAAAAGGGAAAATAAAAATGACATTTCCTGTGGCCAAATTCTGGAAAATGGCCATCAAAAATAAAACATTGTGACAAGAGAGAGCCTTAAATGTACTTTTCTGAGAGACCAGTAGTCCATGCACCAGAAACGGGAGAGAAGAGGTGTGACCGCTAAAATGGGATCTGGTGGCTTGCAAGGATACTTAATTTTTCCTAGTGTTGCTACATTCTTCTTCCCGGACTGTTTTTCATTGGAACATGATTGTCGCCATTCTGTCATCTTATTCTGTCAAACGTGGGCCCATTTGGCCACCACAACTAGACGGGGTCTCGCCTACCTTCCGTTTTCTCACTGGAAAAAGGATGCTTCATAAAACCGATATGAGAAGGGACTGTACTTTTACTTTAGCAGGTCACAGCCAATTGCAAAATGGGTACTCGTTTGGCTTCATTGTGAGATAAATAGTGGCTATTTTTTGATTCCTGGGCCTGTTCTACTAGACCCAAGGCAACCTACAGTGCTGTCACGGCTGTTTTACTATTTTAGAGTGGTCTCTGGCCTTCTGTGCATAGAAAGTGCAAAGTGTGCCTTTTGACACCAGGACCAGTGTTTGGATTCATGTTTCTGTGACGTCTACATCTGGTCCCAGATATTACTTTGTTTTAGGGACCATGCTATAGAATTGAATATTCATACTGTAAGCTCATGAACTGTAACTTTCCATACAAGAACAAGTGCTGGTAACAGGAGGACTGATTTTGGCAGCGCCTGCCAGACTCAGTGGTGGAAGTGGGCTGGAAGAGTCGTTTTATACAATCTACTGATGATATTTTTCCAAACTAATGATGTGAAGGAAGTTTATAAAAAGGTGTACTCACGAGTGTTTCGAGATTTACAGATGATTCGTTTTTTTCTGGTGTGTCTACTTTCAAACGAATGTGTTGTTTTCTGTTTAATGTGGTGTCTGGCCTCTTCCCCCACCATCTGCCCTGTTTGCAGCTGCTTGTGTATAGAGAGCACTTATTGTTTGGTATGCTTAAAATGGAATCCGAATCCGGAATGCTTTGCATATATTTTAGACGTGACGGATGATTTCCATGTAATGTAGCACTGTTTTCGGATCACGCTCTTAGAATAATAAAGTGCATGCTAACATTGATCTCGACAGGGCAAGTATTTACTCGCTAGTTACGTTTTTGTCATACTGTATGAGTCAAGGGTGGTGCATTGTCCATGTGTAAAACTACAGGCATTTTGCAGGAATGCAATTTAAAAGCAAGAACGAAATCCAAAGTTTACTGTTAATCTACAAAAGGGCACCTTTCAACCCTGACCTGGAATTCAAAGCTGGACTCTTTTATAAATCGTTCACACCTAAGACATAATCAGAATGTTGATTCCTTGCATTGGACTAACTGAAAACAACTTGCTACCAATATGATGGTAAAACATCAGAGACCCATCTTCCAGCTTTTGAGCCAGGAATTGTGCAAGCAGCTGAGTTGTTTCTAAAAATAGCCAGACTTAGAGTTGCTTTCTGCAGGGATCTGACTGTACAGTCTAGGTTGGGAGGAGCTGTCCGTCTACCGAACACGCTGAATTCATATATCCCCAATTACAATACTGCTCTGAATATGGCTGGTGCTGCCTGCGGGGCTAACAGCAGGGATTGGTGGGGGGCTTAGGGGTGAGCACCCTGCATGTCTCTGGCAGTACGTAATATGATATGATATGGCATTTATAACGTGCCTATACACAAGTGTTACAAGGCGCGAAATACACATAAATACACATAAAAAAGATATGGGGCCTCATTACACGAAAGGCGGTAACCATGGCGCTATTAGCGCCATGGTTGCTGCTGGTAATTTACCGATTCCTCCATGGTGGATGGCGGAATTACCACCCCATTCCAAGGTTGGCGGGGCGGTAATTCCCCATTCACCATTGGTCCTTCTCCATTCCCATTTGAGCCCCCATAGGGGTCAATAGGAATGGGGAAGGCGTTAATTACGGTACCGCAAATTGCGGTACCGTAATTACCTCCAACATCCCTTTGCGGGTCCCGTCCTTAACGGCTGGTAAAACCAGCCATTAAGGTAGCGACCCACGAAGGGACCTCGTAGTAAGGCGGTAAGGGATTAACGGTACCGGTAATCCCTTACCGGCAACCGTGTAATGAGGCCCACAGTGTGCAACACAATATATAATTGTATGTCCTTATGGAATAGTCGTGGTGGTGGTGGGTACTGGGTTCAAGTACAAATAAATCGTACCCAGAAAACACTAGGGATCTTTAATGGCAATGGCACATGCAGGGGTGTTGCTAGGTCTGTAAAAAGATCTGGGGCTATGCTAATGTCAGGTCTCGGGGCTAGCTAGACTTTTGGTTGTAGCCCCTGAGATTCCGGGGCTACAACCAAAAGACCAGGGGCTACAGCTTGGAGTTGACCACATCCTGCCCCCTTGGGGGACCTGCTGGCGGCTCCTGTCCTATGCCTGTGCGGCTGCTGTGTTGGGGCTATTTATGATTCTCAATCCTCTGAGCCCAATGATGGTAAATCAATCACCTCCTCTGACCGGACTGCTGCAGCACATGAGGCGGACGGGGAGGATGCACGTACGGTCGGGCCTGGCCGGGCGGGACTGCTAAGCAACAAATGTTGATTTTTACGACGAGGAGTCGAATAGACAAAAATCAAGCATGTGGAGCTAGCCTCAGCAGCCAGAACCAGGCATCATGCAGTCAGAGCTCTGTTCGCTCTCAACTTTAGCCTGATTTCGAGTAGCACTTTATTTATTTTTTACATAGATACGTTAGCTGGGCGCTGGACAGTGTATGGACTTTATGAAATTAAATTATGAAAAAGCATCAAACATCATTCCGCAGTGTGTGTTGATTCTCTTGGAGGACTTGGAATGCGCTGGCTGGTGCCCCCTAGAAGCTAGCACGTCAGGAAGCTGCCTGCATGGCCTTATGCAAAGACCGGCCCTGGACCCCTGTGAACTTGGGTTTGGCAGCCTATAAGGGAATATGCCACGGCTAGCCCAGTCCCTAAACCTTGCTGTGCTGAGCATACTTGTAACCTTGGTACCACTGGCCATCACACCGTGAGTTTAAGCCTCATAAAAGCCTCATAGCTGGCCGGAAATCTCATTTGTTTTTTGCAGATTCACTGGCTCCAGAAGGCAATCCATTCCCAGGGGAAACTGCACAAATGGAAGTACCACCACTGAACGCAATGATCGCTTTTCTGATCACCTCCAAATTACTGGCAAGGACACTATCTCAGGACAGAAGGAAGGGATACAAGTAACAGGCAAATGTTGGACTGGCCACAGCAGACTCATGAATGCCTATGAGTAAAATGGTTGTGGGACTAAGGTTGTTTTTTAAAGTATGAGCGTCTGTAACTGGCAACAGAAGAAAGATAATGGCTCGAGAAGTCAGGTGCACTCAGGGACTAATGGGAAGTTGGAAGCCAAGGGTATTGAAGAACTGTGCCCTCAGGGCTTGATGAATATTGTGTATGTGATGTCAGTAGGAGTGTTGGTGGATTGAGAGACCAGGCAGAGGACAGAATGTGGATCAGAGTGCTGAGGATATGTTAGAGACTGTTTACAACATAGAAGGCTGGGATGGAGGTGTGGAATGTCAGTTGGAAGATACCCTCATTTGACCATTTGAAATTCTGCCCTCACAAGAGCACACAAGTGCTGTTGCAGAAGTGAAAAGATCATGCGTCTCAATACACGTTTTTTAGTTCAATAAAAAAGTGAGGATAATTCCATTACCACCACTTTTTTAGCATTAACAGAATTGCCTTTGCATTTACTTCACGGACAAACTACGACTTTGGCCTTGAAGCACAGGACCTTCCTCCAGCATAATGCTGCAAGTAAATCCTCCACTTTAAAGCCAAAATTGGGTGACATTACTGTGGCAGAATTACGGCTTGTTGTAATTTGACCAAAATCCCCATGGAGTACTATAGACTACAAAATGGGGATTAGCACTGCCCTGCCATCATTTGTAATCTGTGATAAACTAACGGGACCAACGGGACCAAGTGGGACCAAGTTGGACCGAGTGGCAGTAATGCTAAACAATTTTGGTGGTGATTCCGCAGATTTATCATCAAATTACAGCCACACTTGTAATGAGGCCCCATGAGCTGCACATTACCACCGCCTCTGGCTTGTTTGTTTTAAGTGATTAATTCACTGACTGATGTGTCACCCACCTTCCTGAATCTCTGCTGCTCCTTTCCACCAAAATCAGTCAAGCATGCCTCTCTCACACTTTGCCTCATTGATTTCCTACTTGTCAGAAATTACTTCTGTTAAAAATAGGCCATGTACCTGAGAATATTCACTGGCACAACTACCACAGTATAACACGGCTATGCAACCAAGAATTTGGCAACAACTATTGCAGTAGCTAGTGTTTGGAGGGCAGTTGGAGAAACATGTTTGGGGTTATTTGGTGACTGCAAGAGGGCTTGTTATAGTAGGGTAGTGGAATCTAGATGATATAGTGATATTGCTATTGGTGAAAAATAGGGTTGGCTGTATATTTTGATGTCTGCAGATGGTGTTTAGATTGGGAAGTTAAGGGCAAATTGTCAAGTGTTGGTTGTTGCCAGTGGCCAGATTTTTGGGTGCATAACTGTATCATGCTGTGGTTGTTGTGCACCCAAGAGTCTAGGCACCGGCCACAACCACGACAGCATAATACAGCCATGTACCCAAGAATCTGGCACTGGCTACAAGCATTGTAATAATATGTGTACAGAAATGCAACATAGTCCAGGTGATCTATTGTGTTTGAGAGAGTGTGGTACCCAGCATGTGTGAGTAGAGTGGCCGCTGTAAGAATGAGTGCTAGAATAGGCAATATAGAGAAAGAGTTTGAAAGATAGGAGAGAGTGAATATAGAGGGGGAGTATAATGTGAGATTAGTTTAGAGAGAGAGAGAGAGAGAGAGAGAGAGAGATAGAGAAAGATTAAAAGAGAGAGTGCAAGTGAGTGAGTGTGGAAGACAGAGGAAACAGGTGCAGAGTGTGGAGGCTGGATAATCAGAAGGAGTAGTAGGCGAGAAAGGAAGCGAGATGAAGACATATCAGTGGAATGTAGAAATGTGAGAGAGGGGGGGCGAGAGTAGGTACAAGGTTGTGGAATATCAGCGGGAGGGGCAGGAGAGGTAGAGAGAAGAGCAGCGCAGGAGGTAGTAGGTGCGGAGAGAGAGAGAGCTAGAGAGAGGGATGGGTATAGTTATAATAGAAGGAGGTGAGTGGAGATAATAGGAGTAGAGGGGCGACAGGAGAAGGAGAGAGAAGGGGGGGGTAGGCTGAAGAGTAGGGAAGAGGAAGTTGAAGTATAGGAAAAGGAGAGAAAAAGACAATATGAGAGAGTGTGAAAGGGATAGACACTGAGAAACAGAGAGAGAGTGGGGGAGAGAGAGAGACAGAGAGAGAGAGAGAGAGAGAGAGAGAGAGAGAGAGAGAGCGCGAGAAGGCACACATTTTCCAACATTGTCTTGAGGAACATCAGAGCAGGATGCAGTCAGTAATTACTGCAACTTGTGAGGTAGAGAAGGTTGTGACCTTTAGACACTTATTCGTTGTACAGACTAGAACTAGGCAGTAGGCGTTACCTTCCACTAGAGAGGGAAAAGGATAGAGAGAATTTGAGAGAGTGATGGGACAAATTAACCATTATTGGCTTGGGGAAAATCAGAGCAGGTTGCCATTAGTAATTTCCTGACATAGTGAGATAGAGAAGGTTGTGACGTTTAGGCCCTCATTCGTAGTCCAGGGTAGAAATAGAGAGAATGGTTACATTTCAATAGTCTTGACCTATAAACATCTGGGGATTAGGGATGCCTAGGGTAGGGTAAAGGGAGCTGGTGGTAGGTTGAGGTCTAGACTAAAGGGTTTCATGTAATAATGTCGCCACAAAAATCTCGCCATGCAAAAATATCGCCGAAAAATGGCGGTTTTTTGTGGCAACCTTTTCCCGGCAATATTATTTACGGCGACCATATATATATGGGGATAATATTACCTGATACCGACTAAATGTACTTCCCTTGGACTGGCCTTCTTGCAATCCCGTGTTTACCAAGTTGTGAAAGTTGACAATACATTCTCTAAACTGCCTAATTGAGTTGTGGAATTATTGAAGCCACCTGTGACATGTGGTACCCAAAATCAACCCTCCCCTTCATTGGCACAATAGTTTCTGACAGAGTGTGCATTTAGCCAGGTTGTTTTGCTGTTTACTCTGCGTAAAGAACTGCCACACGTTCAACTTTTGTTGTGGGCTAGTAATACCACTTAGGCTAGGCTCAGGTGGATGTAATAGTACAGTTGTAGCTGTTGATGTTGCTCAGTATGCCACACAATGATTTGATGATCTTTGTGACCCCAGACAAGAAGGCTGTTTCTCAAAGTGACTGTAAACAGTTGGCGGGTGAACTTGTGTTAATAATGCAAGCTCAGTATTACTGCTTTTCAGCGGCAATACACTTTCCCGTGTTGACTCTGATGCATAATAATGTTTGTGTTTATCATCACCCATCTCATTATCAGAATTATTGTCTAAAATATTCGTGAATTGGGGTAGTAGAGATAGTGACTTGGCAGTTTATATCCCCTTCCGCATTTCAACTACACAGTTTATTGTTCAATAGATACAATCTTCACACATTCCCTTTCTGTCACTGAGATAGTGGATGGAACTGAAATTGAAACCTCCTCAGTAAATCTCAGTGGATGTTCATCATCATAGTTCCATACCCATGCATGTACTTGTGCTGGTTCATTTACAACATAGAAGGCTGGGATGGAGGTGTGGAATGTCAGTTGGATGATACCCTCATTTGACCATTTGAAATTCTGCCCTCACAAGAGCACACAAGTGCTGTTGCAGAAGTGAAAAGATCATGCGTCTCAATACACGTTTTTTAGTTCAATAAAAAAGTGAGGATAATTCCATTACCACCACTTTTTTAGCATTAACAGAATTGCCTTTGCATTTACTTCACGGACAAACTACGACTTTGGCCTTGAAGCACAGGACTTTCCTCCAGCATAATGCTGCAAGTAAATCCTCCACTTTAAAGCCAAAATTGGGTGACATTACTGTGGCAGAATTACGGCTTGTTGTAATTTGACCAAAATCCCCATGGAGTACTATAGACTACAAAATGGGGATTAGCACTGCCCTGCCATCATTTGTAATCTGTGATAAACTAACGGGACCAACGGGACCAAGTGGGACCAAGTTGGACCGAGTGGCAGTAATGCTAAACAATTTTGGTGGTGATTCAGCAGATTTATCATCAAATTACAGCCACACTTGTAATGAGGCCCCATGAGCTGCACATTACCACCGCCTCTGGCTTGTTTGTTTTAAGTGATTCATTCACTGACTGATGTGTCACCCACCTTCCTGAATCTCTGCTGCTCCTTTCCACCAAAATCAGTCAAGCATGCCTCTCTCACAATTTGCCTCATTGATTTCCTACTTGTCAGAAATTACTTCTGTTAAAAATAGGCCATGTACCTGAGAATATTCACTGGCACAACTACCACAATATAACACGGCTATGCAACCAAGAATTTGGCAACAACTATTGCAGTAGCTAGTGTTTGGAGGGAAGTTGGAGAAACATGTTTGGGGTTATTTGGTGACTGCAAGAGGGCTTGTTATAGTAGGGTAGTGGAATCTAGATGATATAGTAATATTGCTATTGGTGAAAAATAGGGTTGGCTGTATATTTTGATGTCTGCAGATGGTGTTTAGATTGGGAAGTTAAGGGCAAATTGTCAAGTGTTGGTTGTTGCCAGTGGCCAGATTTTTGGGTGCATAACTGTATCATGCTGTGGTGTTGTTGTGCACCCAAGAGTCTAGGCACCGGCCACAACCACCACAGCATAATACAGCCATGTACCCAAGAATCTGGCACTGGCTACAAGCATTGTAATAATATGTGTACAGAAATGGAATTCGGCTATTAGAAAGAACCATTACAATAATGTGTGTATGGTCATTATACAAACTGTATAGGCAGTGTATAGTTTTTAGAACACAGTGACACAGTACCATTGAAGTGGGAATGGTACTTTTCATTGATGTGCCATTGGGATCACAGGTTGACTTTGTTGTACATGGTAATGGAGGAGAAATCTTTGCTGCTTTCTCTGCGTAAAAACATAGCAGAATATGTTAGGTAAGGTGCTACACAATGTCACATTGCACACAATCTCACATATTCATGTACTTTTTAGATGCTCAGAATTAGTAAATTCCAAGTATTATGGTTCAAACAACATTACTGTGCATTTTGCACAGTTGCTGTGCTTAGTTGCATTATCATGGTGTCTGTGGGAAAAAAAATCCAGGTAGGATTAAAAAAAACTTAGTACATTTATTTGCTGTTACGTGTCACAATAGGTTTGTTTGAAGTGTGCAGTACTTAAAGGACTCTTTAAGGTGCACAAATAAGTGCATTTGTTGTTACAAGAACTGTTGCAGTAGGAAGAATTGTAATGGTGTATGTGTTTTGTTTTTCAAAAGTGCTGGTGGTATGGCTGTAGCTAGATATCAGTTGGCGTATTCTAACTGTTTATAGTTTTGCAGTTTTTAAGAATATCCTTTGATGCAGCTTCATTCCTGTTGGTGGATTCTAAGTATTTTACTATTGGAAACTAATACTGTAGTACTCTGGGTGCAGTTAGATACCAGTTGACGTATTCAAACTGTTGATAGTTTTACATTTTTTAAGGGTATGTTTTGAAGCACTTTCATTCCTGTTGGTGGATTTGAACTTTTCCACTATTGGAAAGTAATATTGCAGCATTATCGGTGAAGTTAGATACCAGTTGGCATATTCTGACTGTTGATAGTTTTATAGTTTAGAAGGGTATGTTTTGAAACACTTTCATTCCTGTTGGTGGATTGCAATTTTTTCACTAATGTAAACTAATATTGCAGTATTATGGGTACAGTTGGATACCAGTTGACCTATTCTAACTGTTGATAGTTTTATAGTTTTATAGTTTAGAAGGGTATGTTTTGAAGCACTTAATTCCTGATGGTGGATTCCAACTATTTCACTATTGGAAACTAACATTTAAGTGTTATGCGTGCAGTTAGATTGCATTACCCATAGACAGATGTGGTTGCGCTCCACTTCATTTGGTCCGCAAATGGAAAAGTGAGGCAGTTTTTTTTTATTTTTTATTTATTTAAAATTTTGTTTTTGATGCATACGCATCTTTACAAAATATTGGTGCAGTTCTTATGCACTTCCGCAATTTACATCATCATATAAAAAGTTTCATAATTCCAATGTTAAAAGAACAAGTGAATACAATTACTGTCCTTGCATCATATAGAGACAATGAATAAAAGGTGCCTCTATTTCTTGCATGAAACATACATTAATAAAGAGAAAATATAAATCATACACATCAAAGCAATATATAATTACATGATTCGCTAACATGATAAATTATAGCATATAAATTTAAAATGCAAAACAAGTGTATAGATGCATAAACTTTAGGTCACGATATACAAATTTAGAGCTGATTCAATAATTTTCACTAACCGAACAGTCGCAAAAATGATGGAATTACAGGATCCCCACATACAACGAGACCATATTAATTCTCTTCCAACTTCTGAGTGTGTGTGAGTAAAGGACTTGAGATTTAACATTCTATCTGTTTCAAAAAAAGGACATGTAAGAAAGAGATGTTTTAAAGTTTCTAAAACATTAGTATTTTTACAGAATCTACACGAATTGTCTTGAGCATTATTAGCATTTTTAACCCAGTGTTTTGTTCTTACTTTTGTGTGTAATAAATCTAAGCGAAAGCGCAAATAATGCGTCCGAGTTTCAGCACTTGGGTATAACAAAAGGTATTGTAAACGCGGAGATTGTTTGTGTCTAAAGGATGCGTATTCTGAAAATGATGAGTAGAGTGAGATTTGATCACACGTAGCTGCCCAGTCATTCCAAAATAAGCGTTTGTGTGCAGTGGTTAATTTATTCTCTAACTCGTGAGGGGAGACATTTATTCCAGATAAGATAGAGAATATACGCTTTTGAAAGTTTCTTATCGACCCCGGATGTAGGGTTTGTAACATGATGTAAAGGTCTTCATAAAGCGAATTTTCAATCGGAAAGTTCATCTTTGCAAAGATTTTGAGAATGCACCAATTGTGACGCGCTGCCAACGAGTTTAAGCCTAGTTCGTGACGGAGGATGGCATTTGGAAGATATGTAGGTAGTCCTAAAGTTGTTTTCCATAATTTAGCCTGAAGTTTGTTTAAGAAAGTGGATAGGTCTAAAAGACAGAGATCAAGACCATATAAAATGATTGCTTCCACTTTCTTTGAGTAAAATTCAAACAGTGGTACTAAAGAAAACATACAATATTTTCGAAAAATGATTTTCATTTGGTTTTGTAAGGGTATAATTTTTTCGCTCAGTGCTTTGTGCCAAAAAGTAGCAGAGGAGTTATTAGCAAGATCGTATCCCAAGTATGTAATTTGTGTAACAATTTGAAGATAGTTTAAATTGATATGCCAACTAAATTTCCGCAGCTTTTTTTTGGAAGATAAAACTAGAATGTTAGATTTTGAGAAATTTATCGTAAGGTTGTTTAATAAACAGAAATGATTGAAGATTTCAAGTTTCTTCTGGAGGCCGGAATACGTCCTATCAAATAGGAGCACACATCAGCATATGCTAACCATGAAAGTTTGAGTTTGCCAAGCCGAACCACGTTAATTTGTGAAGAATCCCAGAGATCTTCAATGTCTGACAGATAATGGTTAAATAGTACTGCCGCGAGGTTACAACCTTGTTTCACGCCGATTGCTGTCGGAATGGCTTCAGTCAGCAGCCCACTATTAGAAATACGGACTCTGAAAGAAGTATGGTAATGCAACAATGCGATAAGTGCAACTAATGATGTCGGAAAATTTAGTTTTAGCATCTTTTGCCAAGGTTTGCTGCGAGTGACGCAGTCAAATGCGGACCAAAGATCCAGTGAGGCAATGAAAACAGGTCCGCTAAGGGAGCTATGTGCTCCCACTGTAAGATGTGCTAGAATGGTTGCATTTAGTTGGGTTCCCATGTTTTTTCTGAAGCCAGTCTGTGCTTTGTTTAATATGCGTTTTTCCACAATGTGTTTTTCAACATCTTTCAAGAGAAGAAGTGCAAAAACTTTGGCTGCAACATCGATAAATGCAATGGGCCTAAAGTTTAATGGATTATTTAGGGGCCCTTTCTTATGCAGAGGGATGATAATAGAAGATGTCCAAGAGGCAGGAAGACTTTTTGAAACGAAAATAGATTGTTAGATCGTCAAAAGTAAAGTGGCCCAAAAAAGGGGGTCGTCCTTGATGACACACGGCGAGAGGCCATCAGGGCCTGCGCATTTTGAGGTTTTTAATTTAGATATAGCACAGAGGACATCTTCTGTGGACCAAGGACAGATCGAAGGGATCTGTGAAGCTAAGGCCATAATATCAACCTCTTTAAAACTTTCGGGTAGAAGATATTTTTGTTTGAAAAAAGCAGCCCAAGAAATGCCATCCACGGCAGATTCAAAAGAGGGCTGAATGCTATTATTCGCTCCCCTAAGAATCTTCCATATATCACGGATATTGTGATTGCAAATTAACCTCACCAAGTTTTGATTCCCAGTTAATTGAAATGAAAAACGTGCTGCCTTTATTTTATTTTTGTGGTTCCTTAAGAGACATTTTTTTGTAACCATATAGCTGGTGCCATCCATGGAGGCAAATTGTTTTTTCAGGATTTTAATGCACTATTTCTTTCATGCTTTAGTTTGCCTAATATATTGCTACATTCAGCGCAACATGCATTTTGTTGTTTTATCGATGAATTAGCTATGGCAGTTAGATGCAGTTTTATCATCTGAAGATTCCAGGATAATATAGTCTGTGAATTCCTAGCTTCATGTTTGGAGAAGGGCCACCAATCACGATTTACAAGAAAGGTTATTTGGCGGCAGGTTGAAGTATTCCACCTGATTGATAGAAGCTGGCGATCGCTATGAACTAGGGCTAGTATTTGTGATCTAGCAAAATACGCTAATTCCACAAACATGGTGCTTGACAATATAGCATGGTCTCCATATGAGGGGAAATTCACGCTAATTGGAGAAATAAGTCCTGAAAGATGTTTTGAGACCACAATGTAGCCAATGGAGGAGCGGAGGTTACCCCGCTGCCAAGTAAAGAAGGATGTATGACAATGTGGTTGAGTCACAACGAGATCCCAATGTGACAAGAACTGAACCCATTTTTTACCATTTGCACAGGCAATCTTAAAATGTTTAGATGGTATGTTGTGCAAAGAAAAGGCTAAAGGTGCATATAGAAATGCATTGAAATCACCACAAATGATGACCATAATGTCAGGGTACATTCAAATAGCATCCAACAACAAATCATTCAAGATGTAAAGAGCATTGTCTATGCAAAGAGAGCTAGGATTCCAGTATAAGGAAATTAGCATGACTCTTTTCTTTTCCGATAGATTGATGTCAACAATAAGGGCTAAACACAGTTGGTTAGAAATCGTATGGATTATTGTAAATAGAAGATTATTGTTAAATAAAAGAGTAATGCCGCCACTTGGACGACCATCTGAGGGAAGAGAAGCAGCATTGTGGACAGCAGTAAACCCATCAAATTGAAAATCATAACAATGCATAGTTTTTTGTAAAAAGAAAAGTGAAGGCAAGTCATCAAGACTCTTATTGTTGTACCATGTTAGCAAATTATTAAAACCACAACAGTTCCAGGATTGAATAAAGAATTGTTTACATTATGACTTCAAATTAGAACTGGAATTAGAGGACACAGCTTGACCAGATGATGATGCTGAGGGTAAAATCCCTAGCAGACCATTTAGGGCAGATGTAAGAAGAGCTAGGTTGGAGAGAATTTTTTCATTGTCCGAGGGAATAGATGAGGCATTGTCAGCTGTAGAGTTAATTTGAGGTAACAATGAGGGTTTAAATTCTAAGAATTGCATCACCTTCTCCAATGATGGGAACGCTTGCACTTCGAGCCCCAGAAAAATTAGATCAGTTTTATGTTCCCAAATTACTTTCGCAATGATAGGTGACATGGCTTTGCACAACATCCTGTTGTTATTCAACAAAGGGAGCTTTATCCATTCAGCATCTTGTGAGATTAAATTACGCAAGGCAGGAATTTTATAAAGAGTATTCATCAAAAATGAACGATTAATAGGCACTAGTCCATTTATTTGTGGGTGGCTGGACCATCCAATTAAGGTTTGCGTTTCTTCAGGAATGTCATTGAAAGAACAAAGCTCCCTATTGATTATACATGAGGTGGAAGGGGAATGAATGAGAGGCGGCTGTGCATCCTCATTCTTTGGTTCAACGTGAATGGGACTAGCCATCACTGCTACTGAAAATGGAGAGGTAGTAGATTCCAGAGAAGGAGAGGGGTTTAACTTCAACTCAGCCTTGGGAGGAATGGACATTTGTGAAGCTATGAATGGGGCTGATGCATGAGGAGCAGAATTCTGCACGCGTGGAGTATTCGATACATGTAAGGCTACAGGTGGTACAGATTGATGAGTCAATGCCTGCACAATCAGAGGCTCTGGGGCAGACGATGTGGTACTTACTTTTATGGAGTTACGTATATTGCAACTGCTAGTTGTTTTTTTGTTCTCCACTGAGGGAAAAAATGAGTTGAGATTTGCTTGAGACATAGAAATACAGGGAGCAAGGCCTTCAGCACATGGAGATATTACTGGTTCCTTTTCATTATTGGTTACAGATTCAGCAATCGGTTTTATAGAGGGAGCACAAACAACTTATTTTGCTCCTTTTTGCAATTTTTTGGATGATTTCAATTGAAGTGCACATAAACTCTCTTCGTTTAATTGACTGACATTGTGCTGAAGGTCTTCGTTACCCAAAGAAGAAGAGTTAAGTGTGTCATCAGTGTTGACTTGATTGCCGTCTGAGTTTTGTGCAGGAACAGTGGCCTTATTAGTAGTGACCATAGGGGCTTTATTTGCCTTGGATTTGTTTCTGCGTTTTAATGCTCTTTGATAGGATTTTTTCATTCTACGAGAGGCATGATACAAGTTTGGCGAAGTCTCAATAACTTCTGGCCTCTCCTTAGCATCCTCTTCATCTAGTAAATTAGTAAGAGCTGAGGAACTATTCGAAGAGGTTTCCAGGGGCGCGTTTAACTGCGCTGGGTTATCAGTTTGAAACAAGTCAATAGAGAATAACTGAGATTTATACAGCAATTGTTCAATTTGCCAAATTCTTTCATGTTGAAGTTGAGCCACTTCTAACAGGTCAATTGGGGAAGCAGTGGCGTCCGGCAATACAAGATTGCTTGGTAGTGTGACAGCATTCGCAAATGAGGTCGGCCTACCCTTTAGGAGAAAGGCCATGTCAGAAGTTTGAGTACTTTGGGAGGATTGGACTGGATTTGGGATTGTAGACTGTAGACTCTTCCTTACAAGCTTAGCACTCTGTTCTGCGCAGTTGTTATGAAAAGTGTGACAGGCTTCCTGGGCAAGCATAAATCCTTCAATTTTGGAGAGCTGCAGAGAGTTATTCATGATTGAATCTTTAATATCCTTTAGGTGTAAGTGTGTGAGTTTGTGACCTTTATCTAACAAGTTTAATATACGTGTGAAAACAGGGAAGGAATGTAATTCTTGTTCCAACAGATGGGAAGAGTTTTCTGCTTGGGGAATAGGCGACAATTGAGGATGCGATGCAAAAGAGTTAGAAAGAGACTCTTGAGGCAGCTGTTTATTGGAAGAGTCTAAATTTGGGGGATCATCTAAAAGATGTTTCTTAAGAGGGTCAAATTCACTAGTTGGTGAGCTGCCTAGGTTGCTTGGCGCAAAAAAAGTCAGTAGTAAGTTTGGACAAAGTAGAGGGATGAGCGAATGTAGGGGAGGTAACAGGTGGAATGGGGTGAAAATGGACCTGTTCATGCAGACCACGAGACGCTGCTGCTGGAGTGGAGGGGCCTAAGGATAGGCTAATACGTCTTTCCAAAGCAGCAATAATCCCGGGTGCGAGCATCGAAGTATCAGAAATTGGGAGGGAAGTTTTGTCTAAAGCCTCAGGGAAAGTATCAAAGTTAGTGTCTAGATCATTGGCCGTTTTGAGTGAAAATGGGACATCTGCTTTTATTTCTGATACAGAAACAGAGGGGAAATGTTCTGAGTGTGTATCAGTGGGATAATGGGCCTTCACAAACTCATCAGCATTTACTATGGAACTTTCTTGAAGGGGAATAGGGGAAGTGGAAGGCTGCCCTTCCTCTGATGACTGAGATAGCTCAATTTTTGCTTTCAAATGTTTGTTAGATAGACGCTTTTTAATAGAGTCTTTCAGTCTCTTCCCGTTCCTTAAAATGAGGGAAGAAGTATCCATAGAGGAGAGCACACAAAATGACGTGAGACTATTATAATAAGTCCTCTCAACACATGGAGATTAACATCATGTTTAAACACAATTGTACCTTAGGCAGAATCATGAAGCAGTTGTTGGGAATTCCAAGGATGGCAATGCCCTGTGTGCACACCATTGCAAAGAGTCCAGCCACCACGCGCCACGCACCGCGAACAGCAAACAGTCCTTTGCGGTGCTTCGCGGTGCGCAGCGCGGGTGCGCTAGGAGTCAGGGCTTATGAGGTGACGCAGGAGGTGTTGCCAAGTACGTAGGCGACGTGAGGGCGGAGCACCTTTGAAAATGATGAAATAAGTATAAATTAGAGAGAGTTCTTACAAAATGATGAAGACAATTCAATAGTTCAATTAGGCACTAATGGTTCATTTAGGCACGAGCACAGCGGCACGAGCACGAGCAAAAGGCAGTCCAGCAATCACCTGGATTCAAACAAAACGTGGGTCAGGCAGAATGGTGTAACCGCAGAGGACTTCCTCCAGGAAGAGCGGCAACCCGCCGGCAGAGAGCGAAGAGACCCATCTGAGAAATCCAGCATGGAATGAAAAGGCGGGTGAAACGAATTTCACAAAGGGAGTAGACCGCAGCACAGCAAACAGTCCTTTGACAAGTGAGGCGCAATGTCAACAAAGCTGTCTGTGCATTTTTGAGAGATGCTGGTGTGTCGTCCTTCGATAATGATGCTGTCAATCAGCTTTTTTTGCAAAATATCCAAAGTGCTTTGCAGTTCTTTTTGCAAGACAGGACACTGATTGGCTAAACAGCTTGCGTCATGTCCGCGGACATGTGACGTGTTCTCTAATTGGCTGGAAAGAAGCATGAGGTGCGTCATATTGTCTTGATGCTTCTGCTATCTTGGATCCACGGACAGCGCGGCGACGAACGGGGAGAAATAAACCTTTGGCAAGTGTGTTGTTGTACAGGAGTGCTTGGGGAGGTTGGGGGAGTAAGAGATGGGTCAAATGTTGTATTTTTTTAGGTGGCAGGCACCCCTGGTGTGTTCGTCATGTCTGCGGACACCGCGGCTGTCCGCGGACATAAAAAATGCTCTTCTGGCTATTTTACTTTAGTATGATATTGGTTTTGGGTTGTTAGTACAGTGTTGATAGTAATTAATATCCTGTATAAGTAGCCCATATAGCACAGCTAAAATGTTAGATTCTATATAAGTAGCCCATATAGCAGAGTTAAACTGTTTGATTCTATGGGTGCGATCTATGGGTGTGATATGCTGCGGTGGTTGTGGCCAGGCCTAGAGTCTTGGGTGCATGGCCTAAGTCCATAGGCCATGCACCCAAGACTCTAGGCCCTGGCCACAACCACTACAGCATTTCACACCCCTAGATCACACCCATAGAATCAAAAATCTATCAAATATTTGCAAATATACAGTTTGTGTTTTGTTTGATTTTTATAGTTTGTATGTGATGTTCTGGCTATGTCATGTCATTCAGTTTGTAGAGTTTGGTAACAAGCACTGCAGTATAACATATCCATGGAAGTAAACATTTTGTATTGTGGTGAATGGTTAGATGTTTGCTTCAATGGTTGTGTTATGGAGTAGTATTTATGAGTTGTATTTATTATAATATACTTACTGTTTGATTTTGTGTGATTGTATATATTTTTTTCATGACGTGTGTAATTGGAGCAGATATTCTCTTTCAATTTCTGTGATAAAAGAAAAGTTCATGTTAGTGTAGGTAGTTTATAAAGACTTTTTACATTGCATAATAGACATTTCTGCTTTATTTCGACCCTCATATTTAGTAGTTTACAACCCAGTGTACTGTGCAATTTGCTCAGTTTCTGTGTTTGTTGCTTACATCATTGGGTCTGTGGGAAAAACAATCAATGTTGGATTAAAAAAAACTTTTCTTGTTATGGTATAGTACATTATTTTCTTTGTTTTTAGTGTTTCATTTTTGTTTCTGGCTAATGTTCTATCTGTTGGATTTTGCAGATTGTTGGATATGTGATGTCGAATTGTAACTGATTATAGTTTTTTATTTATATTATTAAGTTTGCTAATATACCTGATGGGTTGTTGCAGATTCTTGGGGCAGTTAGATACCTGTTGGCGTATTCTGTTTATTTTTTGTTATATTTTAGTGGTATTGCTTTATCTGTTCGTTTGTTGCAAAATCTTGGGGCAGTTAGATACCTGTTGGCGTATTCTAACTGTGTATTTCTTATTATAATTTAGTGGTGTTTATTTATCTGTTTGATTGTTGCATAATTTTGAGGCAGTTAGATTCCTTTTGGTCATATTGTAACTGTTTATAGTTTTCTAATTGATGTTTTATTAATTTTTATACACAGATTAGTTATACAATTTTGGTTTTAAGAATATTAACTACGCGTTTATAAAATGTGCTGGTAATCTTTGCTTTAGACTAATGGTATTATCATTACATTGAAACCATCCACAATTCTTTTTTATATATGCAGTGTAGTGACCTGGATTGGTTGTGGCTCCTGCACGGTAGATTATACCTGTTGTTGTGAAGGTTTTCTTACCAAGTGATACTTGACCATGTGTGAATCCAGTCAGCTTGCAGTTGTTTTTGGTACCATCTGCATTGTAACGTAAAATCATTTATTATTATTACGTATTTACTATGTGCTTGTATTTGTAAGGTGGAGCGATTATCTGAATTGCAGGTAGTACATAATCTGCCATTGTTTGTATTTTGTAGACGTTGTTGAAATGGCATGGATTCACAGTTAGATATTGATACATACATGAAGGGTTCATTAGTGATTTGTTCCTGTGATACATTGTTACAGAGAGTGCATGTATGTTTCCACATGTGTGAAATCTGGAAGATTTCATTTATAGGTATATTTTTGTTTTCCATTACTTGTAGTAAGTACATTAGAGATTCTTGTGGATCTTCTTGTGAGTTTATAGTGAATTTAACCATTCCAGAACAGTAGTCCAATTCTTGTCTTATTCCATGAACACTGTAAGTGTTGTCAGGATTGTTGGTTGTATTTCTATGAAGGACTAACATTTGGTCTGTATTGTGTAAGTAAATGTTGTCAATAATTGGTGGCAATTGAAATAGAATATTTATTGCTACATTTGCATTGCAATTTACACCAGTTACATTTGAAAATTTGAATGGACCAGATAGTTTTGTGTCCAAGTAATTTCTTCAGAGTGTGGTTTGCTTCTTTGAAGAAGTATCTGAGTTACTTTGAGTAGTGCATTCTTCTTTGGTTGTAGTAATTGATGAAGTATTACCTTCTTTTACTCTCTTTGAAGGATTTGCAGTGAGATTCCGTTGCATTTCTGTTTGAAGTAGTTTTCTTTTATAACGTTTTGCTTTTTGTGGAACAGGATAGGTGTTTAGATGGGGGTGTACAGTGAACGTTGTTTATTGTATTCTAAAATGCAAGGAATATCAGTGTTTACTTTACTTGCATCAAAGTTGATTAGAAATAGACTGTCAAGTGTACGTAAGCGTGATAGTGCTACGTAGCTCATGCCTTCTTTAAAAACTGTGTTCCCAATATCTATTAATGCTTTATCTAGGGTAAGAACTTGTCTTTTGTGAATGGTGACTGCATATGCTAGAGAAAATTGCTCTCTGCGTACATACATGTCTTTGAAAAAAAGGAATCGAGCTGTTGAGCATCCTATTCTTTTTACTTCTGATAGTTTGTCAAAGAGAATATTGACAAATTGAATGTTGTTGTCAAGTGGGTATGTATGAAAGCCAATAACTGTACCAAGTGCTCCATTGACTAGTCCTTGTTCCACGTCAAGGTTAAGTTTAAGCATTACTCTACAGTTTAAAGATAATTTTAATATTTTCTCCAAACCAGCTGTGTTGGAGAGTTTTCTAAGGTATTTCATCTTGTTATGGCTTGTTGACACATGGGTAGTGTCATGCCATGTATGTCCAGTTTGTCTGTAGAGCAAATTTAAATTATTGGTTCAACATTGTTTCATTGAACTTGGCATGAAGGACATACAAGTGACATCTTTGTGTGCTAATTGTTCCATGACATCAGTAGCACATGAGTTATGGCCATAAAGTACATGGATGTGCCAGGTTTTTAATATTACTTGTGCTTCTTGATACTCTAATACTTTTTAAAATGTTGGCGTAGGTGAGTTCTGCAGTCTGGCATATGTTTTCTGTTAATTCTCTGTATTGAAAATGTTGCCAAAGGTTAACATTTCCTATGCTGCCAACAGTTTTTATGGCAGAGTTTGTGTCCTAAGGTTTTAAAAATAGGTTCAACTTTCACTGGTGTCAATTGAAGAAGATCTCCAAAAACAATAATGTGTTTTCCTCCAAAGAGATCTTTGTAATTTGTTTTGACTACTTCTTGTAACCTGAGGTGAATCAAAGCCAACATTAGATTGGAGACCATGCTCACCTCCTCTATTAGCAGCATTTTCATTTGTTTTAACACTCTTATTCATTGTGGAGGGAACAGTTTAGGACAGGTGTCTGGATTTCTTTGCAATTAGCAATCAAAAAAGGACTTGGGAAGGTCATGGACATGTTTCCAAATTCCCAAGTAATCTTTTCTCGTATTGCGCAGAGACAAATGTAGCTGCGTTCTTCTTCATTTGGTCCACAAATGGAGAAAGAGAGGCACAATGTAAATAAGGCTGTTTGTGCGTTTCTGAGAGATGTTGGCATGTCCTCTTTTCACAATGAAAATATTATGTTTCGTAGCACATTCATTTTTCACAGAGATGGAGTTCATCTTACTTATGCTGGCAATCAGATTTTTCTGAGAAAAGTACAAAATGCACTCAAACCTTTTTTGGAATTACAGCCATCCATTTTGCAGTAGGTGTTGACCATTTGAAGTTTTTCAAACACAAACACCACCAAACGGCTCTTTTCAGAGCCACCACTTACTCCCAGAGAAAAGAGCAATGATGATAGGGCAGCGCCCCAAAATTTTAGATGTCCGTGAACTGTCTGCAGACTTCTTAAAAATGCACAGGGCCCTGCACTATTTATTTGTCACTTCTATTTTAGACTGTGAAAGGCGGCTCTGAAAAGAGCTTATTTTTTTTATTTTTTTGTTGTTTTATTTTTTTGTTTTTTTACACACGACACACTAGGAGAGGAAGGGAAAGGAGGATAAGAAAGGGCAGGTCGAGAGAGGAAGATGTAGGGTGGGCCTCATTTAGGTAGTGGGAAGACCTTCTCATACTCCTCGACTGTTGTCTCGAAAGCACTCAGAAGAGACTCCCCCTTGCAGAGTACTGCATCACAGTACATACACAATATTGTGACCCTCAAAAGGTAAGGGTCAACAGCATCATGGCCTGTGAGGCAGCTGGAGATATGCGCTGTCCCACAGGAGTGTCTCTTGTGGTGACAGGAGCGGAAAGGGAGGATGTGGTAGAGGAACTCAACCTACTACCTTGATCACAAGTACAACCTTGCGAACAGCCCCACCAGGGATCGACTTTAGGTGTCGCTTCATAGATGTCAAACCAAAGCTGTACGAACCAGGCATCCCACGAATCAGCGCCATGTGGCACTGATTACAGGTGACCTTGTTTGCATGCCCCTTTTGGCACTCCACGCTGAATGGTAAACAACTGCCACACCCAAGACTCACAGCGAGTTCTGGTAGTAGGGACTTCCACTACCTCATCCTCTTCATCCTCTTCATCCTCCTCTGCATCCTCACACCTTTTCCCCTCTTCAGGCCCTTGGGTAGGTGGTGGTGGTGGAGGGGTGGGGGTGGTGCTGAGGCAGATGTAGCACCAGCTGAAGCAGCAAGCATAGATGCCATCAGGTCTGATGGAAAGCAGCAAGAGCAGCAAAATCTGGAAGATTACCAGCCAAAGTAGACAATGCTCTGTCAGATAGCCAGAAGCACAATGAGGATGAGCTCTGGGGTGTGGCCTTTTATAGAGGTGCAGGTGCGTGCTCCGCTGACAGCCGTGCTGTCAGTGGACAGATCGAACACCCGAAAACGGCTTAAAAAGTTCAAAAAAGTACGTAGAAAGTCAGGGTCATTGTCTGGGACTTGTGTAATGGTGAATATTTACTGTCAAATACTTTGGATTGCCAAAAAAAGTACTTTTAAAATGTTTGCGGTTCTGAACAGTGTCCGCAATTCAGGACACACGCTCAGCATGGGTGCAGTCACATGATCACGTTGCGAACACATCCGTGAAGGGAACCGGTGTCCGCAGGACCCCAAATGCATATGAACGGTCATGCACATGCGCACGGATGTTCTACAGACAGTGTCCGGGTCCTCAAATTAATTAAAAGTGCAACACAAGTAATACGGACAGTTAGGACACCTACGGACAGGCGCGATGTTCGTAGGACTTATGGGTGTGGTGCATAATGACATTTGTGATCTCATCTTTGATATCCTGGGTGTTAGTCTTAGCAGTGCACAGTGGTGGCGTGAGTTATGGTTGCTTAGCTTACCATAACTGGCAAATTTCAGGGGTTTTTCGGTTTTACTTGGAACCATAACGTCCCTTTAACATGTTTTTTTACTGAATTTTATAGGTTTTTAGTAGCGCAATTTAACCATAACGTCCCTTTAACGATGTTTTTTTACTGAATATATATATTTTTGTGTTTACATCCGCAATTTTGGCGTTTGCAACTTATGCCTGGCCCGCGGGAGTGCGGTTCATAATTCCTCCCTTTTGTTCAATTTTTGTTTGACATGGAGCGTTCCGTGCCGGAACCAGCACCAGGACCTCTATTGTGTGCGTGCCCTATTTCAACCTTTGCTTTTTGAATAGGGCTGCTGCCGCTGGTGGCAGACCATGCTGCCGACAGCAGTGGGATTCCTTGCACTTATAAGAGACCGCGACTGAACTTTCCTTACCGGCTGGTGGCTTCACGTGTGCCGGAGGACACACGCACGGTCATCGTAAGGTAGGCTTTGTTTCAGGTTGCTATTGTCCTTTATCTTTTCACGTGGATTCATTGTGCTCATTATCCCTCTCTGCACCAGCTTTTTGTCCCTTTGTGACGGCCCTTGTAATTTCAGGCCAGCACTCGCTCTCTGGCCGCTCCAGCTGGACAGTATTTGTAGTGTATTGTTCATTATTGCAGCTTACACATTACAAACATGCAGGACGCCTGGGTAGCAGCTACTTCAGGCTAAGGATCTTTTTAGTGAACAACAGGAGCTTGCAGTCACATTGCCAACGACTGAGGCAAACAAAAAGGCTAACATTAATGTTAGCAAGGAAGTGACTTTACTCAAGGAACTTGAGAAACTTCGGAGGAAGGAGATATCTAAGTGGTTAGAGCAGCACTCTCTCCAAAATTATTTGGACATTGGTAGGATACCTCGAGGCCTGTGTATTTTGACCACTCCCTCTTTTGAGGATCAAGATCCATTAATGCTTCAGGAATGGGGTGAAGCCAGCAAGGATTGCTCTGCTAAATTTTTGATAATCCTGGTTAAATATGCCAAATTAGACCATGAGTTGGCACTTAAGGAACTAGCCAGAACTGAGATTGAATTGACCAAAGTTCCTACTACAGAGGAAGGCAAGCAATTACACATTAAAATTGAGGAAGGTTTAACTACATATGAAGATGAGATAAAAACAACGTAAACATAGGTAATTTCTCAGAGATCAAACTGATTATGAGATGGGTCGTGTTTTCACTTTTGCTAAACGTTTTGACTCTCTCCGTAAAACCAATGCTACACAGTCTACACTCACGCCGTCTGGCGACCCAGGTCCTGCCACATCTGAGTCGGACATTTCGGCATCAGAGACTGATGAACCTACACCTAAAATGAATTTTTTAGACGAGATGCGACTTCTTTGTCAGGATGGGAAAAATCAAAAAAGAGGCAGTGGTCGCGGCAAACCAAGTGGCAAAGGAAGAGGACAGAAATCACAGGCAGGAAAGTCATTCGCCGAGGCCGACGTGGGAACCGGTCTAAAGGGGCAGCAACAGGGCAGATCAACGCGCTCTGGGGCAGAAAATCAATAACTGGCAATATGAAGTGCTACCAAATTATCAATCTTTCGTCCCATGTCCTTACCAAACCACAAATCTCACTTTTGTCTCTGGGGCTCAACTTTTGTCCCACGAGGAGCTACGACTATGTACAAGCACGTATTGACTTTGACAAATTTCTGCGAAAAATTAAACTAAAAAAGTTTTTTGCCATTAACTCGATTACTACTAAATATTCCACACCCAGCACTGGAGGTACTGATCTTCTCATTTCGGATATATTCCTTCACTCATGGATCTGGCATGCCTCGATGATTACAAATTTGACTCCACTAATGTTGATTTCTCTGATTTTGATATTAATCCTAATTGGGACATACAAACAAAACTAAAGAACAAATCGAGATTCAACCCACAATTTCCGGTGGGGGGATGCATTGAGGCATTCCATGACCTTTGTGTCAGCGATTTCAGAAAAATGCGACAAAAAAACAGTATTCCTAAGCAGAACCTCACTGCCGCACAGCGTTTGGCTATCAATGAACTTCAAGAACTACTGAATATTGTCATTAAACCAGCCGACAAAGGCTCAAATATCGTCATCCAGGATAGAACTAAATATGTGGCAGAGGCACATCGGCAATTGTATGATCATCTGTGCTATAGCAAGCTTTCTAAGGACCCCTTTAAAGAAATAAGAACAGAACTTACTGCCCTGTGTACCAAATGGGCGAGTGAAGATTTAATGGACGATGACCTGATTAAGTTTCTTACTCCTGCATGTTACACCATACCTACTATCTATTTTCTTCCCAAGATACATAAATCCCTTAACCATCCCCCGGGTAGGCCTATTGTTACCTTATGTGGCTCACTATTGGAACATCTGGCCCAATTCATTGACAAAACTTTGTTTCCATTCGTATCAGTGTTGCCATCCTACCTGAGGGATACGAAGGATTTTCTTCAACATATCACTAACACACCTTGGAAAGAGGGTCTAATTCTGGCCACACTAGAGGTGGTTTCTTTATACACCTTGATTAACCACACTATTGGTGTTAATGCAAGCAAATATTATTTGGACACTCACTCTCTTAATCATCTCGCACACAGTCTATGATTTTGGATATGCTTTTGTTCTGTTTACACAACAATGACTTTCTCTTTGAGGGGTCTTTTTTTCGGCAGGTCAGAGGGATTGCCATGGGAAGTACCTTCGCACCATCTTATGCTAACCTCACGATGGGGTGGTGGGAAGCTACTTTCCTGTCTGATTTGCTTTCATCTTGCTTTCCAACACAGATTGTTTCTTGGTGGCGATATATTGATGATTTGTTTGTTATTTGGAAGGGTTCGGAAAATGAGTGGTTATCTTTTGTCAAAAGCATCAATGACAATAGGGTCAACCTTTGCTTTACTGAATGTCACAGCTATTCTGATATTCAATGATGACCCCAGATTGATCATTACGTTTGACACTGCTTCTAACAAAATTCGGAAAATAATTGAGAAACATTGGTATGTGCTCACTCTAGACAATGATCTTAGGCCTATTTTGGCCAATCGTCCTACTCTTACATACAAACTTGTGCCCTCCCTGAGAGATAAACTAGTGTCCAGTTTTTTATCTCCAGGTGGCAAAAACCTGTCATCTACGACCTGGCTCCCTGTCTCCCCCATTGGGTTTACAAAATGCATGAAGTGCAAAGTTTGTGCACATGCCACTGCACAGAAATCATTCATACATCCAGTTACGAAAATTCAGCAGAAGATAAAAGTCTCGACTAACTGTGACACCACCTTTGTTGTGTATGTGCTCTCATGCCCGTGCACAAGATGGTACGTTGGGAGTACCACATGCAAATTAAAGTTGAGAAGTTTACAACATCTTAGAGCCATTAAGAACTCTGATCCGGCGTATCCAATGGCCAAGCATTTTAAACTGGAACATCATAATGATTTTAAATTGTTAACCTTTTTTGCAGTGGCTCATGTGCCTGCTCACCCCAGGGGTGGTGCCCGGGTCTTGAAATTGAGACAATTGGAAACCAGATTTATTCTGGATTTCGACACAAAGCATCCAAAGGGTCACAATGTAGATGAGGAGCTATATACTTTCCTGGGCACTTAGGCTTTTTATCCTTGGTATTTTTCAACCACCCTGGAGTTGTCTCCTTTTCCTTTTGTTTCTTATTCCTTATTTCTTGATCTGCATGTCCGTTTGGACTTTGATCTCTTGTTCCTTCATAGTTTCCTTAGCTCTGGGATGATTCTTTTATTTTTTTCATCCTTTTAAATCTTTGCTGTTTCTATTTTTGATTTGGCTATGCACTTGTATCTCTTTTTTCTTTGGTTGTTGATGCTTATTGTGTTGTGTTTCTGCCTTCCGCAGTTGGCCTTGCTTATCCCAGCATTTTATCCATCTAAAATTATTATTGGCTTATTGTGTTATTTTGCGAATTTTATATTGCCTATTAGGAATGTCCTTCCTGCTTTTGCACTTGCACTTTAGTGTGGCTTTGCCACCATGAGGCTTGATAGACACATTGCTGTCTTGCTGCTATGCTTGCACCTTACTTGGGAATATTACCTGCACTTGCACTTTGTACAATACATAACACTTGCCTTTGCTGTATAACACAATAGCTTCCACCACTGTCCGTGTCAGAAGCTGAGGCTGGGTGGTCTATTTAGATCATTGGGCATTGAATTTTTGGCTTTTTTTATATGATCAGATACTCAATTCTTACTACTAATATCTGCGGTTTTTAATCTTTTGCTACAACTGTTTATATATATGTGTGCTGATTTCAGCAATGCTACATTTGGGATTTGCTGTTTGCTGCATGTTGGGTATATTTTTGTATCACCCTCCATGATAATGATCTTACCCTCATTTTTGCACTTGCACTTTAGCATCATGCCGTTTTATATTACAAAGGTTGTATTGTGGTTGTTAGCAGCCGTGATGTATTTTGTACAATTTTACGACTTTGGATATGCCTTACATGAGGTGGGATGTTTTTTACTATCTGATTTTCACCCACCATGTATCATCATTTTGTCCTGGTTACCAACCTGGGGTATTGTATTTCATCATGTGCATGTATAGTTGAAATTTTGTAATTTTGTTACTTTGAGCTTTAGACCAGCTATGTTCTATGACTGTGAACATACATTTGGATATGACATTTGTGATGTCATCTTTGATGTCCTGGGTGTTACTGTTAGCAGTGCACAGTGGTGCGGGCAGTTATGGTTGCTTAGAGTACCATAACTATCGAATTTCGGGGGTTTTTCGGTTTTACTGCGAACCATAATGTCACGTTTGTAAAGTTGTTTTTAGTGAATTTGACAGGTTTTTAGTAGCGCAACTTAACCATAACGTCCCCTTAACAATGTTTTTTTTAGTGAATTGTACAAGTTTTTAGTAGGACAATTTAAGTGTAAGGTATTGCTAAGAAAGACATTTTGTACTGCATGTCACAGATTTTCAGTAGGGCAATGTAACCATAGCGTCCCTTTAGCAAGGGTTGTTTGGTAAACAGCATGCACCTTGCAAAGAATACCACATGAAAGTATGCTGGTGTACAGCACCGTGACATGTTCCAGAATCAGTACACACTTAACTGTACTATCTATGCCTCGTGGGAAGTGTGGAAATAGATTTTATATTCATGTAGGAATGTCAACCTTCAACATTTGCCATGCACAACACCAACACGTATTGGTATGCAAGGATTAACAATACACTACACATTATATATCGTTAGCAAAAGTTGTACTTATCTGAAAAAGACATCGGCTAAAGGCATCCTTCCTCCCCAAGAAACAGCAGCACTGGTGTAATGTGAAAGCATAAGAAACAGTGGCGCTATCTTGCACATAACAAACGGACAAAATTTGTTGCCGTACATCTACCAACCCATAATAGCGTTTATTGCCTTTTCGCTCATTGCTGTTTGCGAATTCCCTTATTGCCCGCCTTGCCAAAAAATAAAGCCACCCATAAACAAGGATAATAATGCGTTAATAATACTTTCAAGACACTAGGCCCTGGCCACAACCACCACAGCATGTCATAACAATGGTGGCATACTAATCAATTACAGACCCATAGGAAAATGTTATGTAATAACGACATGTACTCAATTTGAATGGTCAGTAACACTACGCATGTCCTTCGAACATTTTCAAGGTGCCTTTACACAGCACAGACTGAAATACTACCCTTATTATACCCCTCATGTTCTGCATGTACAAATGTCCTGAACAAGGGAGCAATGGAGAATACATCATTAACAGTTGCCGCCCAAACAAGTACAGTATTTCAGTGATCTCTTACGCTCTAAACCTCAAGCACTGTAGGTGGTCAGAAGAATGCCCCATGGCATACTAATCAATTACAGACCCATAGGAAAATGTAATGTAATAACGACATGTACTCAATTATAATGGTCAGTAACACCACTCGTGTCCTTTGAAAATTTTCAAGGTGCCTCTTCACAGCACGGACTGAAATATTACCCTTATTATACCCCCCATTTTCTGCATTTACAAAAGTCCTGAACAAGGCGGCAATGGAGAATACATCATTAACAGTTGCCACACAAACAAGTACAGTATTTCAGTTATCTCTTATGCTCTGAACCTCTCCAAGCACTGTAGGTGGTCAGAAGAATTTCCCAAACACCATTTCGCATGGCGGATACATCATTACCACCTGCCGCCCAAACAAGTACAATATTTAACCCATCTCTTACTCTGTGATCCTCCCCACGCACTGTAGGAGAGCAAAACAGTTTCCGAAATAGCATCTTGCCTCTGGTGGCGACCGCACTGTCTTCGGATCCAAGATGTCGGGCGCATCCACACATTCTGATGCACATCACGGCTCACTGTAGCCAATCAGTGAAGACGTTGCGTGTCCGCGGTCTTGATGCCACCCCCCTGGCCAATCGATATCTTGTCCGTGGAGCAAACAGGGAAGTTTGACCGCGGAGCCGACATAGATATCACAAATTTGTTGGACATATTTTTTGGTCATTTTAAAGGAAACTACTGGATGGATTGGCACCAAATTTACAAAAACATGCTTTTGGGACCAAGCCCCCGCCCCTGCCGCAAATTTGGTGACAGTCCGTCCAGCGGTTTGAGCTGTAGGTGTGTGCAAAGTTTTTTCCCCATTCAGTCTATGGGAAAAAAAGACGTTTTGGGGACCCCCTATAACTTTTTGTCCCCTGGAGCAAATATCACCAAACATTGCCTCTTATACTTTTTTTGCAAAGTTTGCTGAGGATTCGTCCAGGGGGAGCCGAGTTATAAGCCGGCCAAAAAATGCTCTTCCTATGGAACCAGCAACTTAACCATAACTACATAGGCACTACTGTGGCTGTGTAACATATATATAACACGGCCCGAAGGTAGCGGCCGTGTAGTTGTGGTTAAGTTGCTCAACCCATAGGAAGACCACTTTTTGGGAGGCTTAGAACTTTGCTTCGCCTAGAAGAATTTGCATGAAACTTTGTGAAAAAAGTATATGGCCGGCTCTGAACATTTTTAAGAAGTTTGGTGAGGGTTCGTATAGGGGGGAGGGGCAAAGTTATAGGGAAGGTCACAAAAAATGTTTTTTTCCATAGACTGAATGGACAAAAACTTTGCGCATGTGTACAGCACAAACCGTTGGACGATTTTCATGAAATTTGCGGCAGGAGCATCAGCTTGGTCCCAAAAGGGGCCTTTTATAAATTTTTTGATAATCAGTCCTGTACTTCTTTTAAAAGAAGGTAAAATGTACGTCTTAAAAAATTAGTGATATCTGGCTCGGCTCCGCGGTCCCATTTCCCTGCTCACTCCGCAGTCAAAAGTCTGATTGGCCTGGAGTGTGGCGTGATGTTGGTGGAGACTGGATGTGCCCGGTCGTTGGCTGGAGGGAAGCGTGATGTGCGTCATAAGTTTGCGTAACGCCGCTGTGCTGTCGCCCAGGATAGTGCAGTGCCGAAAAGGGCTGGAATACATGCGTTCTGGCATATTGTGGTGGGAAGACAGGATGGACAGGGTGGGGGAGTGTATCGATGCATACTGCATCAATTTGCGGGTAGCTCCTCAGGTGACTAGCTTGTATGGTGACTGCGGCCAGCCTTCGTTGTGGAACGTTAGGTCCTGAGGGGACCTCTTTCTGTGGTGAGTGCTGGCAGGCTCAATTGCAAATGGGGAGTGGATTGCACATGACATGAGCATTTTCTCATAGGGTGTACTAGGCTGTATTGTGTGTGGTAAGCCCCTAGCATCTTGGATGTATGGCTGGAGGCCTTGCACCAAACAGTATGTCCACTAGTTGTAAGTAGGTTTCACATTGTTGCCTTGTGTCTGTGTGGTGTGTCAGCATTGTACATATTGTTGGTTGAATGGGTGTGGTGATTGTTAGCACATCCTACAGCTTTGGGTGCATGGCTGGCCATGATGCAGTCAACAGTCCTGTAGTGTGTCCACTGGGTGATGTGTTGGAATACTGTGTATATAGAAGTGCATAGGGTTACAGTGGATGGTTTATGTGGTTGCGTTGTGGCCATTGTGCAGATTAATGAGTACTGAACTGTATTATGATGTATTGGTTCTTTGTAGTTAATAAAGTGTTGAGAGCAGGGGCAATGTAAGTAATACAATGGTATGCGAATGGAAGTGTTTAAGGGTGCTGGAGCCTGTGTTATGTTTGTGGATTCTGGTAACTAGTTACATGCTTGCATGCATAGCTGCATTATGTTGTGGGGGTTTGGTAGGACTGTTGGTGGCTGTGATACGTCTGTGGGTTCTGATACCTGGCCACATACCTGGCATACCTGGCCACATGCTTGCATGGCTGCATTAAGAGGGTAGGCCTTGGCCATACCACAGCAACGTAATGTAGCCATGCATGCCAACACTGTGATACTGCTATATGGATGCCACAAATATGTTTACGGGGTAATTTGTTTTTTTCTCCTTTGCTCCTTTGGGAAAGTTGTTATAACCATACGTTGCTGCATCGTACACAGTTACAACTCTGCATCTCTCCGAGGGTGGTCACCTTTACAGAATGGTTGTGAAGGACATTTTACACTTGGTAGAGCACGAGAAGTGAGCTGTCATGCGTACACTTCCATGTGGTGTAGGATATAGCACTTGTTCCACATTAGGGAGCAACATGCCACCACGTGAGTTTGCTATGGTTAGCCCCTGGAGTCACCCATTGTTTAAGAAGTGCAGTAAGCTATTGCGACATGAACGGAATTGCTCGGCATCACACATTTAAAATATGGAGAATGTACACAGCCACCCACATATAGTTGCAGTTACGTGCAAACTTACTTTTACGTACATGGATACATGCTACTACCGTATACATGGTGCAATGAATGTAAAGCTGCTACAATATATAAATGTACATTTACGGCCCCTATCTACTATTTATATGTGCAGTGTCTCACAAATCGACGGTGTATGTTGGCACACTGTGTGTGCCATGGCTGCGCACACGTGAGTGGCAAGGCCATGTTATGCACTTTAGTGCCTTTTGTCCAGGACATTTTTGGCCCTCTCGTTCATGAAAGGAAACAAATGACTTTACAACTCATTCAAAGATTGTACGTACTTTCCGATGTATGCAGTATAGGGACCTGAGCTGGTTGTGTCACCTGTGTGGTAGATTATGGCCATTGGTGGGAAGGTTTTGTTGGCAAGTGATACCTGTAAGTGTGCAAAGGTTGTAAGCTTGCACTTATTTTTGTTTCCATCTGCATTGTCTGTTGAAATCATTCATATTACATATTGCCTACGTGATTGTATATGTAAGGTGGAACGATTATCGGAATTGTAAGACCTACACAATATGCTATGCTTTGTATTTTGTACCACTTGCTAAAATGGAATGGAATCACAGTTAGGTGTGGGTACATAGAGAAAGAGTTTGTTAAGGACTTGTTCCTGAATTACATGATTTCAGAGAGTGCATGTATGTTTCCACATGTAGGAATTCTGAAGGATTTTATTTGTGGGTATTCTTTTGCTTTTCAATACTTGCACTATCTACCTTACAACTTCCTGTGGATCTCCTTGTCTGTTAAACGTGCATTTACTATTCTAGCACAGTAGTGCAATTTCTGTCTTATTCCTGACACTCTGTAACTGTTTTGAGGATTGTTTGCAGCATTTGTGTGCAGGACTATCATTTGTAAACACAACTGGTCTGAGCCGTTTACATAAATGTTTTCAACAATTGCTGACATTTGTAATTCATCATTGATTGGTACGTTTGCACAGTAATTTACACCACTTGTATTGGATAATTTGAATGTAACAGGCAGTTTTGTGTTATTACTTTTTGCTTAGTCCACTTTGTAAACGAGATTTTTTACACTGCAATGGTGTGGTGCTAACATTTTCATATAGTCAAAGGTACTTTGGCAAACATGTACAGAAATGCAGGTTAACAAATGTCCTGGTACTCCTGTGTATTTGCGTACTAGACTGCAGTTCATAGTTTGTAGTATTTTACTTTTTCCTTTCTCGTTGCCTTTCACATGGTGGTCGAGGAACTGCTGGAACAATTTGATAGAGGTGTGGCGCCTTTTACACATTGATGTGCAAGCCCATTTGTAGGCGGGCCATATTGATTTGGTACCAGCGACAGTGGCATGTAAGTTTGATATTTGTGAAAGCCGTGTTTTTTGTTCCATTTTACTTTTGTCTCCCTTTTCATACCTTCGTACAGTGCTATGTATGGCACTTTAGTTCCTTTGCTCTTGTTGATATGATTCTTCATTGAAGTATGGCTGTGTGCTGGTGGTGTGACTCTAGTCACCTGTACTGCTGTTGCCAAAGCTATCTATGCTGATATTGCATCTGTTTTTAAGAAAGATCTCTCGTTTCTAGAGCATGGCACTGTCTTCAAGAGCTTCCAGGATTACTGTTCTGCAGTAAGGTTTAAGGGCTGAGCGTCATTTCTTTCTCTACTTATAAGGGTAAAGGACTGTGTGGAGAATATTTCTTGTAAAATGACTTTTTTGAAATGCTTAATTGTGGTGACATTAGTATTTGTACAAGCTCTATTACCAGTAGTGACAGTTGCACTCTTTTTACTACCTTTCTTTTATGTCTACATTTTGAGAGAGGAATAACATTCTCCTTACTGGTAGGTGCTTTAGTTTTCGTTAGTGACTGCATTAGCTGTTCCCTTTCAACTTTCAGTACAAAATCTGCTAGAGGTAGATGGCTGTCTATGCTTTTAGGTAAAGCTGGTCTGTTTCTGTGTTGTTTTCTACTGAGTTCCTTTTTGCTAGGTATTCTGTAGCAGCTGTTGAAGAAAAAAGGAAACTGTGGCTGCATTTTGTGATGTATATATGTGCAGCTTTGCATGAATGGATGAATGTGAGGGTAGGAATATAGAAAGAGGTGTGTGATTGTGTAATGGTGTGTTAGTGTAAGGTGGGAATGCTATATTGCTATGTGGGAGTTAATATAATGGTAGTAATATGCTAACACAAAGTGAGGAACTGCTGAGGTACATTGAGTAACAAGAACACAAACACCAGTGGGTTGATGCAATTGTGTACCTGAAAATACAAGAACAGTGCACTGTCTCAGTAAGAGGTGAAACTCCATGATAGCATTGCACTTACTTTGTTGGCTGTCAAGAGTAGGCTTACTCTGGGTTGCATTTTCAATTTGACACGCCACTGGCTTTCAGGACAGAGGTGCTTACTGCAACTGTGAAAGAAGAAAATAAGAAAATATGTTTGCTAATGGCATACTGAGTGCATTTGGAAAATACCTTATTTAAAAGGGTAGGGGGATGTGTTGGCAGGAAGATTTTGAGCCTCATTACGAGTTGCCCAGTAAAACCAGGTTCATTAACGGCATGCCGGAATGAGCGTGTCCGTGCACGTATGAACCCGCTAATAGCGGGTCATCACGAGTGCACGAGCACGCGCGTTCCCCCATGCCGGTAGTGGCAATACCGCCATGCCGGTAAAGGGCCTCCAAGCCCCCTATACCGGCATCGCGGGGCCCGCCCATTGCGCTACCGCCTCACACTAACCCGTAAATACCGGCACGGTAATACCGTCATGTTATTACCGTGTTCACAAAAAACGGACCCGGAAATTACGTCATCGCGCAGGAACGGGAAATGGGCCGGCGGCTATCTTTAAAAACACAATCTATTGCCATCCTCCATTACTACCACTACACCCGTGTTGTTGAGTGCCAAAACACAACCAGGATGTCAAAGGCCACTGGAAAAAGCTCACAAAGGAAGAGGAAGCAGTGCTTTTCAGATGCTGAATTGACAATGCTAGCGGACACCCTACAACAGCATGCTGACATAATCCGAAGCATGGACCTGAAGCATGTGGCCCAAACGCGTAAAAAACAGGTGTGGCAGGAGGTTGCGCAGAGGGTAACAGCAGTGGGGTGCACCCCAAGGAGTGTCCGGGATTGCAGAAAGCGCTGGGACGACCTCCGCCTCCGTGTCCGGAAGATCCTTGCGGAGAACCAGAGGGCCGCAATGGCGACAGGCGGTGGCACACACTCCCCTGTTAAGCTCACTACATGGGAGGAGATTGCAAGTGGATTCATCGATCCAGAATCATAGAGGGGATCGGAGAGCAGGAGTTTGGGGCAGCTACCACAACAGAGGAAGGTTAGTGAACCATCACATCCACCAATAACAAAACATGATGTGACACAAGTGAGGTGGGAGTCCGATTAGGCAAGGCAATTCCTTTAGCCAAGGCAACATCAACTCACCAACAGAATACTGATTGCCATCCCCTGCACCACATGCATGCTGCGTGAAATATGTAAACCCAACAGAGGTGCAACATGACCCATCCATGCCCATGTCCCCCCCCACCTAGACAATCCATTGCCACCAGCCATGCAATCATTGCCAACATGTCCCCTCAGTACACAAAATGCCACACAACAGAAATGAAATCATGCCTGAATGTATCAAGATATTACACTGCAACAAATCACAGCTGCCATTTGGCAATCTCACTGATGACCTGCATCTCTTCTATCCCCCAGGCAAAGATGAGGAAGGTGGACCCCAGGACAGGGGGGCAAGCACATCCAGTGCACATAAGGGGACCAGGGCCACCACAACCCCCTCCTCCGAAAAATTGCCTGCGACCACTCCCAGTGTGCCACACAAGGCATCATCTCTGCAGGGTGCACCTGCTGCGATAGTGCCAGCTGTACCACCGGCCACCAGAGACGTTGTGTCCACAGAGATGGTCGAAGAGGCCGAAGAATCTTTGGGATTGCCCAGCCAAACACCCATTGGCACCCCCTCCCCCTCTTTGGAGACAGAGAGCCTGGATGACCCATGTCTCCATGACTCCGACCTAGGAGATTCAGACATTGGCATTTTCGCGGATGACAGTGCCCAGGACGAGGGCCCCACGCAGGTGCCTGCCACCACCCTGCCGTCCACCACCCTGCCTTCCACCACCCTGCCTTCAACCACCCTGCCTTCAACCCCCCTGCCTTCCACCACCCCACCAGCCACCGGTACACCTGCGACAGAAACCACCTTTGAGGTCCGTCTTGCAAGGGTGGAGGCCCGCCAAGACGAGATGCTGCAGATTATGCGGCAACAGGTCGTTGCCGGTAATGAGGCCATGAAGGCCATAGCCATGGCCATTGCTGCAAATACATCTGCCGTGGAGGCGTCCACGTCTGCATTCAGGCAGTGCATGGGGTCACTGACCGAGGCCCTACTAGCCAACATCAGGCAAGTGCAGCAGCTACACTATGGGTCTGCAAGGGGATTGACAATTGACACATCCACCACGTCAACACCTTCCACCTCTGTTCAATCTAGCCCTGTGCGCTTAACGCGGAAGAGCGCACGGCGCATGGCCATGGAACCCCCAGACCCAAAAGTCGCCAAAAAGTGACTTTCTGAAAATTGGAAAAAATGTGAGGAGTAACATTGGTGAAGGCAACACTGTTTGTTGCGCACATGGGGACATTTGGGATCTGTGGGGTGGGGTGGGTGAGGGAGTTTGTTTTGGGATTGTGGGAGGGGGGAGTGGGCACAGTTTTGCACTTTCATATAATACACAAGTTTTCTGGAGAACAATCCCTGGCTGGACAGTGTTATTTTTGGTGTGCATCCATTTAATGTGTTACGGTGTTCAGTGTCCAAATTATAACATTCCCTTTGTGCATGTTCACATTGGCCCAGTGTCTGACTGACGAAAGTCATTCATGGTCCCTGTGTCTTAAAAGTATTCGTCAATTAGTGCTTGGCGTACAGCATGGCCGTCCCGTGCATCACGTACTGGCAGGGGGGCTCCTTCGCCTCCATCTCCATCCCCTTCATCCTCACCCGGGCCATGCATGTCAATGTCAGGTGGCAGTGGTACATTCCTTCGGACGCACATGTTGTGCAGCATGACACAGGCCATGGTGATCTTTGCCACCTTCTCAGGCCTATACAGGAGTGCCCCACCAGACCTGCTTAGGCAGCGGAACCGCGCCTTCAACAGGCCAAAGGTCTGCTCAATCACAACATGGGTCTGAGTGTGCACACGATTGTACTCCTCTTCATGGCTGTTCTGCGGGTTCCGCACAGGGGTAAGTAGCCACGGCCTCAAGGGATATCCTCCATCACCTGCAAGCAGATACAAATAGGTGTGTGTCACTCTGAACTGACACCTTCAGGGAGCACGGTCATGGCAGCAGCTATTATGTGTGAGCATGCACATGTCCCTGTACGTGTACCAAATAGTCACCTATATGGAATGTATACTGTAAAGAGGTGTGGAACACTGGATGGGGTTGAATAGGTGATGCAGGGTGTAAGCATGCATGCTGAGGCAGATGTGCTGTGGCAGTGCGACAATGTTTAGCCTCCAATTCATGCAGTATACTCTTTGCTATGCATGGTCACAGTTGCCATCCTATTCAGTCATGCGTTGCTTGCCATCACCATGGTGGCCTGGTTGTGCCTCTTACTTGTTGTCATCCATTTGCATCATTTGTGATTGTGGCCCAGTGATGTGTCATTTTCAGTTTGGCTGTGTCAGGTGAGGAGTGTTTAGCTCTGCATTCATTCTACTCTCACTGGCTAGTGCCACCCAGGTGTACTATTCCCCCCCCCTTTCCCACCCAGGTGTACTATCCCCCCCTTTCCCACCCAGGTGTAATATCCCCCCTTTCCCACTCAGGTGTACTATCCCCCCCCTTTCCCACCCAGGTGTACTATCCCCCCCCCTTCTGCATCCGCACACATGAGTACCCCACAGCATGGCCATGGGCCTGTTGTGCAACTCACCGAGCAGCCAGACACGTGGTCCAGCATGTCGCTCCATGTGACGGGGTAGCGTGGAGTTGCGCAGTACCATGGCATCATGTGTGGATCCAGGAAATCGGGCGCAGCAATGAGTGATGATCTTGCTGGAGTCACATACCATTTGCACATTGATGGAGTGGTATTGCTTGCAATTGCGGTACACCGCCTCTGTGGCATGGGGGACTACCAATTCCACATGGGTGCAGTCGATGGCACCGACACAATTGGGCATGCCTGCCAGTGCATGGAAGCCTACTTTGGTTTCGGCTATCTCCTGGGCAGTCCGTGGTAGGGATATGTGGGTGCTTGCGTGCTTCAGGAGGGCATCCAGCACTTGGTTCAGCATGCGTGAGAATAGTGGTTGTGAAATGCCATGCAACTGGCCCACTGTGTGTTGGTAGGTGCCTGTGGCCAGGAAGTGTAGCACAGACACCACCTTCAGTAGTTGGGGGATGGCAGTGCCTATTTGTATGTGGCTGGCAATGTCGTTCTGTATCATGTCCACTATGGTGGTGATGGTGTCACGGTCCAACTGGTACAGGGTGTGGATCTGCCCAGGGGTTAGGTTTAATGGGCTGGGTCTGGTGCGAGGGATTGGTGGCTGCCTACGAGGCGCTGGTGGCTGCGCTGGTGGTAATTGCTGGGCCTGTCTCACCCTCCTTCTCCTCCTGCGTCTCCTCTGTGCTGCCTGTTCTTGCTGCTGTTGTTGTTGTTGTTGTTGTTGTTGTTGTTGTTGCTGTAGTTGTAGCAGTATAGGCATGTCCTCCTGCGCCATGATTGCAAATGCTAGTGGTAGCATTTTGGTGTAGGAAGGGGTGTGGTGTGTAGGTGTGCTCCTTTTGTACTGGCCCACTCTGCATTGCCTACACCTGGGGGGGTTGTGGTGTGTGGGTGTGCTCCTTTTGTACTGGCCCACTCTGCATTGCCTACACCTGGGGGGGGTTGTGGTGTGTGGGTGTGCTCAGTTCATACTGGCGCAGCCTCCTTTGACTCCACCTGTGGGGATTGTGTGCACCTGCCTTGTATCTTGGTTGCTGTTTGCGGGTGGTCCGCGATGCCTGTTTTTCCGGCATCATGCAGCCCGTTGTTACCGTGTTCATGATGCCGGTATTTGCATGTTTGCGTGGGTTGTGATTACCCCCTATTACCGGCATGCCGGTATTTACTACCTAAAGAGGCGCGTGTACGCGCCTATGCCGCTATTAGCGGCACTGTAAATAACGGTGCCGTTCATACCGGGTTTGCGGGTCAGAATGCTACAGAACGTTAAATGATTTACATACCGGCATCATTTTTCCCTTACCGGCATGACTCGTAATGAGGCCCTTAGTGTGTGTAATTGGATGGCATTGTTTATGAATGGGACTTGGGAGCATCAGCATTGTTGGTAAGGGGTAAGCGGCTCACTTGTAAGTGTGCCATACGATGTGCGGTTTACGAAGTGTTTGCATTGGTGTAGGAGTATTGATTTTGAAAAATGTATTAGTCCTAGTTGTAGAACGGTGAGAAAAAGGATTCGAAAGGTGTACAGCTTGGAAAGGAAACATTTTTCATGCGTGAAATTCCATTACCTTTTCTGCGCATATATGCTTCCTACATGAGTAGAGCAATTATTTCACTTGTTGGTTTTATTTATCTACATTTATGATTGGTACTGTTGTAAATGCACAGATACAATTTTTTGCTTTTCTAAGTAATGTTACATTTTGTGAAGTGTGCAAGGTAAGTGGCAGGCACTCTGTTTGATTGCATGCAATGTATGTACTTGGGTTAGGTTGGTAGGATGCATTCAGTGCTCCTTTGTAGCGACAATTTTATGACTTTTATAGGAGATGCATTAGTGCGGAAAAAAAGGTGTACAATTGTCAGAAGCAAAGAAGAGAGTAACTGTTTGGATATTGCAATGACTGATCTGGGTAAATGAAAGCTTTCAGCGTCAATACCATTGCAAGTGGCATTTGATGGTAGGTGATGGGAGAAATGACTGTATGCTTCTTGAGTACATTATGGAGCTTTAGTGGCAGGTACCCTGCTCATAGGCACTTATAACATAGTTGCAAAAGTGCTGGATAACATATATTGATACATGTACTTTGTGGCCATGGATGCCAATGTGGATGAATCAGGGTGCAGAAATCTTGCATAGTTTCACAGAACTTCCTACTGGAGGTGCTGTATAATCACACGAGAGTTGTCCTCTGAGTAGTTAACGGGACATATGGAGTGTTGCACAGAAATGATATTGTTAGATGCAGAGGCCTTGGATCTCATTGGTGGATGCATGTATGCATGTATGATGATTTAACGGCACCCAATGAGGGAGTGCTAGAAAAAGAGTAGTGGAAAGGGAAGAAGCACTGCCCCTGATTTACTAGGGCACAGTCCTTGCAGTAGTTGGGGAAGCGCACGAGCCAGAGCCTGTACTTGTGAGCATGCTGGCCATAAAATGGGACTGTGGGTGGTATCCAATCAGGTGTTGAGGGTGTGTTTCACAGGAAGGGACGGTAATCATATTTTTCATTGCTCTGTGTAGTGAGGCTGGCAGAGATGGAGAGGCGCACAGCGTTGATCGTGGGTGATGCCTTTGTGCAAGATCTGCGCAGGTATGCCGTGGAAAGAGGCATTGCTGAAAATTTTGATTTGTAAGGAGTGGCGGCTTTGTGGTGCAGTGTGCGTGAGTGCAATTTCGGAGCTGTGATTGCACTTTGCAGAAATGTGGCCACTGTCGCTAATGTTCATGTTGTCATGGTGCATTATGCTGCCCTGCATTTGGGTTGTATGCCTTGTGCACGTTTGCTGCATCAACTGAAGAAGTTGCTGAAAGCAGTTAAGCAGATTTTTCCCACTGCTAAGGTGCTATTCTCATGCATACCACCAAGACAGGAACGGGACTATCTGAATGTAATTTGTCCGCATCCAGTGGTCGCAAGGGGTCTTATAAGCATGTCTGCTTTTTTGTGCACTGCTGGGATGTTCTACTGTGACAGTGACATCCTTAATTCTAGAAATGTGTACTTTTTCCATGCAAATGGCATTTCTTTGATCACCATTGGAAATGGTATATTGTTTTACAATCTACAGGATTCTTTTAAGAGTTTCCTCTAAGAATGTAAGGAGGAGAAGAAAAGAAACCCCTCCACTCTGAAAAAGTTGTTTGTTGGCAAGCACCTACAAAAAGAACAAAGGCTCTTTTCAGAGGCACTACTAAATGACGAAATCCCCATCCTGGTTGAAATCTGTTCCCCCACTCCTGTACACAGCACGATAAGTATGCGGACACCATGGTATTTGCAAAATCGCACGTGCCACATTCGGGGCTTTTGAGGATGGCAGGCATGGAAATGGGACTGTGGAGGCTAAAATATTGACCAATAAGGTTTCTTGGTGTGGTGTGTAAGCAGGCAGTCTGAGACTGTGGCAGAAGGTCTGTTTGTAGAGAGGAATGCAGAAGCCTATGCTTATGGTTGTGTGGGTCAGGAGGCAGAGTGTATGGATTTTGGGGGACTCCTAGATACATTTGTTGAAAGTGCATGCATAACACTGTGGAGTGGTTGCACATTTTGGATTCTAGCATGTAGATGTGCAATGTTATGGAGTACATGAAATGGAGTGGATGATTTTGTTTCCTCTTTGTGCCTCTTTGGTGATGCTCAATCATCCAGGCATTCTTATTCTTCATTGTGGAGGGAACAGTTAAGGACATGTTACTAGAATTTCTCTGCAATTTGCGATTAAGGGGGCACTTGGCTAGCTCATGGGCATGTTTCCGAACTCCTGAGTAATTTTTTATCTCGCATTGCACAGACACAGATGTGGCTGCGTTCTCCTTGCTTTAGTTCACAAATGGAGAAAGCAAGGTGCAATGTCAAGAAGGCTGTTTGTGCCTTTTTTAGAGATGTTGGCATGTCCTACTTCCACAATGCAAACATTACGTTTAGTAGCACAACCTTTTTTACCACAGATGGAGTTCATCTTACTAATTCTGGCAATCAGCTTTGTTTGTGAAATATGAAAAATGCATTGCTGCCCTTTTTGCAAGTACAACAAGCATTTTTCTAGTAGGTGTTGCTCATTTCTACCCTTCAAAACACAATGAAACCCCACAAAACACCTCTTTTTTAGAGCCAACAATGACTGGGATGTTTTTGACTGAGCTGCCACTCCTTTTATTCATCGTGCAATCTGCGGAGCTTATCGGATGCACGTCGGCCTGCATCCTTTAATTGGCAATGCTACTTTTGAACTGTGAAAGGTGGCTCTGGAAAGAGCCTTTTTTAAATGTTTTTTTCTTTTTTTGTTGTTCTGTATCTTTCTTGGTCTTGTAACACACAACACAGAATGAACGGAACGAAAGGGAGGGCAGGAAAGGGTCACCAACCACCGGGATCAGATAGGGCACATGCAGAGAGAGGAAGATGTTGGTTGGTCTTCACTTAGGTAGGGGACACTTATTCTCATACTCCTGGACCGATTCCTTGAAAACACTTCTCAGTTGCTCCCCCATGCAGAGTAGCGCATCAGAGTACATGCACAATACAATGACCTTTGAAAGGTAAGGGTCTGCTGTGGTGCATATGGCCTGCAAGGCTGTTATAGGGATCTGTTGCTCACAGGAGTGTCCCTGGTGGTGGCAGGAGCAGATGCAGATGATGCTGTAGAAGAGAATAACCTACTGCCTTGTTTGAAGGGCACTGCCATCTGAACTGCTGCCTTCTGTTTCCCTTTGAGATGTCATTGCATTGAGGTGGTGCCGTAACTGTACAAGCCATGTTTTCCGGGACTGAGTGAGTACATCTCACCAGGTTAGCACAAGATTTTGGCATGTCTCCAATGCTGGTAAACAGTTTCCACAACCAGCACTCATGCTGCCTGCAGGCATTGGAAATTTGCTCTACTTCATTGTCGTTCTCCTCTTGATCTATATGTACATCACCATGCCTGTTGCCTTGTCCAAGCCCTTCGGAAGGAAGTGGTGTTGGTGAGGGTCAGGGTGTGGTTGCTGCTGACTTAGAGGCAGTACCAGCAGTCATGGTTGCCATTAGTTGCAAAGGTGATATAGTACAGCAGAATTGATGAGAAAGCAATTCCAGCACAAAGCAATTTCGCCCCCTCCTCTGCTCTGCAAAGCCACTAACAGACAGCAGAGCAGCTCTGGGTTGTGGCTTTTTTTAGGGCTGCTGTGGTGCACTTGGAACCAGAACTTGGGCCTAAGTCATTCAAAAAAATAGTTGCATGCACAATAGCACAGTATGGGACGTTTATAAGTATGTACTTTCACAGTAACACTCCTTATATTGTAGAATACAGTACTTTTCTGAACTCTTGGGGTCCCGATCGTGTCTGGCAAATAAGGGTCCCCGAGCAGCATGGATGCGGTCACATAGTGATGTTGAAAATGTTCTCGAAGGGGACGGCTGCCCGCTGGATGCGTATTGGGTGGAATACATTGTGCGCATGTGCATAGGTGTCCTACGAACAGGGTTGGCCTCCCCAGAATCATTAAAAGTGTGACACATGCTTGGTGACTATTTTTGCACAAGCTGGTTGTTTGTAGGCTACAGCAAGTACAATATTCATGTGCACAGCTGTCCGTAGGACGTGGGTGGATGCCTCGAAGTACTGAAAGTATGTGACAACTTTTTCCTACTATGCGTGCCTAATTAAAGGTGCATCACAAAATGCGGACATGCGCCCAGTACTGGCATCCTACGGATACCTGCATTTTGATTGCGCATACGCCGGGCTGGTGCGGTGTCCGTAGGAAACCTCCATTTTGCTTAACTACAGCCATCACGGACAGTACTAAGCGCCACAGGCTCATAATGAATTTTAAAATAAAAGGAAAAGCCACTCAGACACTCAGCAACACTTTACATCTGCACATTTAATTTCTGATATACATAGACACTATTAGGAAAGAGAAGAGGTACCATAAATGGATAAATACATAGGTCTCATCGTAACGTCTCTGCTCACAGGGATTTTGTTTGGGATGGTGGGCTGGGAAATGGGGAATGGGTACACGTGCAGGTGGGGCAGTGGTATTTCATTTTTCCCATATAATGTCCTTGCACAAAATATTTTAAGGTGGCTAAATTGTTTAGCAATTGTTCAGTTTTGGCATCCAGCCTGTCTAGACTTATTTTCAGAGTTTCCTTCCTTTCCTGTGGCCATATGATGTTGTGGAAGAGGTGCCGCTTGTGGTGCATTCATTTCATTTCCAGTATATCCTGTTAAAGATAAAAAAATATCTGTTAGGTGTATATGAAGCCATACAACTGTCTTAATTTTCAGAATGTGCTGCGTACCAATGGGGTTACTATCGTTACTCACTTCATTGAGGGAAATTCTCTTACAACCAAGGTGCTTGGTATTGCTGCGTACAAAAATAAACACATGGTTTTCCACTATTGTACACTGCACAAGCTGTGTAATTATAGAAGAAACTTCAGTGTACTTACCGCGTTCTGCTCTCAATACTTTGTAGTCCTTACTCTGTCATTTCCTTCTTCTTTCCTATGTAAAGCAGCAGTGCCGTAATATTGTTTGACGACGCAGATGTTATTTCCCTTATTGGTGCATTCCATTATAGTGTATACCCTATGCATTTGCTCTGTTTGTTTCACACGTACGAACTTTGCAGACCTACTCTATTTTTCCTTTCAATGCACACAAATGGTGCTCTTTGTATATGTTCCTTGTCTTTGCTGTATGGTACCTCTATGTAAGAGAACCTTTTCCAGCAGTTTTATTGCTAGCCGCTATCCACAAACAGACGCACAGTCCGTGGTTACTGTGCCCATCGGTATGCCGACATCCATTCGGTATGTTGTATGGTCCATCTATACAAACTAAGGGTATCCTGGTAAAAACCTCTGAAATTCAGTGACAAAAACGTTGTTAAAAAGACATTATGGTTAAGTTGCGATACTATAAATCTATCAATTTGTGATTTGACACCACATTTGTGATGTCATCTTTGATGTCATGGGTTAGTCTTAGCAGAGTACAGTGGTGGCACGAGTTATGGTTGCTTAGCTTACCGTGACTGGCATATTTCCGGGGTTTTTGGGTTTTACGTGTACCCATAATATGGATAGGTAGTTGGTAGTGAAAATTGAGTATAACATCCCATTAACAAAGTGTTTGCACTGAATGTGCTAGGTTTTTCTCAGGGCAACCAAACCATAACGTGCCGTGCACAATGTTTTTTCACTGAATTTGATAGGTTTTTAGTAGCGCAACTTAACCATAACGTCCCACTAACACCGTTTTTTCACTGAATATGTATATATTACAAGGCCTGCAGTAGTAGCCGTGTAGTTATAGTCAAGTTGTTCAACCCATAGGAAAAGCACTTTTTGGGCGGTTTATAACTTCACCCCCCCCGGATGAATCCTCATGAACCTTTGCAAATATGGCCCAATCAGATTGGTTCTGCAAAGTTTGTTGAGATTTCGTGCAGGGGAGGCAAAGTTATAGGGGAGTCCCAAAATGTGTGGTTTTTCCCATAGATGCAATGGTAAGCGTGCTTTTGTAAGTTTTGTGTACATCCGTCCAGTAGTTTTTTTTAAAACAGCCAAAATGTATGTAAACAAAAATGTGTGATATCTGGGTTTGGTCCACGGACTCACTTCTTTATTCGAACTACGAACGGGCCTCCTTTTGGCCAAGAGGGCGGCGTGAGGTCCATGGACATCGGACGTGTCCGCTGTTTGGTTGGTCAAAGGCGTGAGGTGCGTCCGATTTCTGGGAAACGCCTGCCATGTTGGATTCATAAACATGTTGAAAAAGACAACATTGCACTTGTCAAACTAATGAAACTCTCTCTGGAGAGCTGAGGGTTGATGAGGATGGGATGGGATATGGCCATAAAAATCCCAAAAAATGGGAGGCTTTTCAACTCTGATGTACGCGAACATGTCAGCTGTTCACGGGTACATATGCCTTTTATTTTGTCAAGAGGGGACACAATTAGAGAGGGAGGGGTCAACATTTTTAGATGGCTTATAATTTTGTTGTCATTTGACGGATGTCGACAAATGCTTTCAGAAAGATTATAGATCCAACATTGAGTGTTTGGGAAAAGTCTGAATGGAATTTGTGAAGTGGCAGTTAAGTTATATGATCATTTTATGTACCTATATTTGACACTTTAAAAAAAAATAAAACATGCCGGATTTGCAGCAAACTCATGTAAGGAGCATTATGAAGGACCTGAAAGCATGGTTTTGCAAATGTGTGCATGTTTTTTTTTTTTAAGTGTCATAATGTATGTAAAAAATATAGTGATATACCTTTGGTGACTGATGCCTTGGCATTTCCGTCCTGGTTTCTGATGAGCATTTCCCGATTCATACTGCCCCTTCTATTGATGTACTTCTCTCTCTGCACAATGCATATGTGCATTTATAAGAGCACTATGTAAACATGTTTGTATAAGTAAGGTGAATGCAGATGCAAAATATTTGTAGAAGATTGTTAAGTGGCAGTTGGTGTGTGGCAGCGTAATATGGTCATAGGGTTATATTTACAGTTTTTGGAAGTTGTTGGTGGATGGTTTAAAAGCAGGCATTGAGGGTGTGTTACAAATATAAAATTAAAAAAGGTAGAAGGGCTGCCCTGTGCAATGATGTGCATGTGCCATCCGGGTCTTTTAATGATCCATGGCCTGTAAAGGGGAATGACGATACTGTAGATAGTTATAAAGGTCCATTGCTTATGGTGGTTATTGTATGGTACAGAAAAGTATTTGCGGCAGAAAATTGTTTCTGTCCTTCTATAGTTTTCTCTAGTATACAATTGTATACAATTGTCCATTAGTACCCAGCGGACCATAAAGATTGTGTGTTCCATTCACTTATTACTGTATGGTATTCCCGGTCACGTCGCAATGGCAAACTCGTGCCTTTCCGCTTCATTGATTCTCCTCCCCCACGAATGCGCTTGGTCCACCATTGAAAGTGAGAAGGAACTACAAGTAATCCTTTCTCCCTGTTTTATGGTGGCTATTTTTTTTATTTACCTTTTTCCCCGTTACTTGTAATGGCCGACATGGAAGAGAAAATACTATTTTCCTGTCTGCTGTTTTTTTTTTTTTGGCTGCGATATGCAACATGTCTCGCAGTAAATAAAAACAACATTAGTACCCTGATCTAAGGGGCCAGGTTAAGTACTAATGGCAATAAGCCCCTTGACTCGGCCCTGTAACTATGGGCACCTGGGGTATTACCTTATGCGGTAATGGCCTGTAGTCTCAGGGGTTATTGCCTTGTTATTCCCATTAGCATAACACAAATTGCTAATGGAAATGTTGGAGAGTCTAACTACCGTACTAAGAAATGGAAAGTGGATGGAGTCTATAAGATTATTTATTTTAATTCTATTTTTTAACTGTGAAAGGTGGTTTCTAAAGGAATCTTTTTTTGTTGGTGTTTTTTTATATATGGAGGGGCAAGTGGACATGGGAAGATGTTGCGCTTGTGTTACATCTAAGGCAGTGTTGCTCATGCTTCTTCATTACAGCTTCAAAAGCACTTCGAAATTGCTCAACCCTGCAGAGTTGTGTGTTGCAGGATATACAGAGTACTGTTGTTTTTGAAAGATCTTTGTGATTATTGCGATGGGTGAAAATGCTGACTTTTTTTAACCCTTTACACCACATATATATGCGTGGGAGACCCCTCGCATCTCCCCCATATTAATTTTGAGATCTTATATGTTTAGACCGGCCTGTTAAGATTATGGCTTTTTTTTACAATTCCTGCTGTAAAATGTATTGTTTTGACATAGAGATGGGTAAGGCTCACTCACTGCTCAGTGTAGGAATTTCCGCCACATAGTGAAAATCACAATTTGTTTCTTCCCCTGTAGCAAAAATCAATAGTTGGCATCCATGAGTAGGGGGAGGGTGTTTGAGGGCATAGTCTCAGGGAAGCTGTCATGGTAGACGGGGGTGGGTTACACCTCCCAAAATGTACAGCGATAGCTGGGCTGTAGAGGATGGGAGGGGGGGTAGGGTTGCACATTGCCAGCAGAAGCCTGTTATATGTCCAAATGTGAGTTGAACTGGGACAGCACTATTACTACTGCTAGGGCTTCGGTAGTGATTCAAATGCAATTTGCAGTGTAGTCTTCAGTGAACTGCGTTTTCGGCTGCATGTAATTATACAGAGGCATAATGACACAGGGTCATTTAAAGCGTCTCCCATTTTTAAAACACAACCTAATTCTCATTTGTGATTTCGTATATCTGCAATATTGATTGCATTGCAGCTTTAGCATTCAAATTACTTAATATCTCAAATTATTTATGTGGCAGTCTATGGCAGCCATCAATCAGTGCGCAACAGTTGGCTGAGACCTCTTGCTGTGTGCGGGTTTATGTATTCAGAATGCTTTGCATGTAAAGCATAGACAGCAGATTATAACAACTATAATCAACTACAGAATTGTAGACAGATTGCAGAAATGTTGCACGAGTGCAAGTGCAGATTTGCAGGGGACGAGCAGTTTGGAAAAAACCTATTATTTCAATACATGTTTGCACCAGGGAAAAGTCTGCCGTAGTGCTAATACAGAATGGTATTAGCACTAGCACAAACCTTGCCCTGGTGCAAAAGTACATTTAAATGTTTGCCCTAGTGTTAATACCTTGCAAAATTGCGCTTCTCATGGTGCACATTTCCTTTGTCTGCATTGATAGGCTGGAGACTTTATTTGGCCAGTCCGCATTACCGCATATGTCCGACATTAATTTCCTAGCAATGGGTCTGGCATGTGCTGGGATGCAACCTCTGAGAAGGGACAGGCTTGCTAGCGAGTAGGACACTGCAGGCCCGGCTGGGCTTTCTGTCAGTCGGCTCGCAGTGGCCGTCTTCATGTGGTCTGGAAACTGCAGCGTTCCTTTCACGAGCCGCCATGCTGACTTCAGTGAGAGGGATAGGAAGGTGCAGACCAGTCATTGATTGGTAAACTGAAAACAGCAGAGAGGGGTTCTACGTCTGGGTTAAGCCAACCATTAGCTCCCCAACAGTGGGTAGATAGCTCAGTGGGTTGAGTGATTGCTGCTACAATGTGTGTGATCTGCACGTTGTGGGTTCAAATTCCAGCAAGACCAACTCAGCCTTTCATCCATCTGAGGTTAATAAATGAGTACCAACTCAGGTTGTGTGGTATTGCATGTATATTTGTTCTTTATAAAGTGCTTAAGCATAAGCGTTATATAGTGATATGTCATTATCATTACCTCTTGTTAATCCACCACTTCTAACCAGCCACACCATTTTACGTTCTCCACCATTTGTCCTTTACTTACTACACTTTTTCCTCTTTCTGATTTTGGAATATTTTGTACTACGCATTTCTGCCAAGAACTCTAAAGCTCCTTTGGACATTGATTTGTGGCTCGGAAAGTAAATCAGGCAGGATGTTATGTGGGGATAGTGGCATACTGGCATAGCCAGTTTGGACATGTGTTCCTATAATATGATTACTGGCAATAAAGCCAACATGAGTATGTTCTTATATAGGAACACAACACATATTTTTGCAGCCACCATGGACCAAACACAACTGCTAGCAAGGAAGGTGGGCTTGTGGCGGCCTTGGCTCATTATGTTGGCTCAGTCTCCATGTGGCCCGGAGCCAAAGGGGAGGAAATGAATGAGGGTCTCTCTCTCTGCGTTCCTTGCCACACTCGATATGTAAGAACTGTCTAACAAATGAAAATGCTTCAGAATACTTCCAACACCTGTTTGTATATATAACATGCTACAATCTTTTTTTTTTTTTTTTTTTTTTTGCATATCCCGAAAGGGGATGACTGCAGATTTGCCTGGTTCTGGCTCAGTTTTAATTTGTTAACACACCTCCCTTCATTTCATGCAACAGCCACATTTGGCCTTGGACATCTGCTTACATTCACTGTAATTTGGTAATATGGGCCTAAAAACACTGATATTAATGCTCCATATGGTGATCCATTCTTGTAAGAAATGTATATCATATTACAGTGATATCGTGACTATACTTTTCTTAGTGTACTGAGGAACAATGCTATGTTATGCCACTTACTGTTTTGTCAAGGGGAGAAAGGATGTGTACCATCACTTCCTGTGATGTCACTTATGGGCATGGCCAATGGCATCACTTCCTGTGATGTCATCAAGGGGGGGCACAGGTTGTGTGATGTCACTTCCACTACCCCAGGCATTTTGGTGAAATGAAGTTCCTGTAGTGGAAGACAGCCTACTACTTCCCAAGAAAGGAACAACCTTTCTGAGAGCATTGCAGTGGCTGGATTTGGTGTGGCAGTCATGGAGGGGGTCCTGTAGGAGAACTGTCCAGGCAGACCGCGACTGAGTTCATAATTGCACTCAGTGCATTTCACTTTGGTTGCTTTAGCCTTTGGTACATTCCCAACAGAGGTAAAGAACTTCCACACCCAATATTATCTCTAGGTGCTAGAAGTAGGCACTTCCTCTACCTCATCTTCATGGTCCTCGTCATTATCTTTTGAAGTACTGAGCTTTTTTTGTTGTGTAGGTCCTCCAGGAGGTGGTGGTGTTGGCCCTTGAGGAGGAGGGATGGCAATCGCTGATGCCATTTTTAAGATAAATAGCAGTTTTGCTAATATTCTTCCAAGTATGTGTTCTATGCTAGATTGTTAATGGATAATGAGTAAGAATAGGTGTAGGGAATTTGCAGGGGTACAGTTTGAGCTTGAAAGTTCCTAGATCAGCAGAAAATGCAGTTCCAAACTGTTTACGAAGCGTGGACATGATTGCGAAGCGTGGATGCATTCGTGACCCTATTCATCATGCCACGCATGAGTGTGTTGTCACGTGACACTGTCAGGAAAGTCTGCAATGACATCAGACATTCACGAACATCGATGAACAGAAAAACAGTGGGAAGATGTGCAAAAAAGAGAATAGAAGTGTTAAAAATGATGCTAGAAGGTGGGTAATGGCAAAGTTTTAAGGTGAAACTTTATAAATTGGACAGACATTTTGCTATATTGGGGTGAGTGTGATATTAGTAATTTGTAGGAAATTAAGGGTGAACTAGTAAAAACCTATGAAATTCACTGAAAAAACTTAGTTAAAGGGATGTTATATTTAAGTTGCACTAATACAAACCTATGAAATTTACTGTAAAAACTTTGTTAAAGGGTTATGGTTAAGTTGCACTAATGAAACTATGAAATTCAATAAAAAAATGTTGGTAAAGGAACGTTATGGTTACATGTAAAACCGAAAACCCACATAAATGCACCAGTTATGGTAAGATAAGCAACCATAACTCATGCCACCATCGTGCTCTGCTAGGACTAAGACCCAGGCCATTAAAGATGACATCAGAAATGTAATTGAGGGATGTTTCCTCTTTGGACTGATTCCTTTAGGATTTATGATGCATCCCAAATACGCTACTACGCCAAATACGCTACTTCCCTCACTTTGATCTTGCACTTATCAAACTTTAGTTTGAGTCGTTTTTCTTGTATGACCTACAGAACTCCTAACAGTTTGGCATTGTGTTCTTCTTCTGTCATGGTTGTAATCAGAATGTTGTCCTGGAAGTAGGATACAATGGCAAGTCCCCCAAACAGTTGTTGCATCAACCTATGAAAAAATGCTGCTGCAGATGCTAGTCCGGAAGGCATGCACCGGTATTTGAAAGCTCCAAGGGGAGTGACAAATTAAGTTAGATGTTTTGAACTTTCATCTAAAAAAAACGTGATGGTATGCTGACGACGGGTCGAGTGTAGTAAAATACTTGGCAAAGGTTGCCTATCAATCCAAATGTTGGCAGTAAGATCTCGAAGATCGACACACATCCTTTCGGAATTATCTGGTTTGCGTACAATTACAATCAGAGATAACCCCTCAGAGGACTCGAAAGGTTCTATGATCTTCAGTTCACAATTTTTTGTCAACTCCTTCTGTAATGCTTCTCTTGTTCCAACCGGAATGTTTCTCACTCTGCGTGCAATGGGTTTGATATCTCTCTTCAGAACAATCCTATGTTTGAAAACTTTGAGCATCGCAGTGTTTTCATTTGATACTAGAGAAAACTACTTCACTAGCCCTTCATTTGTGTTAAAATCTTTGTTGGACACACACAATATTGTCTCCTTGGTGTATCTTTATCCGGAGGGCTGCTGTTGCTCCCACCCTACTACTGAAGATCCATTTTCCATGCATAACTTACGGTACATATCTCTACCTTTAAAGTTGAGATGTACCATTTATAACCAATGAAGTTAATGGGACTCTTTCCAGACCCTGTGACTCTGATATTGGTTGTCCTCATCTCATCAGATCGCACATTCAGCTCTTTAGTGAATGTTAGAACATCCACCATTTTGTTAGATGAACCTGTGTCCACCATCACCTGCATAGATATCTTATTGATATTCATGAACACCCATGAACTTCCCTTTCCTTCTAAAGAAATTGTCAGTATTTGTACCTCCTGTTCCGCTCTGCAATTTGAAACGCATTACAAGCTGCTTGGGCCACCTATTTCTTCCAAGGTTCTGATATTGGCATTACTGGGATGGTTACCTTCTTCGTATGTTCTGTCACTTGAGCCCATATTTTCCCTTCCTCTGCTATTCCTGCAGACCTTTCAAAAAGGCCCAATATTTCTACACTTGAAACACTCTGTTGCTTATTCTCAGCATTCTCTGTCACCGTTGCAGTGTTTGCTCCAACCACATTTGTAGCATCTCCATTCCATTATATTAAACATGGCTCTTTCATTTCTAGGTTTCTGAGTAGGTTTCATTTTTGAAGCCACTGTGGACATCCCTTTTTATCAATGCTACTATGGAATCCTCTCCATCTTCATCTCTTTCTACTTGCACTATCTTAACTTCCATGATATCTTGTTTGCCTTGTACAGTCTTCATGCACAATCTCTACTGCCTGGCCCAGTTTGGGGTCCTTTGCCTGCCACAACCTTTGTTTAATGTGGGGATCAGCAGTGTGAAGTACTAATTGATCTCTTACGTATTCTTCTGCAACACCAATGAAACTCCATGTTGCCAGCAACCCTCTTAATGCTGCAATATAGATATCCACTGATTCTCCCTTATTCTGTTTTCAGGAGAAAAATTATACCTCTCTAGGACCATGTTTGTCTTGTTCCTAAAATGCTTGAAGAGTTTGTAGAGTGCAGTTTCATAGCAACTATTGCTACTGGAAGTAGTGGAATCTCTAGCGCCCTTATCATTGTTACTCTGGTTGGGTAGTTTGCAGAAAATTGAGTGGTCTCTTTAAGATCATTATTGCATTTTGCTCCACAAATGGCTCATAAATACACCTGAAATGTGTCTACCCACTGTTCCCACGATGTGGTGGGGCTGCCAGGATTTGCGAGGAAGGGGCAAGTAACAGGAGTGTTCTGCATTGTTCTATTTTTGTTTGCTGGTCTTCCCATTTTTTCTTTTCTTTTTTTGTTGTTGTTGTGCTCAGGTGTTTTTATTTACTTGGCATACCACACTGTGCAAGCATTGCACCTTGAATTTATGCAGCATTCATTGAGTTCTTGATCACTTAACATGTTGTGGGGTCTGGTTATTCTGTTGTTTTTCATAGGTCAGCGTGGCGTCAGTGTGCTGTGCCGCGCTTTGAAACAACATTGCTTCAGAGTTTCTTTAAGAGAACAAAACGATCATCGCGCTCCATGTTACATTGTCATTGATGATGTGTCAACAAAAGTAATGTATAAACAAAATGGGCGTCATTTTATTATTTATTTGCCTGATGTATAAACATTTAAGGAGAAAATGGCTTCTGCTCCTTCTTTTTACAACAGAAATGTACTGTGTCTCAGATGTTTTCAAGGTCAATTGTAGGTGCCATTTCATTTTCGGCCAGGGCGTAGGCTAGCAGAACTACATTTTTAAATGCAATAGTTTGATTTAGATTGTATAGCCCTCTGTTACTTTAGGTTGGGGTATTGGATATGATGTGATGATTCTATGTATTGGATTATAGGCGGGAAGTTGTGATCATGCAGTGTTGCATGATTATAATGAGCGGAGGAAGCACAGGGGCAACGTGCTTGTCTTGGAAGTAAAACTGTGCAAAGCAACATATGTTTGAATCCCGGATCCACGCTTAGAAACCAAACTCGGGTATTAAGCAGGTTATTAAAAATAAAAAATAAAATGTATTTTATTGCATTGTTTATTCTTAGATTAATGGAGTATTTTATATACAAACTAAAAAAAATATATATATGCATTGTTATAAAATAGACAAAAACGCTTTTACTCTAGTTTTCTTTTTTTAATGAAAGTGCCAGGTGTAGAAACACAAGCTTATACTTTTTAATCCCAGCAGTGTTTAAAATATGAATTTCATAATGCATGTTAGTCTAAAGGGATTACATATTAATTATTTCATTGAATAAAGGAGATGGTACAGAATTGTCATATAACAGTCAGACTTAATGCAAGTTTCTCTAAAGTAAAGAGGACTCACTGAACTATTGTTGTGATAGCACTGGTCATACGAGATATTTTTTACATGCCTTGTTTTATATTCAACTGCATACATCCGCTGTTTTCTGCACTCTTGGCAACTCCAGACTAATTTATCTGCTCGAGAGTGGACATGTATGCACTAGGTGGGGCCACTTTAAGTAGATCACATGACATGGTACCCAATGTGAGGGTCTCTTCTCTAGAGTAGAACGCTTAGGACATAGAGGAACTCCTAATAAACATTTCCATTCAAAGTGTTTGGGTTACTGAACACCTTACTTAGCCACTGGAGCGGAACGTACAAAAAAGGGACTATCTAGTATACAAAATGTCTGACATATGACTACTTAAATGATCCATCTCAACACACTGAGATGTCTGGTCCAGTGAAATATATTTTAAACTTCAACAAGTGGGTTTTATTAGCAGACGCTGGACACCTTCACACTATTTTCACTGTTATTTTAAACAGTTAAATGGACTAGAAGCAGAGGTATTATATACTTTCATTAAAACTCCTGAGCACAGATTCAATGGCAGATTTCAGACACTCTACCTGGTGCAGGGAAAAGAAATGGTGGTATATCTGGTAATGGAAATCCCACCATGTTTACTGCACTGACAAAATCCGAGTTCAGAATGGAAGTGGAGTATTCACTTCCAGAATATAGATGTCAGTAAATCTTCCACTTTAACTCCAAAAACTGGCAAATTGCCTGTGGCAAAATTGCTGATTATAGAAAATATACTAAAAACCTCATGGGGTCGCATGGAATCCAAAAATGCGTATTAAGTCTGCCCTTGCCCCACTTGTAATCCTGCAGTAATTCTGCCAGACGGAGTGGCAGTAACCGTTATCACATAAATAACGTAACACAAGGAATTAGGCTGATTCTTGGCGATGACCTACACCAGATTATTTCTGATGATCAGGGGTTTCTAGAATTAACCGTAGAGCATAAGGAAGTCAGGAATTATTTCTCAGGAGATCTAAATATCACAGAAAAGCTGGTTAAGTATGCCACACTCCAGCTCGATTATCTGGCTGAATCTACCCCCGCTAAACATTGAGATAAAACCTGCTCAGACAGCGGAGGAGTAAGAAAGTTAGCTAAGGCACTTTATCTTAATGGAAGCACTTTTCCATTTTAGGTGTCGTAATCATGGCACACACTTATTTACCAAATGTACATGATTATGCTGAAAAGCAAAATTTCTCGCCTCCTGGAATGTTATGATAGAAAAAGAATAAAAGCATTTGAGGAGTGGGTGTGGGCAGCATATTGGTACATTTCGGCAGGGGTGTTGCTAGGTTTGGAAAAGATCTGGAGCTAGGCTAATTTTAGGACTGTCGGGTCTGGGGGCTAACTAGCCTTTTTGGTTGTAACCCCTGAGCTTCTATTCGGGGCTACAACCAAAAGACCCGGGACTATAGCCCACTCAGCCCGCCCCTAGCAACGCCTCTGCATTTCGGCATGCAATGCACTTAATGTAACTAATTCAATATATGTTACTGGAAGTGATTGGTTTGAGGGTGGGGGGCATTGCTAAAGGACAGAGGAAGGAAAGGGCAAGCACGTTTACAGTGTGCATAATTACAAGCAGAACAGGATTTAAGGAACGATATGGCAGAGATGGACATAGTAAGCCCATAGAAACCTAGGCCTTTTCTCCCTCTTTAGGATTCTCAAATTTAGGTGGGTTTTTCTACCTGTTATAACATAAACTGCCACCGTATTTAAAGTTGCTCTGTGAAACCTAGGCCTTTTCTCCCTCTTTAGGATTCTCAAATTTAGGTGGGTTTTTCTACCTGTTATAACATGCACTGCCAACGTATTTAAAGTTGCTCTGTGAAACCTAGGCCTTTTCTCCCTCTTTAGGATTCTCAAATTTAGGTTTGTACTCTTTCCTGTCTTAGTTTGTCCTGTCCCTCTCTTGCGATCGCCGCGTAAGTACCGTCCTGCGCCACTCTCCTACTCTATGGTGCTCTCTGTCTCCCCCATCTTTTCAAACTGTTTCACTATTGAATATCCTGCTCTCCTCACTAAGTCTGGTAGGAAAAAGTTTAAAAAGGACATCCTGGTCTCCAACCCAGGTCTCCCTATCGCTGACACCTACATCAGTGCCTCCTCAAAGCAAACTCTCACCGACATCCTCTTTGTCTTTCCTTCTCCAGATCTATGGACCCCACATATGGTCTCTGTTCTCTCGCCTTTCTCCTCTTCTCCCATTAATGGTGGTACTCGCTGGGATGCCCTCCTGGCCTCCTTCCTTTCCTCTAAGGTCATCATTAATATCTACTCTAATGGACCCATCTTAGTCCAAGGCCCTCAGGCCAACCTTCATCTCTTTGATAGACGCTTTCCGCGACTCATCAACTTCCTTTCTTCTCCTGCTGTCCCCTCCCCCCTTCCTTGGCTGCCTTGCCTACCCCCTCCCTCTCTGCCCCCTCTCGGGCGTTTTCTACACCTCCGCAGGGTGTACCTCTGATCTATACCCCTCCCCGGAAGTCCTTCAAGGAGGGCAACCTTCTCCACATTGCCACTCATAACGCCTGCTCCGCTGTCAAACACTCCTCTGACATCTGCCGCCTGCTTGAAGAACTTGACCTCGATGTCCTCGGTCTCATTGAGACATGGTTTACGGCCAGCTCTTTCACCAGCTTTGACATGCTCCTACCTGATGGCTACAAGATCCTCTCTGCATCAAGGCCCAACCGATCTGGTGGGGGCGTAGCCCTTATCTTCCCTGAGTGGATTCCTGCCTCTATCATTCCTACGCAGGCCTACTCCTCTTTTGAATGCCTCGTCTGCAGGCTCTCTCTCTTGCCTAGCCATTCCCTTACTGTGGCTACTATCTATCAGCCACCTGGTCAGGTTTCTTCCTTCCTCTCTGAGTGGGCGGACCTCTCCTCCTCACTCCAGGCCTCAACCACTCAACTCCTCCTCCTCGGAGACTTCAACATCCACCTGGATACCTCCTGTCCCCCCTCTGAACTCTTTAGCGACCTCTGCGACTCCCTCTCCCTCACTATTCTCCCCTCTGGCCCGACTCACTCTGCAGGGCACACTCTCGATGTGCTGATCTCTTCAGACCTTCCCCTCTCTATCCCTCTCTCCACTCCCCTCTCCTGGAGTGACCACTTTCTCCTTTCCTCCCACCTCACCCTCCCCACCCCGCAGGCCAAGCCACCTCCATCACTGCCACCCACCTTCTCGGTCACCCGACCCATGAAGCGCGTGTCAGTTGAGGCTTTTGCTGCCACCTTCTCACCTCCTCCTCCCCCTCCCCTCTGGCTGACTCTCACCCTGACACAGCCCTCTCCACTCTCCACTCTGCTATATCTGATACTCTTAACATCCTTGCCCCTGTCATGAGAATCCACCTGAAGCCCAAAGCCAAGTGCAACTCCTGGTTCGACTCAGACCTTGTCAGCCTAAAACGTAAGTGCAGGGTTGCCGAGAGGAAATGGCGTGCTTCAGTTTCATCCTCTGACAAACTGGCCTGCCGCCTGCTGCAAAGGCAATACCGGCTCTCCGTCCTCACCAAGAAGAGAGCTCATATCCAAGCCCGCATCTCTGCGGCATCTAACAACTCGGCTGAACTCTTTAAAATCTGAAAGGAACTGGCCAATCCTGCTGCAGTCTCTACCTCTCATGTCCCTTCCCAGGCCCTCTGCACGGCATTGGCCTCTCAATTCATGTCTAAAACTCAGGACATCCTGTCCTCATTCTCCTCTTCTCACCCCCCTCCCGCTATTCCCTGCTCTTCCTCTGGCCCTTCTGCTGCCACCCCTCCTCCTTCCTTCTCCACCTTTCCCCTTTTCTCTCCAGTTGAGGTTTCTAGACAAGTCCAATCTATGAATGTCTCGTCGAAACAGGTTCACCCCTGTTCCTCCAAAACTCTCAAGGATCACATCGACTCCCTGGCTCCTGCCCTTGTGGATTTCTGCAATCACTCCTTCGCCGCTTGCGTCTTCCCTTCCCCCCTGAAGCACTCCCTTGTGCATCCTCTTCTTAAGAAACCCTCTGCCGACCCCTCCTGCCCGGCAAACTATCGCCCAATCTCCATAACTCCCTTCCTGGGCAAGCTCCTGGAGAAACTGGCCATCTCCCAACTCAATCTCCACACTGAATCTGTTGGTTGTCTTCATGACCATCAGTCTGGCTTCAGAGCTGCTAGAAGCACGGAAACTGCTCTCCTGAACATCCGTGAAGACCTGCTCTCCCACCTCAACTCTAACACCCCTTGCGTTCTTATCCTGCTTGATCTCTCTTCTGCCTTTGACACTGTCAATCATGCCATCCTGCTCAACCGTCTCCGTGACAACCTGGGTATCAATGGTCTGGCTCTGGCGTGCTGACTTCTTTCCTCTCCGACCGACCCTCCCAGGTCCAACTTGGGTCCTTCCTCTCCAACATCTTTATCTCTACCTGTGGTGTCCCCAGGGATCTAACCTCTCTCCCTGGCTGTTCAACCAATACCTGGCACTCCTTGCCCACTGCATCGCCACTCTCTGTCCCAACTTTCAGTGCTATGCGGATGACACCCAGCTCATTTTCAGGCTATCCTCGGCCTACTCCTCCTCCTCTCCTTCCCACATCTCTGACTGCCTGCCTGCCATCCAGGATTGGTGTGCCGCCAATGACCTCTGCCTAAATGCCAGTAAAACTGAGATTCTACTCATCGGCACACCCACTCGCTCCTTCCCTGCAGCTCTCTTGCCGGCCTCTCTTGGCCCTCCTCCCACTCCCACCTGCAAGGCAAAAAACTTTGGGGTCACCTTCGACTCTGCACTCTCCTTCTCCCCTCACATCTCTGATGTCTCTAAGAGGTCACACTACAAGCTGCACCTCCTTAGAGGTATTCTTCCTTTCCTATCCTTCCCCCAGAAGCTCACTGTCTCCAGAGCCCTGGTCCTCTCCAAGCTGGACTACTAACAGCCTCTATCTAAATCTTCCTGCCTCCACTCTCCGCCCTCTGCAACTTATCCGGAACAGGACTGCGAGACTTGTCCTTGGCCTCAAGGGGTCTGGGGCCGAAATACCTTCAACTCTCTCTTCCTAAATACCTTCCTTCTAGAGCTCTTCGCTCATCTGCCTCCAACTCCCTCAGGGTCAAGCAACAAGTTGGTGGCAGATCACTCTCTTCAGCAGGGGCCTCTCTCTGGAACAGCCTTCCTGCCTCACTGAAACTCGAGGAGAACCACCTTGGTTCCGGAAACACCTCAAAACCTTCCTCTTAGCTTCTGCTTTCTCTCCTCCCCTCCCTTGCTGAACTCCTGCACTGCACTGGTTACCTGGCCACCCTTCTGATCTCTGGCCCAGGCCCAGTCAACTGCCCACCTGCACTGCCTCCCTGGCAACCTCTGCACTTGTTTTCTGTATCCCTTCAGTCCCCTTTCCAGCACTTTGTTCGCACTTCCTTGCACTTGCCTTTTTAATATGTATTTTAATGAACTTATTTATTCCACTTCCCATGTACTGCACTTCCCCCCTCCCTTTTCCCCCTTGCACTCTTCCTTTCCCCCTTCCCATGCACTTGCGCAATCTGAATGACACCTGGCCTAGTAAGATCGTTGTCTGTCCTCCCTTTGTTTCCCCCCCTTGCCTCGTCGCGCCTTGAAACACTTGTGTATAGGTGCGTTATAAATGCCATATCTTATCATATCATAAGTTGGAATGTAAATGGTCTCATCTTTAAAAAAAGGGAAACATTATTTAATGTATCTTTCATGAGGTACCATCCTGGATATGTTTACAGGGAACACATACAGATTGGAGAGATAGGTTGTTATTGAAAATTGGGGGCAGTGACTCATGGTATAATAGGCTTTCAAGGGGAGTTGCCATTTTGAGTTAGAGTCACACTCTGAAAATGTTAAAATCTATTTTAGAAAATAATTGGGAAGTGGGACTAACCTATAATCTTGGGTGAATAAATTAACATAATGGTAAAGAGGCTGTATTAGATCCCACAAATAAAGAGGGTTCTATGGTGAAAGGTAGCACAAGAGGCAGGTAGGTGTTGGATATCTAATTTTGATTTGGTAGATATATGGCAAGTCATTACTTCTGGGAAAATAGATTTTTCTAATGGACATAATCACTATTCTTGAATTGAACTAATTTAAGTGATTACAGAAACCTTGACAATACAGCAGTGGCAATGTGAATGTATTCTCTAGTTCAATCACTTTCCTTCACATATTTCCTTGGTATTACCTGAAGCTGATACCTACTTGAAGGATTGTTTGTAATTTATAATCTTTAGAAAAGTTACATGTAGAGGGTAGAGAATTCATGCTAAGGCTGGGTTTAGGGTGCATTTAAAACAATTATTCAGAGATGTGTAACATCTTATATCATTAAATGTATGAGAGAAAAGAAACCTTGAAGAAGAAAATAAAAATAAACTTAGTATAGCCCAACAGGAGCATTGTAAGGCAATTATTAATGTCAATGAATACACAATAAATGAACAATACATACATGAATTAGATAGGAAGGAGATTAGCCTGATTAGAATCAAAGATTAAATTATAGTACATTATCAGCTTGAAAATTATTTCAAACACATTTTATGGGAAAATGTAGGGAGAAGACTTGACATACTCATCAATGAAAAAAAGGGCACTGATTAAATCCAAGTTCTTTAGAATGGGAACAGTGAAATAATTGCTGATCCTGATGAGGTACTGGAGGTGTTTTCAGAATATTATGACATGTTATATAGGTATGATGTGACCACAGCACCTACCGAAATTATTACATGTTTGGCAGGTATTGCAATAGATGTAATACTCATTAATGCAGAGATAGATTCATTAACCTTACCTGTGAAATACCAAGTTGTGAAAACTATGCTTTTTAGTGCTACAGGGAAAGAAACTGGAGAGGATGGGCTACCAGGAGACATATACCAGGAGACATATACAAATAACCAGGAAATGGGATATCATCCCAGTTAAATTAAGTCATCCAATAGATTTGGCAGAAAAGTAAACATCAAGACACTTGGACAAATGCTAATATTGCAGTCTTTGGGAAATAGGGTAAAGAACTTAGGAAAACATCTTTGTACCATCTAAAATCAGTCTTTAAGGCTGCTAATAAAATATGTCACCTATTGTGGCAGGTCTGCTATCTCTTTGGATGCCCCAGTTGGTGAGCCCGGATCAGCATGGATTTACAATAGGTAGATCCATGGGTGCAAAGACTAAATTAGCTGTGGAAATCCTCTATGTTGCTGCTTAGGTGTCCTCACTATTGACATGTATTCTTTCGGAATGCTGAAAAAGCTTTTGGTAGTGTTCAGTTGAGGTTTTTTTGTGCATTGAAATTAGGATAGAAGATTCCAGAGCAGGGCACACAACTTACTACAGCCATAGTCATCAACCGATCAAAGTTCAGCCCATTCCAGGCAACTCGACCAACACGACAAGGGGGTCCATTGTCCCACTTGCTAATTGTTTTGCATGTTGATCCTTTAGGCAGGTAGTTGGATACTTCCTGTGAGATCAGTGCTTTTAAGTTTGAAAGCAGAATTCAATTTACTAAGGCTTTATTTGCCACCAATGTTGATGTATATTCTTCCAACCCTACTATTGCAGTCACAGGAAGAGAGTCTATTGCTATTGCTCTCTTTTTCATTTTTTATTAATTTGTAAACCAAGTACGTGCTAAAATAGTAAGGTATCATTATTTCTGATGAAATAGGTAATCTAAATTTGATTGAAAAGAGTAGTTTTCTGATTTTGTAAATAATTTTTGAGGGCACTGCCATCAAATTTAAAAAAGAACTCATGCAATTTAGTGATTTTATCCAAACGTTTATCTGGAATAAAAAGACCTCTAGGAGAAATCTTGTGAAACTTCACAAGTTATTGACGTTTCCCACCTGCGAGGCAAGAAACCACTCTTTGCATCTCCTCTCACATCTCAGACATCTCTAAAAAATCTATTAGCTACACCTTGTCAGAGGTACTCTACATTTTTTCACTTCCTCCAGAGCATCACTGTCTCCAGAGCCCTGGTTCTCTCCAGGCTGTACTCTTGCAATAGCCTCTTCATCAACCTCCCTTCTTCTGTCCTGTTTCCTCTGCAACTCATTCAGAACAAATCCTCAAGAGTTATCCTTGGACTCAAGCCCTCAGAACGCATCTCTATGGTGCTGAAATCCCTTCACTGGCTCCCCGTGGCTGCCAGGATAAAATTAAAGACCCTTTGCCAATGCAACGATTTCACAAGGCCTTCTGGGGCCTGGGACCCACCTACGTGCAACGCTGCCCTCCTCTCATCTACCTCCAAACTTCTGCGAGTGAGCCGGTTCTCCAAGCAGAGATTTGGAGGGAGATCCTTATCCTCAGCAGGTGCCTCCCTCTAGAATAGCCTCCCTGCCGCCCTCCATCTTGAGCCAGATCTCCCTAAATTCCGGAAACTCCTGAAGACCTTCTTCTTCTCCTCTTCCTTTTCACTCTCTTTACCCTGCTAACCAAGTTCTCTGTTCCTTCCATCTCTCCCTCCTCTTCCTTACAGCATGCTTAACTGCCGCCTGGTGTACCTCAGAGTCTCACTCTTTCACACTTGCCTCAGGCACCCACACCCCACGCACATTCAATGCACTTGAGAAACGAACCCAAGAGAAGTGACTCTCTCTGCACTTACCCCACTCTCAACCGACCAGGAGCACTTGATCCTCCCCCCCTCCCTCTGACCCTCCATGCACTTGTCGATCCGTATGCACCATGCCAAAGATCGTCTGTCTGTTCTACCTTTTCTCCACCCCATAATTGCCCTGTTAAAAACTGCAGAATCGCCATCAGGCCTATTTGCTGCATCCCAAACTGTTAAATGTATTTTGTACGCACTTACTCTGCCTTTGCAGACTATTATCGTCTCAGAATTTCAAGGGCTCTGAGCGACTGTTGTTTTTTCCCCATGTTCATACACTACTTGCGCGCTTTGAAACACTTGCCTGTGTATAGACGCTATATAAATAAACAATACCATACCATACCATTGATGAATGAGGGCATCACACTGCCAAACTTTCAATTTTATAACTTGGCCTTGCTGGAAGAGAAATTGGGAGAATTGTTTCTTGTTGGTCCGCTGGTTAAGGCAATCCAATTGCTCTCCAGTTATGGGCCTATCGAGGAGGACATTGAACGTGGTGATCAAAGATTAGGTTCAAATGTGTAGAACATTTCAGATTGAATGTGCAGGTTTTTTCTAACCTCCCAGGAAGCCCCTGATGAATTTCCTTAATACTGAAGAGATTTACACATTGTATGGAAAGAAACATGTTGGGCAATAGGTGTGTGTGTGTTTTGAATGAAATTGGTGAATATGCTGAATTCTGAGAGTGAGTGAATAAGAGATGAAGTGAGTTGTGTGAAACCAGGTATGATCGTGTGCGAGATATTACACAGCACAATACACTTTACGAGCCTTTGAATTTAAATCACGCAGTACAATATATGCAGGTTCGAAAATGCTGCACATTATCTATTGATCTGTTTTTTAGAGACTTATTATATATACTTATCAAGAAGTTAGTAAATGCACATTGTTGGTGTTACTAATACATTTTGTGTACAATTTATCAATAAAATATGTATATGGTTATATCTAAAGGGAGTAATCCTTGTTCTTGTGCCGATTAGTGGTCAAGAGTTAGGAGTAGTGACCACCGAGAGTGAGTGGCTATGAATAGCACTAGCTGTGCTGTTATTTGTTGTGAAGGGTTAACCCCTTGATTTTGGGTGTGTGCTAGTGCTCTTAGTCCCTCTATCTCTTTCTTTTGTTTGAATGAACATTTCAGATTCTGCAGAAGCACACTGACACTATTTCAACCCAGGATTCCTAAAATATATGTATACAAATCTGCTAAACTCTGGGCATGGACCCTGCTTTAGCAGATACGCTTTGAACAATATTAGAATCAATGGTGTTTCATAGGAACTCATTTTACGATTGCCTTCACATTTTAACTTTTCTCTGACAATATGTTACTTCAAATCCTCTGATTTGGGATTTTACTTTTAAAAATGGAAATGTGAGGTTATAAAGTCATCTCTACTTCATATGCCAAACTTCTAGATGCAATATTTCAAGGTTTGAAAGATATTACACTTGAAATCTGTACTTCGGAGTAATATAATATTATCACATACAGTAGGAGTCTAGAAATACAATTACACAGCAGACATGTGTATGCAATAATCATTACAAACCTCAATATTTGAACTGTACGAATGATAATTATCAGAATATATCCTCATTTCCAGGAGCAGATATTGTGCACAGGTTCTTTTACTTTTCCAAAGTGTAAGAGTTGTTGTGCTTTATTCAGGACAGACAGAGAATTATTACTCAGGCAATGATAGAGCTGGAAAGATGTTTCTCAGTTTATGTCTTTCGCAGGAACAACATCAAGCAACATTTACTGCTCTTTAGTTCTTTATAAATATGTAACAGCACTTTTCATTTAATGTTTGCCAACGCCAGGGTTGGACTGGGTATATCGGTCTTTCGGAGGCCCGGGCTGGTTTTTTGAGGTCCAATATTTGTGTCTGTAACTTACGTTACTTTAAGTAATGTAAGCTAATTTCCCTGCCTGCTGGTTGTCTGTGGCCCGCTCAGCCAGCTCGTAGTGGATTGATGCATTCATCAAAGCAAGGTAACACACACTTACGTAAGGTAAGTGTTGGTAACCTTACTTTGATGAATTATGCATAGAGCTGAGGCTGTGCTCGGTGGCCTGCCAATGTGGCTTGGCTGGCCTGCATCTGCCAGCAATGATGTGGATGGCACCAATCAGGAGGAGTAGGAGCCGAGCTGAGGCCACTCCTGTGAATTTTAATACTCGTCGAGTCGAGCACACAGACACTGTCCATTTGCCTGTTGCTTTCAACTTTGCAAGTGCAACCCAACCAACAACAAATTGTTGTTGCACTTGCAAATTGTTTTGTGAGTGCCTGGGGCCGGGAAATTGCCAGGAAGCCAATGAAATTGTCAGGGACTCAACCTGGAGTAGTAGGTCATGACAAATCATCACTCGAGTGTGGGGGTGGTGATGGGCATTTTAATGTGAGCACACGTGAGGCACCAGCAAGTCAGCAACCGCGCCACGACCTTCTCACTTCGCCCTAAGCAGCAGCTCTCTGATAGAACAGAGGAGCCAAGCCTCCTGGGCCAGAGAGCCAAGCCTGAACCAGCCTGCTTCCATCAAGTGTGGTGCCGTGCCATGCACGGGGAGGGCCACGGGCGCCCTAGTTGCTTGCTGAAGTTGCTGGCTGCTGCCAAGCCCTCACCACCATTTGATTTGCATTTGGCTTGGGGTAAGGTGTGGGGTGCATAGTGGGAGTCGGATGTGGGCAAACTAAAACAAAACCTGTAATCGGCAGCGGAAGAAATGGCTCCTTTAGTGTGTGTGTCTACTTAGAGAAGGATGGAGCGTAGACAACTCCAGAAGCAGCCAGTGAGCCGCTGTTATCTCTCTGTAAATCGATCATAAAATACCATGTTACTTCATGACATGGTCCATTAAGACTTTTCTTATAGTGCACCAGTCACCATGTAGTGGTTTGGTTCACTGAAAAGGGAGAAAAGGATAGCATCACATGGAGACAGGTGAGTACATCAGCAGTCTTCAGGAAAGGGTGGACTAGTTGAAGGGTGCGGCGGTAGCCAGCCACGGAAAAGGGGTGTTTTTCATTTATATGAAAATGAGTTACTCTGGGATCAGGTAGACCATTCCCCACTCTTCATCACACTAAAGGACACTGCAGAGGGGCAATGAGTACTGCGCTGTGTGGGAAGGTTGTTTCAGACTTACTGTTTCATATTTGGGTAAAAGAGCATCATCAAGCCAGAAACTGTGCAAAAACTCCTTGCTTCCTTTCTATTATTGCCTTCATATGATTCCACATAGAAGGATAAATACTTTAGAGTTAAGTTGGAACATGCACACTTGGGAATAGCATGCAATTCTTTTACTACCTACGAACATACTTGCATACATAGAAGCGATAGCCTGTATTTGTTATGCACGTGTTTTAGTGGACCGAGTTTCCATTCAATTTAAAACTCACATCATGGAACATCAGGTCATCCAACGGGGCATGTCAGTATGTGGGAGTGGTGATGCACACACGTATCCATCCCATCGCTTTGCAAAGTTAAAAATGAGGTACTTGCATGTTTTTGCTGTTTTGATTACGCGCTTCTGACATTGCCTTTTAGATTTCGAAAAGGCACTTGAGAGGTTTGCGTCATGTCTCGTGCACTGGACGTGTAATAGACGGCATATAATTTTCAGAACCTTGCAAGGTGGGCATACGATAGTATTCAGCTTTGGTGATTTAATTAATGTATTCATGCATTTCATCTGTGTAGGCCAAATGTGTATTCATTAGGCTGAAGTGAGGCTCTGTGGTTCCCTAAAGCTGTGGTGTTGCATCACTGATACTCTGCTCCCTTTCGTGCCTTCATTTTCCTTGCCCACTTCTCCGCGCGCCGCGCAGTAGTTGTCTGTGTAGGGTGTCAGGCAGCATGTTTAAGCTGTGAGTCCAGTGTCATTTTGTAACCATCGTGCATGAATTCAGCTGCTAGTTGTCTCTTTTTTTTTCTTTTTTTTTAAATGACACGTGGAATACTTTAGTACATTTGTATAAGGCATTCAAAACATAAAAGCAAAGACAACATTCATCACAATTATTTAAAAAAGGAATGTCCAATGACCGCTATGTACAGTTCTTTGCTGTACATCTGCCTCCCATATGGCAGGCATTGAATGATTCGCCAAGGTCCTTTTTTCTGTCATTCGGTAGAGGCTCCAGGTCCTGTGTATTAACGTAATGATCCTGATCCTGCAAATAAGGAGGGCTGTCTTTCCTCCCCTTTATTGGCATGTCAATGCATCAACATTGTTCTGTTTTTCCCCCAACGCATATGGAACAACAAGAGTTTCAGAAATATGAATAGCTTGCTTGGAGGTAATTGCAGTAATAAGTGTTAGGGAGAATTCTCGTTTCATGGCTAATTTCCCTTACCTAGTGAGTCCCTCAGCAGCTTTGCTGGATCTCTGGAGTTATTTCTTTCCACTTGGTAAGAGTGTGAGCTTTTCACCACTCTTACTTGTGTTTTGCTACGTGTGTTTACCTGTTTTTGTGATTGTGGACTCTGGAGTACACCACTTCAGGAGCCCCCTTCCTTTGTGTGTCACACAGCACCTTCTGTGCAGTGACACAGGGTTGTCGTTCAGACTTCCCCAGACTCCATTTCTGAGGCTGACTACTGTCCCCCAGAAAAGGGTAAAGTTGCCATTAACTTTACTTAGTCAAATTAGCCACAGATCCGGTACACCCCATCTTACATGGAGTACTGGAAGGGTTAACTCTTAGCCCTTTTTATCTGTACCTCATAGAGCATTGTTTCGCTCTTTTAACATTTGGACATGGCTAGTGGCAGTGGTATCTACTGTAATTTTCTACCGCGGTTATCTTATATAACCGTGGTAATATTGTAGGCTATTGTGTTAGCCTCGAACTTAAACCCGCTCGACCAAATACTTTTTCTTTTGGCTCTGGTGGGGTTTATTCACCATTTCTGTTTCTTTTTGTTAAATTCCTTCTTGTGTTTTACTTTGCGTAGCAAACTAGGTTTGCCTTCTTTGTTCACTGTCTTTTGGCGGCCTTCTGCCAAGAAGCCCTCCTCAAGGCACCTGGGTGTCAAGGTGGGCTGAATGTGAGGGAGGGGTGTAGTCACCCCCTGCACAGGGTATCCTAGGAAACCCAAGTCACACTTCTTCATGATTGGCTGAGGTGGTTGTCTGGGCTGGACAACCCCCCTGCTGTGTGATTGACAGCCTGGCTTTGTGAACGGGGGATTTTCGCATAAAAGGCAGGTCTCTTGGGCTGGGAGTCAGAGAGTCGTCACTGGAACTACAAGGAACTGACGAGAAGTGGAGGAGAGGTCGACTGCTGCAACTACCCCGTACCGGTGAAGCCCTGCTCCAGTCCCAAGCTATCTACCCTTCAACGACTAAGAGGAGATCCAGTCCGGAGTCTTCTTCCCTTGAGGCTGGTGGGGATAACCAGCTCATCTTCTTCAGCCTGAGGTCGCCTTCATGGTCGAAATCGCTGCACACTGCTGTAGTGGTCCAGATAGCCACCTGAAGAGCCTCTCCTGTTTTTAAGGAGCGTGCCTTTTATTCATCGTCACTGCTGCCGGCCTCATCCCTGTGTGGTATCGTCCTTCTTCGTGCCGAAGCCAGGAATCGTGGGTCTACAGGAAACTACCAGGAACAACTGCCATGGTACCAGCTTCTTCTGTGAAAAGGTACTGTGTCCTGCTTGAGGAATTTTGGGTGAAATCCCTATTTCTCGCTTATAAGGCTTGCCCTTATTTTTCCCTCCTTCTTATAACTTTTGCTTCCGAACATTTGACAATATCAAAAGTACTCTTGACAACTTTGAATCCTGAACTATCTGACGTGTGATCCTCGACACAGAAACCTGGTTCCAATTGACACTGGCTCTGGCCTCTTGACTCTTGAATTATTTCTATCTATGAGTGTTCTTCAATTCTGCCTGCCTATCTAACATGTTGCCCATGATTTTTGCCCCCAACTCTCTCTGGGTATTCAGGTGCTAAGTGTGTTTTTGCCCCGGTAGCATTTCTTGCCGCGGATACGTGTTTATTTCTCCTACAGGTACTCCGGTGCTTGCGCATCACGCGCGCGCATCCGGAAGTGCTTCAGAAGTGTCTTGGCTGTTGGGCTGACCTGCTGTTTGTCCCGAGTTCGCTGAGATTTCGCCTCTATCTGTGGAAGGAGTCGCCAAGAGGGAGCCTCCATTGGGCTGCAACACGGACTGCTTGGACTGACACAAAGTAATCACAGGAACTTTGCTAGGGGCATTTTGTGCTCCTTCTGGTACTTTATGCTCTCTGTGGTATTTTGTGCTCTCTGTGCTTTGTGCTCTATTTACTACTATGGGCCAAATCCACTTTCTCCTTTTTTCTTTTTTTTCTGTTTTTCCTTTTCGTGCAGTCTCATTTGCTGTCACCCCAACTGACACACCCCCAACCAGCCTCGCTCTCGCACTTCTCCTACAGGTATTCCGGTGCTCGCGCATCACGCGCACGCATTCCGGAAGTGCCTCAGAAGTGTCTAGGCTGTTGGGCTGTTAGGCGGTTGGGCGCGGTCGCAAGTCTATGGTATTTCATTTAAATCCCTCTCCATTCTTTTGTGTAATTAAGTTTTGGAATATTTTTCATGTTCCTGTCGGTTTATAATTACTTTGTGGACGGTGCCGTACTTCGCCTATACATTGAACTGTTGTGTGTCATGGGCTTCTGCACTCATATAGAAAGTAGTGAACTGCTCTGGAGACTAACTTAAACACACAGAAGTGTGACACATAAATTATGGTAGGGCTGCTTCGTAGTGGTAAAATTGGCATATCTCCTACCGTTGCAAAGAAAACATATACATTGCCTATCTCTACTGCCTGTGACAGCTCTGACATCTGTTGTGGAGGGAACATTAAGGGCTACCTATTATGGATACTGGAAAGGTAATCAGTCTGCGCCGGCCAATGGTAATGATCAAACCCCTTGCCAGGTACTGAGCTCACCATTTAAAAATGCTGCTACGGCAGTGAAGTTTGACCACCCGAATAACTTGGCCCAAAAAAGCCTCCTTAGTATTTATGACGACATGGTCCCCTTACCAATCAAGAGCATTGAAGCGAATTTTATCCCCAGACTTCGCGCGGACACCTCTCTTATGGCTCCTGCTGTTCTGGCCGAGCTTGACAGGAGGGTGCGCCTTTCCAGGGGTCCTTCCACCCCGGCACATGCAAGGGGGGTGGTGTTGACAAAGTACATCTTCATGAAGCTGGAAATTCTGAGCCTCTCTCATATCCCAATGAAGAAGGCTGTTCAAATAAATCTTTATCCAATATCTTGGGCAAAGAAGGCCCATATGGGAGTCATCAGGGAGAGCTCATTGGCGACCAATCACCGAAAATGTTCTAGTCCAACTTCCTTCGCTCAGCCACCAATTCAGGACCATGAAGTCTCATACATTGTTCCCTCTTCTGGAGGGCTTAATACTGAGGACACGGCATCAACATAGGTAGCCTTTCCCGTTCTCACCAGAATATTGAATCTTCTGGATAGGGGACATGAACGGACGCATACGGAGGTTCAGGAATTGCGGCTTTTCATTCTTGACTGCTCCGAGAAACTGAGCAGATTAGAGGGTTGTGTCTTTGCAACTGAGAAGCTTATCCCTTCCTTGGGGCATACCGTAATGACTGACACAAAAGTTACCCATGACCAGAGCATACAAACTGATGATATGAAACAACGTGGGTACAAATCATATGCTGAGACTCTGGGTTGTGGTAATAAAGAGGTTCCTCTTGCTCACCTCACTGGACAAGAAGAATTAAAGAGTTTAGTTCTACATAATGCAGAAAACTTAAAATGTATAGAGGTTCGGCTAGGCCTACTGTTTTCGGAGATTACTCTAGGATTCTCAAATCTGAAGATAAGTGGTGTTAATACTGAGATTCCCTGTGTCATTCCAACTCCAGACAGCCCATCCGTTCTAGTTAATGCTATGGTAGAGGGTGAAAGGCACAGTGATACTGCAGAGGAGGACTCTATTTTGGACTCCGACATAGTTCCTGTCCAACACACCTCTCGTAGAGAGAGGGAAATGCATGCCAGGGCTCTCAAACGCAGAGCTGCGGCGCAAGGCTCCATAAATAACAATCCATCTAAAAAAAGCAAAAACTTACCATCACTGAAAGTGTTAAATACAAACACCAATATCAGAGACATCTGCGGATTGTCTGCGGAAAAGGGTGTCTTTGATTTTACGCAGCTAGATGAAGGAAGCCAAAGGGCTCTGAACTTGAAGGATATCCCCCTATCTGGCAAATTAATTAATGACTCAATAGCCCGCGCCAAGTCTGCTATGGATAGAGCGAAAGAGTATGGTGAGGCCGAAAATACCCTCACTGACTCAATGAGTCATAAGGGCATAAAACTAACTTCAGCCATCCAAATCTCCAAAAAAAAACATAGTAAAAAAAAAAAAGGGGGAACACCACTTCTGGCCCAGCAACACTTGAAGGTGCAACCGAGAGTCAAGGGATTAAACAATTTTTTGAGCTGAAACCTAAAGTAACAACAAATAACATTGTTCCGGAAGCGAAAACCCATGATTCTTGTGATATCCAAATGCTTCCAGCGCCAGCATCTTTACCGAACTCTGCAACTAAAGACGCTTTAAGTGTACCTCCAATATCCACGGCTCAGGATGTTATTGAGGCTGAGGAGATCTTTTTAAGCAAAAATGCTAATCTTACACCTAGTGAGGATATCAAAATATTAGTTCAGCACGCCCTACTGAACCTCCTTGAGTATCCTTCAAAGTTTAGCCCCCAGCCACCAGATCATATCGATAGTGCCTGCGGAGTAATAACAAACCACGACCTACTGGAAGTGAAAATCCAGGACTCTCTTGACATCCAAAAGCTTCCAGCGCCAGTATGTTTACCTAACCCTGCACTTAAAGTCGCTTTGAGTGGCCCTCCAACAGCCACAGCTCAGGAAGGGACAGTGATTGAGACGACAAGTGCAAGCGATAACATCAAACTCACACCCAGCAAGGACATACAAATATTAGTCCAGTAGGCCCTTTCGAACCATATTGAGCACTCTACAAAGTCCGGCCACCAACTTCCTGGCTATTTTAACAGCGCCTGTAAAGATGCTCTGGACCTAAAGCCTCGACTAGAGCACAAGAATCTGGTCCCTTCCATAGCCCAAGTGAGTATTCCACTGAGGCATGGGGGCACAAATGTTACTGTGCCATCTAGTGACATAGAGCACAGGAGAACTGACTTTGGGCGTACTCAGCGGACCAATTTTTAACCAGATTATCAGCAGGCATTAACAACTATGAGAGCTGATATGTCTAGTGTGGGTAGGTTCACTGAAGCCGGAAGAAATTACTCCCAATATAAGGACTGGGAGGACGGTGTTCAAAATGAAAACCCAAATGAGGGGGGCTTTAACGTAGCCTTTCCACCTGAGGTGAACAGACCCACACAATTCAACGCAGCCGCTGGTTCTAGAGTTGAATGGCGGCAAGCCCACTTCGAAGAATACCCCAGTGTTATGTTAAATTTTATGTTCTCACATGGTGGGCCTCCGTCACTTAATCGGGGTAGGATTTTGACCTTATTTGGTGAAGTTCCTGGACTTTCTTTGATCTCCTCTGGTGACATCAAAGTTATTGATTATATTCACCCCACCAGGTTCGACTATGTTAGGGTGGTTTTCTATTCGAAAACTATTCTGGATCTTGTCTTCTCTGAAATTGAGTCCCTGCAACGTTTCGGTTTGACCTGGAGATTTACAGTGAGGGATTCCTGAAGTCATGGGAAGGGGAGCAAGGAAGGGCCTCCAAAGTCTCATATATGGGGACTCATGTCCAGAATACAGAAAGGGACATCCACCCTTCCTCTGCCACTGACTTGAGATGGGTGGCCCAGACACTCAGAGATTCCTTATCCAAAATACAAACAATCAAAGACAACCCTTAGAATACATGCCCCTTATTCCTTTTGTCATGTAATTCAGAGGGAATCGTGCTCTTAAGCAGTTCTCGGCCTGTTGTGCTATCTTACATGACGCCACCATTCTCTGCTTGCAAGAAACTTGGGCCCTTGCCCCCTTGTCTATAGATGGCTTTTTGGTACACAAGAACTTGAAGTAAAAAAGTCTAAAGGTAGACCTTCGGGGGGACTTCTCATTGCTGTTAAAACCAACTCTTACACTAAATGCCTCAAAACATTCAAGATTCATCAGGGATGCATTGCACTTCTTTTGAAACTCTGCCCCTGTGAATCCTTTGCTAATCTACTGATTATTAATGTTTATTGGTGTCCTGATCTTGTCTTAAAGGAGTTCATTGCCCTAATCGACTTAGTGATTCAGGATTGCCAAGAGATGTGTGATATCTTGAACATCATTGTGGCAGGTGACTTTAATGCGGATGTGTGTTCTGGAAAATCTGCTGATAATGGGTCCTGGAGGAAAACTTAACAGGGGGATATTTGGTTTCAATTTCTTTCTGGTTGGGGACTGCTCCCTGTGTCTAACATTTTGGGTGCACTACAGGATCATTCCACCTGCTCCAACAGGACGGTGTGCTCCACAATTGATTATGTCTTTGTTAGCACACAGATCTTCAACCATCTTTCTGATTTTGTTTTGGCTCCCTCTACAGTTAGCGATCATAAAATGCTCAAACTTTATTGATATGCATACCACACCCCTCATAACGACCAGTATGTAACAACACCGGAGGTTAATTCTTCCTGCAATAGACTCACATGGCACAATGACAACATTACTAAAGTTAATCTGTTGTTTCTGGCTGATTATCATAAGCACAGTCTTGACAAGAAATTGACTATTTACTCACATGAAGCCTTTGAGAACTATGTTTATTCTGTGATTCGAAGCCCGTCTGGGATTAAGAAATTATCAACAGTAACTAAGCCCCACAAGCATTCCTTCAGTTTAGAAATACAAAACTTAAAGAAAGAGAGGAATCACGAAATGTGCGTGTTCCGGAAAACACAAGGTAATGATATTCAAGCTGGTCAGCTGAATAAGATGAAAACTAAATGGAAATCTAGATTGAGATCATTTAGGGCCAAGCTTTATTAGATGGACGCTGAAGACATGCTTCTTTCACTTACAGCCACCAATTCTTGTAGATTTTGGTCCTTAATCAATAACAGAGGCGAGGGTCTACTTAGAGTACAAACCGCATTTATCTCCTCCGACATTTGGGTGGGACACTTCGGTTCTCTCTACAGCCCTCCAAAACGGGTCTGGAATGTGCCTAAGGATATACAAGTGTGCCCATGGACATCCCCTTTACTTTAGTTGATATTCAACATAAAATTGTTTGTTGCTCTGCCTCTCGGGCTCCTGGCCCCAACCTGCTTTCAAACATGGTATTTAAAGGTAACCCCACCTTGTGGGCGAAAATTCTGTTCTTTCTTTTTAAAGACATTGTAATCACCAGGAGCATTCCAACTAGCTGGCATTTATCTTTTGTCGTTCCAATTTATAAAAAGCGCGACAGGTCGTCTCCTCTCAGTTACAGACCAATTGCACTTTTGGACGCAGACTCAAACATCTTTGCGTCTATTGTTCTTGAACATATACATGTGTGGATTAAGGACTTTCGCATTTTGTCACCCTGCCAATTTGGCTTTAGGAAACATGTGAGGACAGATGCCGGGGGTCTATTAAGCAACATTTTGCAACATCATGGCTTGGACTGTGGGGATCTTGCCTACATATTTGGCCTCCATCGATCCGACGTCGGCTTTCGGCATGGTCAACAGAACTACGATATGGACCAAATTACGACTTCTTGGTCTCCCCCCTCTCTTGTCTATTCTTTACCACCTACATGAAGGCACTAAAATTAAGGTACGATTGAGTACAGATGGCTCATTGTCGGAAGAAATTAAGGTCTTCAAAGGGCTTAGGCAGGGCTGCATTTTTTGCGCCCACTGTTTTTAATTTATATTTTTCGGATGTGAGAATCGTCCTTTGCTGCCCCTAAGGTGGAGGGGCCCAAGATCTTTTGGACTGCTTACGCGGACGACGTTACCTTATATGACCATACACCCATTGGCCTGCAATGTCTTCTCACCTCATTTAAAGAATACTCTAGTGTGAACTCCCTAATAATCAATCGTTCTAAAACTGTCATACTTCGCCTAAGTCACAGGAGGTGTCCAATACATACTCTTGGTATTTAGATCATGTCAAACTTCCAGTGAGACAGGCCATGAGATATCTGGGTTATCCGGTTTTTGTAGACAATAAAAAGGCAAACTACCGGGAGTTTCTTGAAATGAAAATTGTACCCCTGATGAGTCAACTGCAGAAAATTGATAATAAGTACGGGAAATTCTCCATGGAGCCTTGCCTGTTTCTGTACCGCAATACAATAAGATTGTGGCTCAATTTTGTTACGGTCTGGAATTTGCTCCACGCTGGTGCAGGGATGAAATTGTAAAGTATGAGTCTCGGATCCTAAAACACATGGTGAGGTGTCTACCGAAATGTGTACCTCTGTCGGCCATCTGGTACAAACTGGGACTCTTCTTGCTTAAAAGCACAATAGAGTGGCGTAGGCTTGCCCTATATAGGAAGCTTCTTGTCAGTAATGACACGACCCTATATGGTGTCATAGGCAGCGGGTTTCTTTATGGGAAGGTTACTTCGAAGACTCTTGAAGATATGGAAAGGGAAGCACTTGTCTGTCTAGAAAAAGTTGGTGTCTCCGGAGAACTTTTGATTTCCAACCCTATGAAGGTAAAAACTCTTCTCCTTAATCTTGATTGGAATTCTACGGTTGCGGACGTTTTGACCAAGAAATTATATAGTCAACTTGTGTTGAAAAAATGGGTGTTACCGAGCTGTATTTGATCAAATTTCCTGATAGGACATGGAGGAACGCCTTCATGAGGTTTAGATTCAACGTACTGGGTACTGGGGACATTTTGAATATTAGGTCTGGTACCTGTACTCCTGCTCCTATATGCAGATACTGTAAATCCACGGTTCCAATGGAAAACCTAAGACGTATTCTAACAGAATGCGATGGTTTGAGGTCTGAAGGAATTAAGATTTTCTCGCAATTTGTGCCCAACACTGACTGCGTGGATTTGAACTTATTATGGTTAGAAATCTTTTCACAGGAATCAAATAAAACTACAATTTTATGTTCTGAGATTCTTGAAATTGCATTGTGGTCTGTAATTGTTGATCTTATGTAATTAATGCAATTTTGGAAATGTGTTAACTGCGATGTTTTGTCAACATGTTGCTCAAGTGTTTATTTTAACATATTTATTCTGTAAAGGTATTCCTTAAAGTTAATAGGACAATTATGGACATATGTCAAAATCTGTCTATGTATTCTTATTATGTCTTTATTTTTGTAAAGGTAACTGTGTAACCACAAATAAATAAAAAAATAAAAATGTTAAAAAAGATGTGGATATGGCTCCTACATAGTGCCCAAATCAGGGACGTCATGACACATCACAACGTTAAAGAGCGTGAAATATGCAGTGGGTCCAAATGGGAGGCGGCACACATTCAGCCCATCTGGTGTCCCGCGATGTTCATGAACAAACATGAGATCAGTGACGCTGTGGCCTTTGCGGTGCTGCACCAGCGCGCCCGTTTCGTGTTTGCCCCTGTTCATATGCTGAGCATTAGGGAAGATAAGTTTCACCTCCTTAGCAAACATTTTTAAGCGGTAAGCGGGAGCTAGGGTGGTAATCATGATTTTGGGATCTTCGACGCCTGCCCAGCAGTACTCATCGTCCACATGACTGCTTACACCTTCGCCACCTTTGTCGTCATATTCTATCAGCTTCTGAAGAGACAGGGCCTCTCGTCTGATCTCCGTTGGAATAAGACAGTTTTCATCTAAAGCTCTTTTTAACTTAACTTTAACTTCTGCTTCTTGTCCCCAATGCTGTGCTGTTTCTTTTCGATTGCCTTCTTATATAGGTACTCCCTTTGCAGTCGAGCCTCTCTTCTCAGCATGGTGGCGTTTTACTTCAGACTCATTTTAATGAGCCCGCTACACTTGGTCATTGGCTTTGGGTGGTGAAGTGCTGCTTTTCTAAGCATTATTATGCTGCATTCTTTAATATGGTTCCCCATGCTGTGTGACCCCAGTTGCTCTCCATTGCCAGTGATGATCAGTTCAGGGGGATATCCTTCCATCCTGAATGTGTTTAGTGCAACTTAATTCTCTTCGATAAGCAACTGGCAACAACAATACCATACTCGTGTTTCTCTTGTTGTCCAGTGGTCCATTGAAATCTAGACCTAATTGTTACAACCCCAAGGCTTGCCCAGAGAGTGGGGCATCCAGACCTCAGTCAGTGGAGGAATGGAAGAGGTCAACCAAAGGAGAATGATGATGTTGTGATAGTTTGCATCTTGCATGCCAGCTGGAGCATTGGCGAAGAGCGATCAAGGCACACCAGTGATCAACGTCATGGCACATGCATTGAAATCCTTAGAACCACCCAATGCACAAGTGGACTAATTAATGGGCAAAAATAATTATATATATATAATAGTTATATTTGCTCTTACACTCACACCCCATTCTTCCCATTCTGACCCAAAATGTTTGTGCTATGTTAACCAGCGTTTGTACTGGGCCACTCAGCACTGTACTGGTCTACCACCGCTGAGGCCTGTCTGGACAAAAGCATATCTCCTTCCTTTTTTACCTTCTTTTGTTTGGAGGTGTACCTGTTGTTGATCTGTACCCAAACCCATTTTGCGCTCTTTTATTTAAATCCGCTTTGTCCAGGATCCACAAGGCCCCTCCATGTCTGCCAACCATCACTCCTGCCCGCATCTGAACCCAGAGGAGTAAGCAATATGCCTTAGCTTAGCTACAGATGCGCCCGGCATTAGTACAAGATGGAGTTGTTCTCCCTTGATGAATTCAGATGGGGTAAGTTATCATATAAGAGAGAGAGTTTGCAGTAGGTTTCAAATTATAAATGAAGCAAAACCTGAGAAGCCTCATTTATTGATAATCGCCCATTCCATTCAAAAAGCTGTTATCATGCATTTTAAGATATGGTGTGCCAGAGGAAATCTGCCACAACAATGACGTATGAGAGAGAGGGAGAGAGAGAGAGAGAGAGAGATGTTGGAGACAGCAAAGCCATGGACAAAGGACATCAAAGGGACCCTGACTTCGAGCACTCTTCACGGTCTTTGCCTTTACCCCAGTCTTTGCTCTTCCCCACTGCCCCAATCTTTCCCAATCCCAGCCTCTGTGACTCGAGCCCCTTTGTCTCTCTTCTCCCTGCCCTTTTCCTGCTGCTGTGCTGAAGTGAAACTGCCTTTAGCTGCCATTTAAAGGACCAATTAAGTTGTCAATCAAAAGACAATTAACAACAAATTGGTGCCTGTCTTCGTAGGGTGACCACAGGGGCAGGGCTCTCAAACTGTCATGGGAGGGGACCCCACTTCTCTGAGGCCTGACTCTAAGAATGTGCAATTTAGGATTGCTCCTCTCTGAAACCGTTCGATCTCTGTTACCTGAGGGTAGTGGCAGTGCTGCCATGATCTGAGCCTGCAAAGTTTGATACTGGCCTCTCCCAGTGCAGTGCAGTCAGTTATTGAAGCCCCAATATTAGCGATCAGCAAATCACAGTGTAGCCTCGGCTGGTAGAGAGGCTACACTACAATCTTGCGTGAGAGAGCAGCCATTGCATCCAAAATTACAATCTGTGCAACTAGTCTGCTCTATTTTAGTACTGGGCGCACTACACTGACTTCTGCTGCTATTCTAATGCCGTTCAGCCCTGCCCTGCCCCCTCCCTAAAATCCATTACTGTGAAGAGCCCAGAGCTCTGACTGCAATCCTCTTCAGTCCTCTCCTGACATGCGGAACTCCCTAAAGTTCCAGCCTTGAGAACTGCAGGCAGCTCTGCAAATGCACCTCGCCGTGTGTGGCTTACTTTTAACATCGGGGTTTCAAGAGGCGCTGCGCCCTAGTACTGGGATTGCTGATTGCGTGCTACTCGTTTTCAGGCTTCATAACGCTGTGAGCAAAAGAGGCCATAATCGATCAGCCAATTCATTAGCATTCATTTGCCGACCTAAGAAAGATGGATGTTTGAGAAAAATGTATGAATTGCCCACACATATGTTGTCATTTTATTATAGCGTTAAATAGTTGCTAAAAACGTGCATCACTGCGTACAAAAAAAGAACACGTTGAATTAAATAAATGCAAGCAGACCAATTAAAAATAAATGAAAATATGTTGTTTTTTTAAAACAAGAACAAAAGTAATGTTATCACTTTTTCAAGCGTTTACACAAAACATAACATGCAACAGACACATGAACCCTCCATAAGTAGCAAGTCGTGAATTGATGCGATTCACGGATGATGGTTTGAGGGCCACTTTTTTTAGGCGAGGGGTGGGTCCCTTTTTGGGGGGGGTCCGGGCCTATTTCTTGTCCCAGTCCGACCCTGCCCAATGCTGGAAGGACTTTTTGCCTCCACTTGTATTGGTATGCATAGCCTTTAGAAAACAAACTACTATTTCAAAAAATGTATTCTTACAGTTAAAAAAGAGATCTGTAAACAGCAGAGGACTTGGGGACCAGTTAAGAATCACATGAACAACTATGCAAACTCTCTTTTTATTTAGGGCCTACCATCACTTTAGTTAGACACATTGGGTCTCTTTACGGGTCCGGCGGTAGCCCTGCCGGTGATACAGGCGGGGTGCTGCCGGACCCGTAAAGAATTACTGGAGCCTTACTTCCCGGTAACACTGGGTATTACAACTCCAGCGGCCGCAAAGTCAGGTGCCGGTAATTCTGTTCATCCACATTCCCATGGAGTCCCACAGCACTCCATGGGAGTGGGGACCACTGAAGTACCCACACCATTAATAACGGTGCTAATGCTTCCATGACGGCTTGCCTACCATGGCCGCTGTGTCTGGCAGGGTCTGCCCTGCAGGGCATAGCGGCTCCGGCAGGCAACCCTGTAGTGTGTCGGTCTGGAAACAACGACTGGCACCCATGTAATTAGGCCCATTGTCATTACTTTTCATATCATCTACATGAATGATTAACCTGTTTAATGATTATGATGTTGTTCATAATTATTGTCATTTTCCTAAGCTTGTATTTTTATGGAATTTTGCAAATTTTGCACATTCTCTCACTGAAGTAATAAAAATACAAAAGGGCTCCACATATGTTTGAGCACAATGAAAATATAAAATTATGGGTCAGATAAACATGCTCCTAGATAGGGCTGCATGAAGGATAAGTGGGTAAGCCACATGAGATGTTCAAAAAGCATAGGGAAGAGCTTGATCATCAGAAGCCCTCATTTGAAGAAGCCTTTGGCAAGTGTGTGGTTTCTAAGGCTAGTGTTTATATTACGCAGGACTGCAGATGTAAGGGTAAGACCTTGAGGGTCCCATCTGTGAACGTAGTACTCTCTAAGGTTGAGGGAACACATTCAAAGATGCAGCACCTCTTCTTCTGAAAAATCTGTAAGTGTTCAAAATGACAATGTTTTAATGTTTTAGTGAAGGATTACCATCTGGCAAGGGTGTAGAAGACCTTTACAATAATACATTAAAATTATTGGATATTGATGAAATGATGTGGGTAATTCCATTTTATTAAGTGTGGCCTGCTAACCAGGCCCACCTTTCAGCCAAATCAGCAAACTCGGACAACTAAAGCATAGTGTATACCTGTGCCCTACTGAATCAGTATCCAGATCTGCAGTGCCTGCTCTCCAGTGGTTCAGTGAGCACAGGTGCTCTCTTGACAGCTGCAGTGACAGCCAAGTCACTTTAGCACAGGTGCCTCATTTAAGACCTGTAACTCTGTTCCCAAAATAGTTTAAGGTATGGTGTCTAGTATCTCTCACAATTATCACATCAGATTTATATCATACACGTGTCAGCACTGTGGGTCCAGACCAGCAACGGAAGGTTTATGTGTATTCTCAGCAGACAGCCTGTCTCTGCCCACTTTCAAAGCAGGAGACTGAATGACAGGGCATCGACTTTGATGTTTTTGAGGCCGGTAACACCTCTGTCCAGAAGGGTAGCCTCTCAGCAGGAGCTGTTGTGGGATGCAGGAATCAAAGGGCACCCCTCTTCCAAAATGACTAGTCTCACAAGATAGTGTTGTATACCAAAAGGGTCTGCGATGTTATTGACATGGGAAGGGGTGGATTTAGTTTAGACAGAGGGAGCTCAACTTAGCTGGGGGAAGATTCCACCATCTTGGTTCTCTATCCTTATCTTTCTTTCCCGTCTCCTCTACTTCATTTAGCACAAAGCAGTTTTTTGGTATGATATCAGAAGGCAAAACAGGAATTGGACCCCTAAAAGCAAGCTTGCTTTTGTCCAATCACTTGTGGATTTTTGCCTTTAAAAGAGAAAGAATTCATTGAAACTCGTAAGAGAGTTGGATTTCCAAAGTCCCCTGCCAGTGAGGTGGGTACTGAGTGTCCAGTGAAGAGACTAGATCTGCCCCCTACCCATCCCCAGGGCACATTGGAGGTGACCGCTGGAGCAAGACCGTCAACTCTGCCAGCCACACTGATGCCCATTACTTCACAGCGTTGAAGGACCCCATAAGGTGTGTTCCAGCCTCCCCTTTGCTTGGGAGCCGCAGAACAAGGACTACACTTGTCCTTGAGACCCTGGGTGTGACTCACAACACCTGAGAGCCAATACATCCAGGTTATCTGTGTTTTATACCATTGAATTGCTGCAAGCTGGGACTCAAGCCTATTCAACCCCATTGAATCAATAGGATCGGTTTGAGCTGCCTTTTTATCACTCGGCCGATCTTCGAGCCACTGTCTAATACTCAAGAAACAGGTTTCATGACGCAAGCCCCCGTGTGAGTGCACGTTGCCTTGGCCCCGACTTGAAGCTCAACATTGCACCCACCAGATTCAAATGTCTTTTCAAATCATTGTCGATCTTCCTCGATAGGCTAACCAACCCTGCTAACCACAGGAGCAGCGACTGTTGAAAGCTGCATTGAACTGCCTAACTTGAACTGTGCATCCAATCATCAGCATCTCCACCATTAAACTGTTAGTCAAATCAACACTGGTGGCCCTCACAATTTGCACTACTTCAAACGCTGTTTCCAACCACCACAAACTTGGTGAGGTAAACTATTTGTTTTACATTATTTATTGTGCTATTGTTCAAAGGAACCTCTCACAAATCAGACACATCTACACATAGGACCTCATTACGAGTTGGGCGGTATTCCGGTGGTAAATCACCCAGAATACTGCTGACATACTGCTGCACTACAAATGGCGGTGGTGGAGTAAACCCATTGGACTCTATGGGCTTTTTTGACAGAATTACCGCTAGTGGAACTACTGCCAACATATTTCTGTAGATTTTACACATTTTTTGGCAGACTTTGGGGGAATTTAACGCCAGCATAATGCTGGAGGTAAATCCCCCACTCCAGGGCCATACTCGCACAATGATGGTGTGGGATTTTGCAGTAATTCCATTACTGTAATTTCTTCTTGCACTGCCATACTTGTAATGAGCCCCATAATCTTTAATACACACAGCAATCACATATTTTAACACAATATACAAAATACAGATTTATAAAATTAAAACATTAAGATATAATCCACTATTAGTCCCACATTTTATCATAATCAAAAATTCATACATTCTCAATTAAGGTAAAAACGTTTTTTACAAATCATATTACATTTATTTTAGCACCCACATTAGCTCCCTCAACTATTAAATTCCAAATTGACTCTGTATTTAAAATAATAAAATCCTCCAAATATTCCCCCAAGCATGTTCGTCTCAATTCAATTAGAGGCTTGCAGTCTGAACTCAAATGATGTAGTGTTTCAAACTGAGTGTTAGACAGCCTGCACAACCTTTCCTCACTGGTAACTTATTGTCTAGCCCCAAAGATTTATGGGCTGATTCATGGAACAAATGTGCGCTGAAATTTGTGGCGCAAGTGTGAAAAAGCAAGTGATTCATGGAAGGCCCTGCGCTTGTTTTCCCCGGGATGTGTGCCAAATCCGTGGGAGGCGCACACATCACTGGACATCCCGAACACTGTGCGCGATGCGCACAGCGAAATCTCACAAAGTGTAGCGCACACACCAAAATGGGGGCAGAACACGCGGAATGGGTACCAACGTGAGAAAATGAAGGCGTAACTGGGGAAGTACTGCTGGGAAATACACGGAATGCTCCCACGCGCGCGAACAACACATATTCATGGAATCGAATATGGGAAACCTGCACACTCCAAAAGACACGCACAGGCGTAAACATGTCCGCCACACAAAGGCAGGTGGAAGCGTCACTGCACAGTACAAAAGTGCGTGCAAACGACAAACAACAAACACGTATATACAGCTACAATGAATGTCCCATTTCTCGCAGCACTGATCAAGGGACACTGCAGGAGGAGGAGAATAGCCAGGCCCTACATTTTTTTGCCTAGGACCAGCCTTTTTGGGATGTCTGGTGACGAGGTCTATGGCAGGTATAGGTTTCCACCTCGTATCATCCTAGACCTGGTCACTGACTGGGAGAATGACCTCACATCACCCACCTTGTGCTCCCAAGCACTGAGCCCCTTGGAAAAGGTGCTCAATGTCCTGCATTTTTTGGCCACTGGGTCATTTCAGCGGACAACTGCCATAGTTGGGGGTGTCTCACAGGCCACGCAGTCACGCTGCCTACACCAGGTGTTGGCAATCATGACTGCGCACCCCTCAGTCTGCAGGCACATATACATGCCCAGAACACCCGCAGAAAGGCAGGCCATGGTCCAGGACTTTTACAGGGTGGCACACCTCCCCAAAGTGCTGAGTGCCATAGATTGCACCCATGTGGCCCTACGTCCACCCAGGGCCAGTGAGCACATCTACCGCAACCGCAAGCACTGGCATTCCATCAACGTACAGGTTGTATGCAATGCCCATGGAATCATCACCTCTGTCTATGCTATCCTGGGTCTACCCATGACAGTTTCATATACAGAATGTCCGCCCTGAGCCGGGACCTGGAAGCTGGGAAGCTGGGAAGCATGGTGACACATGGCTCATTGGTGTGTACAAATGTCTGTGCACATGCATGCATGTGACACACAGACAAATACACAAACCCAACTAATGACAACCATCCTCACCTCCCCAGGGGACAGTGCCTACCCTCTGAGCAATCACATGATGACGCCAATACGGAACCCCACCACACCACCCCAGGTAAGATACAACACTGCCCATATTGCAACCAGGGGCATAGTGGAGCGCACATTTGGAGTGCTCAAGTCACGCTTCTGCTCCCTTGATCACTCTGGTGGGCAGCTACTGTATGCACCCCCAGTAGTGTGCAAGATCATTGTGGCAGCATGTGTCCTGCACAATGTTGCAACATGGCGGGGCGTACCGGTCGACATGGTGGTGCCCCCACATCCCCAACCACAGGCACAGGTGCTACTCATGGGAGGGGAAAGGGTACGTGGCGAGGCAGCCTAGACCCAGCTTGTGGCCACATGTTTCACCTAAACTGCCACCCCTGCGGAGTGCACACAGGCCTGGCACATACCAGGTGACAATCGATGATGACAAAGAGACAGTCAACTGTCACAACCTTACCACCCTGAGAATGTTGCCACGGAAGTGCTACATTGTGCGCATCCCTAGCTACTTAAACATAACCAATCCTGTGTGACCAAAAGGAACACATACAAGGTGTATATCACACCACCCCCTGGCAAAACACGCCATGACAATCAGTGGTATGTCACCCAAACCCTCCCAACCCACATCACCTTTGTCGGCCACACCATGACATGGCATGCAACAGCAAAAGAGCAAACCAAAAACACAACACATGACCAATTAGATACAAAGTGACACATGATAAATGGAAAGAGGCCTGAGACAATCACACCTGACATGGAATGAGATAAAATGACTTACTAACAACCTCCCACACATACAAAGTCATACACAAATGCATGCCACCAGCGGTACCATCAACAAAAGACAGAATGCCTTTTGGCCTGCACATTGGCCAATCCAAACCGCAAATCCCAAAACCGTGTGCTGTGTGTGTCTCCTGCAACACACCGCTCAGCACACAGCACAGTGAGCAGCCATTGTGTTGGGGATACACCTTGAGCATCATATAAAAAGCACAAGTAACAAAAATAACCCAGTGACGCATGTACATGATCCCCAAATGGTATGTTTTCTTGCGCTGCAGGGACACAGCATGCCAGAGAAGGCCATCTGTGTGCACGTGTGGGCATGGAAGCGTGGTTGTATGTGTGGTGGAGCATTGTGTATGTGTGTTTGTCAGTAGGGACATGCACTCAATACATGCATGTGAAATCAAGTGACCCTCAGTGTCCTGTACACATCACATGTGAACATTGGCGTGTGTACACCCCAGTTCGTCAAACCACAACAATCCCCTGACACCTGAAAAGTAAACACAACACAGGAACAGCCATTGACCAACAGAACACATCATGTACATAGTACCCACAATGAGAATGTCAAAGAGTTCCCAAACACTGTAGCCCAAGCGTACTGTCCGACAACAAAAGACCCTCCCTCATTTACTCATCACCATGACCTCCAGAAGAACTGTGTCTGGGGTCCGTTGGTTTCTTCCTTCTAGTCTACCTGGCCCAGGATCCTCCTACCCCTTGGTTTCCTTGTTCTACCTTTCATGTAAATAGGGTCCAGCCCCCTCAGAGGCCACCTTGACTGGTTAAAATACCAAATCGCAGAAAACTCCAAGGAGCCAAACCACCAAACTAGGGAAATAAGCTGTAGCCACCAAAAAACCCTGGAAGAGTCTGCAGTAGATGGCTTGAAGTCGCTGAATATGGCCAAGCACATGTCCAAGCAGAATGATAGAATAACTACCAAGGTAGCACAGTTGAACAATGGTTCAACAGGATGGGTAGCAATTTCAGTACACAATAATCAATGAGGATGCACCAACTGATGGGTAGTGTCACAGCTCCGGTCTCCAGGCGCAGGAGTGGCACGACCCAACCACCCCCTCCGCGGTCTAGGCACCTGCAAGGTCAAACTTACAGAGGCCTCCGAGACCCTGGTGGGGAAAGAGGGTTAGGGATCCGTTGGTTGGATAGGCATCGGTATTTAGGATATCCGGAAAGAGGGTCAGGAGAGGGGAGGTGGATGGGCAAGGGAAAATAGTGAAAATACAAAATACAACTATTGACAATTACACATACTCAATCAGAGAAAACATGTACTCCATGCACATTGTAAAAAATGGCTCAAAGGCGAGCAAAAGAGAGACTTATCTCCTGATTGTGCACCCTCAGGTCTAATAACAGGAGCAGTTCAATGCTGCAAAGAGAGTGTGAATTACTATTCTGTGTGTGTTTTCCCCACACACACATAACACCATTCATGCCTCAAACTTAGTGACTCCTCCCCAAACAAGCACTCTTGTCTGCTGCTTCGTTCGTATAGTTTTGCTTGCCCCCATGATGGTTTATACACTGTTAATGCAGTAAGGTAGCCGCACGTGGCCACGCGTTAAACGGAAGACCACGTGTTAAGAATCACCCATGATAGAATGTGCCTTGGATGTGATGCTAGACGCATGTGGCGAGGTGCGACTTCAGTACAAGTCGCGTTCTGCCAGCCGCAGCTTTCTAGAGGCAGCGCATGTGGCTAATTGCATATGCTAATGATATGCACTGCACCCGAGTTTGTGCGTCGCTGGGTGTTCCCCCTTGTGCCGTATTATTTTGTGGCTACGAACGCTACTGCACTAATAATAACTTAGCTTCTCTAGCAGGGAGGACTCGAGGATATGCGTGACGTCCCCTGCGTGTGCCCCTGACAACTTGGAAAGCCTCTTGGCATTTTCTCCTCAGCGCGGCTTTGCTGTACTGTGCGCGTCTTCCCCAATGCCTGGCTAAGCTCCCCAGCACTGGTGGTACCTAGCTTGCATGTGCGAGGGGCCTGGAGGAAGGTCAGCTGGGGTGTAGTCCCTTGTGCTGTTCCCCTTGCTCGGAGCTCCTGCAAACACGTCTGCTTCTGTAGGACATCTGAACACAAGCCCCGTGTTTCTGCTCCTGTGCGCATGCGCACGTGTGCCCCACCCAATGTTGGCAGGGTTTTGTAGTTCTTTGGCCGGTGTCTGCTGGGAAAGGTAGTCTGGAGTCCTCTTTTCCTGCAGAAAGGGCATAAAAGGCTTTCATAAGGCTGGAATCTCTTCCGTGTGTGTATCTTAATGCTGCTTGTTACTGGCCCATGTCTGAGACCTACATCTGACCTCCTCCCACACAAACCCAGGGTCTGTACCCTGACAGGTAGAGCTGAAACTTGAGTAGAAAATAACCAAGGAGGCTGGCACAACTGGATGGTTGAGCTGAAACCCAATCAATCCTTGGTAGCGTGAACAAAGAAAGGCAGAGACAGCACAAGTCTGGAAAGGCACAGTGAATGCGAGATAGCCGGAAACAGCGGACAGCAAGTTAAGAGCCACAACAGTTGAATAGTATTGGTAAAAGCCAAAAGTCAACATAAAGGCATGGATGTAATAGATGAAAGACAGGAGGATTGACGCAGAGATGCTGTTGAACAGAAGTGTACAGAGGCAAACTGAGGCAGTGTAAGAGTACATGGAAATAACTGCCCCAGAGACGGGCGGACAGATCTACAAAAAGGACAGTAGCAGGTTGAAAAACAGGGACTAAAGGCACTAGAGTGTGAAAAACAAATAAAAGAGCTGTAGTCCAGTATGAAAACTGCACCGTCAGGCAGCATCAAATTGCAAGAGGGAAGACAGATACAATGTGCCATCCAAACGGAACAGAGCGTAGTAGTAGTATAGGCAGACATCTCAGGTGAGGATTGGACTGTGAGTTGTGCCTCTTAGGTCACATTCCTAATGCATCCTCCTTTGACACAATCCCCAGGGGCTGAACTCAACACGTACCAACTTGACATTGTCAACACCCGGCCCACTCCCACCATCAGTGTGACTTTGACAGCTAAAGGGTGCAGGCTACTATCTACAGCATGAAGTGCATCAAGCATGTATACAGGCAAGAAATTAATAAATATCACAATCAACATCAATAAATGGAAAGTTCAAAAATGTACTCACCAAAATTGATTGCAGACATGCCGTGGAGAAAACATCCATAATCCCCACTAGGGGTGTAAACACAAGTACAGCAGCAGGCAGTCCACAGATATGATGAAAGTCCAATGCCCTTTTGTAAATGGTTGTCACAACAAACCATCCTTGCAAGCCCATGGAAAGGGGAATCAGGAGTGGCATATGTGTCAGGACCCCAAGCCACAAACACATACACGAGACAAGTTTGAATGGGCCCAGCTGGAACAGACAGTGGATGCTTTCAAAAGCCACAAAGCACCACACCGTCACATGAATGCACAATAGGCAAACAATTTTAAACTATATTAATTAATTAAACTAACTAATAAAATAAAAAATTGCCAAAAACGACCTGGGGGGAAGGCACCCAGGAGGGGGGTGGTACAGGATGCACCTTAACACCCACATGTGATGATGTTGAGATAAAAAAAAAACTCCATGGGTTTAACGCCTGCACGGCCTGACGTGTGTGGGAGATAAGTCGTTGTCCGAGTCACAATCTGGATGGAAAGCAGAAGGTAGACGTGGCACAGTACCCTGACCACGCCTATGCGCAGCTTGCCCCTCGTTGGCAGCAAGTCTGCGGGACTGGTAAGCCTGGTCCTGTGCGGCGATGACATGCAGGTCAGCATGCAGCAGCTCACGTGATACGCGTGCTTCCTCTTGCAAGGTAGCACGTGTAACACAGAGATCTTCTTGCATGGCCTCGCATGACATCCGGAGCACCTTCCGGCATGCACATAGCTCAGCCGAGATGGTATTCTCAAGATGCTCTAACCTCTCATCTGACCGCTTCCTCTGGGACATGTTGAGCACACCCAGAGTAGATTTGACGCAGAGACACCATTTCAGCCCGGCGTGCCCTGTCTGAGGCTGCCATGCCCAGCCTGAGCGAGCGGGCCGTGGACTGTGCTGCTGGTGATCCACCTGCCTTGCAGGGGGGAGCACGGATTGGGCCACATGTTCCATGCTCTGAGCGATCTTATCAATAGCTGCCCCCTGTTGTTCGGAATTGGCAAACATGGATTGCTACCACTCAGTATACCCCGGTGGCGCACGGCCACCTCGTTGCCGGACTCGACCCCCACGGGGCCCAAGGAGCCGTGGTCCTTGCTGGATTGGCACTGCCCGCGGCTGCAGGACTACATTCCTCAGTTGACGTGATGCCTCTGGCATATCAGCAACTGGTGTGAAGTGTGACTGTGTGTCCCGATCCACCACAGGCGGAGGTTCCAACACCATCTGAACAACAGTGCAGGTGTCACGGACAGAAGATCATCCATATCAGAATCACTCACCATCGATGAATGGACATGACACGCATCCAACTCAACATTGTTGTCAGAGTGATCATCCGAGCTAGACTCATTGCCAGCCCTGGACACGATGGTCTGGAGCACAAGTGGGTTCTCGTGGCCTACCACCCCACGACCCCCACTTGTGCCGGGTTGCTAATGTAATAACAACCCCGTGTCAGGATTGACATCACCATTCTCTGGCTCCATTGTGTCATCATCTGTAATGTGGAAAAAACAAACATGAGTATACATGCCAGAAGCACATAACCCACGCACACATAGCATCACTTCGACAGCCAACACATGAAGCAGACATGTCACACATAAATGAACTTCCCGCATGCATTCAGTGGCATTGATTTGCAAACACATCCCAAAATCAGAAATGGATGTATATAAATAGCAAAGCTTAGACATGTACAGAATGTAGTATATCAACTCCATCACACTTCACCTCTGTCAGACACATGTCACAGGCAGAAATGACAGATGGCAACAAAGAGATGGCACATACCATAAGCATGTCTGTACTGCCAAATGGCCACAGCTGCAAGTGAATCCAAACACAACATGACACACGTAATATGCATGTACACATGCATCACTAAATCATCATCACCAATATAGCTTCATCCATCTGCAGCTCGGCCCGTACCGGGCGTCATGGGCCATGTGGACATAGTAAATGTCCCGAGCAAAAAACGAGGGCCTGCAACCAGGCATGAGGGACCATTACGCCCAGTACGGTCCTAGCTGCCGTCAATGAAGCCTCCAGAACACCCCTCAGGGCCTGATTGAGCACATTGTGCATTGATTGCGCCCTAAACCATTATTCAGTGTGCCAAATCATCACGGCGAGTCCCCACCAGATTAGCTAAGTGGGCCTGGGCGTACACATACTGCACGACAGTGCACCTTCAGGATTGTGCCAGTTGAACATAACGGGCGCAATGCTGAAATCTCTGAAGCATTAATGTTAATCAACTACATATTAGTGATGCAACAAAATAGCTGCAGAGGACACATGTGTAAATGAACACTTTCACACACACATAAGTGAGTAGCCGCAATGTTGCACTACACAACGTTGAAGCTGCTTGCATATGTACATGTGAAATTGTTGAAAAACACCTGTGTCCATATACACCCATATGGTGATCATGAACAGCATCCTATACAGCAAAGCAAGCAGCTACAATGCTGTTTGCTTTGATGTATGTGAAAGTGTACACATACACAGGTGCAGGCAGCGCTACAGTCATTAAAACCCTATTAGTAGGCTATAGTCAATCTGCGGCCTATACCAGTTAGAATAGGCCGCAGATTGGCCTATCAACTTTGCTAAAAACCCAATAGGGTGTTCCAATACTGAGTACATGTGTAACAGGATGCACCTGTGCCCGTGCCTTTCATGACAGTGAAGGGATGGCAACCTGACCATACATGCCAGGTCACTTTGACATTGCAGCAGTGAGTCGGCATGTAAAACGGTGTAACATGGCTCAGAAGTGGGTTGGTGCAGTGCAGAACATTTGTACATAACCGACAATCTACATCAACAAGTACATTATGATGTCAATCAATAAACATGAAGGCAGTGTTAGGGCAAAGTCAAATATCACATGCTATGTGCATGCAATGGGTTGTATGGCTGCATGCAACCCCTCCCCCCACCCAGTGAAAATGCAGAAATGCAGGGAGGCATAGCATGGCAGTGAAAGGTTGACCAGAGAACTGTGTATTGGCAGCCTTTGTTGAGTACTGTCAATTGCATCATCTGAGTCGAAGGACAACACAGCAGATGAGAATGGGACTGTAAGCAGGACACATAATGAACCCTCTGTAGTACACCCATTTGTGCAGAAGGCACCACACCGGTTGAACAGAGTCAGGGGGCCTGAAACATGGGGAGGGCTGTGCCCCACACAAACTATGACACCCTAAACATGTGCGTGATGCAGGACTGAGCCAGAGTGAGCATGGAATGGATGATCAAATGCCATTAAATGTATGTCATCCTGGACATGTACTACAATGATCATCCTGCCAAGGACACATAGGGGCATGCATGGAATGCACATGGACCATGAATGGGCACTCATGTCCCTACGGAGCATCTGCCATCTGCACAGTCCGAGTGAGACACCCTTCATCAAGGACAAAGGATGTACCCCACAGTATGTGTCTGGCAGGTTGGCAGGGGGAAGTGTGCATGTACACAGGAGCATTGAACAGGCCATTGCAGTAGTCCAACATGTTACCCACCAGTGCAATGGTGTAATAGTGGTGCAGGGGGGTGGAGGAGCAAGGGAGCATGCCTACGTGGAGTACCCGCATGCAGGCAGAGCACACATGCACATCAGTCATGCGATGACATAGTCCGAGTGCTGAGTGGAAAGACACCCCAGGCTACATGCAGAAGGGCCAGTGAGCTGGAACATGGACCGGAGGGGCAGCCGGGTGACTAGCATGTGAGTAGGGTGCAAGTGTGGTGATGAGGACAGTCCCTGTCTGCACTACATGTCCAGCATGCTTCACAGCAGGCACGCATTAGTGAAGCATTGCATGACTCGCACATGAAAACATGAAAACCATGTACACATAGCATGTAATGGCAGTGAAGCACAGCACATCACGCAAGCAAACCACACATGGCCTGGACAAACAGGCAACAACACTCACTGGACGGGGCATCAAATTCCAGCATCTCTCTCACTCCTTGGAACAATTCTGCCGGTATGAACTCCGCAGCGTTCACCTCGTGCGGAGTAAGTTCGCTCAGGACACTCTGTGCACGCTTATCATGGCACAAGATTTAAGAAGACTATAAGGACAAAAAGCTAGCAGTCACCTAGCTGGTGGAAGCAAGATTGAACTCTTCTACTAATGAAATGAACCTCACTCCATCAAGACACTATAACCCCAGTACTGAGTTGTCCCCTTTTTCCTGTGTTTTCAACCCAGGAGGAGCTGGTCATTTTCCACTCCAAAAGTGATGAATTGGATAAAGAAGGAACGCATGGACTATACACAAATACAGAAGAAGAATTTGGCCATGGAAGGACACATGGACTAATGTCAAGATGTCTATCCGTTGACCATATAAATTCATTGCTGTTCCCATATTTTCATAACCATTTCTGTCCTGTCCTGAGGAAGACGACTGTCAAGCCGTCTCTCTCTTTTTCTACATTTTTGGAGGTCGTCGAAACTACCTGATTGTGATACCAGTGTGGCACATGAGAACGGTGGAAGTCACACTAGGTACCGGTGGTTGACTGTTTAGGTCGAAATGGTGACCAGCATTGCAGGTTGCACCTTTTATTAATTTTGCACTGCACGTTTGTCTATTAAGCTGTAAAAATTACCTCTGCCACTTTAGAACACGATACTGAAGAGGTGTTGTAGTTTTACAAATTTTGTATTTCTTTATTTTCCTTACTTTCTATTCTTAATTGTTGGAATAGTTGCAGCCAGACTTAGAATTGATCTTTGGACTGTGCATGCAGTTTGAGACCGGGGTTAGGATTAGGACCCTATTAAGGTATCCTTCTCTCTATATTTAGGCTCCCCGTCCACCTCTTCCCCCCTTTTTTCAATTTGCTTTGACCCTCCCGCAAGACTGTTTCTCCTTTCTTTTCCCTTGGGGGGCGATTGCACTTTGCACTTTGTATTCATCCTGCATTGCAGGGAGCTTAGGTGGGCGACATGCACTTTACCTGTAAGTATTCCATGTTTATTGTCGTTTTTTATGCTGTTTTACCATGGATTCAGCACTATATGTTATGTGATTTAATATGTGAACAATAAAGATTATTAGATTTTATATTATCCTTGACCTGGCCTATCCCCTCATTTGGGATTTCATATTGATGGTTACTTACCTTGCTTGATCCTTCTAGCAGTTTGCCCCGCGTTACCCCCTCTCTCACGTTCATTTGCTTAGTTACTCCCCAGGGTTTACGCGGTAGGGGACGGCTATCCATGATCAAAAGTCACTCAAGGCATGGCATAATTGGAGGCACGCTTTAGTTTAGCACAGCTTCAGAGGTCATCCCAATGCTTTTTGCACTCCTGGGCTGTGCGCACCTCATGTCCAAATGAACTAACACCCTCCACAACAAGCTTCCCGTGGTCCCAACGCTGGGCAGGCGTAGTTTGACAATTTTGGCCCACTAGCATATCATGGTCATGTTCCGACACATAGCCCGCAAGGAAGTCCAGTTCCTGCTTGCCGAAAGGCTTCTTCCTCGACATGCCGGAGGCCAGAGCCATGTCTGGGGTCTCAGCCTCTTGTGCAGGTGCAACCTTCCTCCTCTTGGGCAGTGATCCGGAGCATGATTGGCAAATGCTGCCCTGATCAGTAGGGCAGTGGTGCTGGTGGATTGAACCAAGGGAGTGGCAGGTGGAACTAGGACAGAAGCCCTGACTTGTGTCTGTGGCTGCTGGGTGCTCTTGACTGGACCCTACGCAGCTACAGCTGCTGTACCAAGGTCATTGACTGAGACTGTCCTGGCTGGCAGACTCACAGCCGGGGTGGTGTTGGCTGCATCTGCCCATGCAGTTGCCAACACCCGGCTGCTCGGAGCAGCAGATGACAACACTGCCCCAGGGACATGTGCCTTGGTCAGAGCAGCCCTACGTGCACTTACCACGTGCCTCCTGAACACCTGGAAATCATCCTGGGACTCTTCAGGTGCCAACGCAGCATGTGCTGGCAGACCCTGAGCCTGGGTAGTGGTGGCCACAGTTGCACCTGCAGCTACCACTACCCTTGGGCCCGTGGCAGTCGATGCAACGGACTGCCGGGTCACATGGGCGCCAGTGCCAGATGCAAGAGCTGCATCTCCCGGAACCACAGGGGGTGGTGGCATGACTGCACCAACACGTGGCAGAACATCCTGCCAAAGTGGCGCACCCCTGCCTCTTCCCCCTCTGCAGCCACCCTGGACACCCTGGAGTCCCACTACTCCCTGGTCACCCCGGCCACGAACCTGACCACGCCAGCCACGTGGAGGATGCCCACCTGAGGCACCCCTAACATTTTGTGGCCTCCAACCATGGCACAGATGTAGTATTGCCAATCGGAGGTGTACACAACAATTGTCCTGGGCAATTGGGGTGAAGGGGGTGGGGTACTAGATGTTAACAGTATCCCTGTGCACCTGCAAGGCTGTATGTGACCCCAGTGATAAAGTGACGGGTCACGCAACACTCAGGCACCCAAAACTGCAGTAAAACCATGCACCCAACCCCCGGTAGCCCACGTGTGTGGATTTAACCCATCGCAGTACGCGGTGGCACCCAGGGACACGAAAAACATATACACGTGGGACACGCAGGCTACTATGACCTCAAAAACAGGTATGTGATACACAGGGGGACCCGCAGTGGGAAAAATAGCATGCGCAACTCACTGTCTGACTAGCGTGGTAATGAAAAACACCCGTAGCCAATACCCCCGCCAAAGGAAGAGATACATCCTTGATCCGTTGTGAATTAGTGATGGCGCGTGAAACAACCAGAAGTAGCAACAAACGCGTCGGTCTCCACGAAAAGCACGTACAGCGAACTGCTGGCCCCGCTCACCTTTAACCCGTGCTGAGGGTAACGCCCATGCGCATCACGCCACATACACGCTTATGCACTAAGGCCCTTTCCTCGAATTACACGCTAACGTGCTGTTTTTTCACGTGCCTACGCGATTTTGCTGGCACGAGCGGGGTATGCGTAATCCGAGGAGTGCGCAGGGAGTTTTCCACGCGATTTCACTGGCGTGAGCGGGGTACGCATATTCCGAGGGGTGTGCGGGGAGTTTTACACACGATTTTGTTGGCGCGAGGGGGGTACGCGTATTCAGAGGGGTGCACAGGGTGTTTTCCGTGCGATTTCGCTGGCGCGAGCAGGGTGTGCATATTCCGAGGGGTACGCAGGAAGTTTTACACACAATTTTGCCAGCGCGTGGGGGCTGTGTGGCGTTTTTAGCTCGTTTTCGTGGTTCAGGGACTGTATGCTGGTCCACTGGCCTTTGCGCCATCTAGGGGATTTGTGCAATGTTTTTGGCGCACGGGGCGGGTTGGGGGCATAACTGGCACTGCTGCAGGGTCGCTGTGCAACCCTGCGCCATGGCTGGTTATGGATGTTAGTATGCATGAATACGCTGTTCATCAAAATGGGTTTTGGCACACGTGGCTGGCGCAGACTGGCACACGCTCCCTCTGTGCCTCAGCCGCGTGCACCACTTCTGCGCTAAATTCTATGAATTACCCTGTTAGTTTCTACCCAGTAATGTCAATCTGAGTCCCTTCTTCCTAATTAGCATGTCATTTGACCATCCTGATACAGACTGTTCTTTTGTCACTAAAATCTTGCAATAGAAGCTTAAAATGTTCCATGTCACTGACGACGACATAGAACTCCCAATCAAATTGAAGTAGCGCAGAGGGACTGCTCAGGGGGAGCCATTAATACCTGCTTCCAAAAACAGCTGCTGAGCCATTCCTCTGTACCTCATCCCATTACAGCAGAGCACCAGCCAGATACATCATGATTTGTAACACTTTCATTTAAAAAAAAAATAAAAAAATTGGTTTAAATTATGATTTGCGCTTCGAATTTCTTCTTAGGACCTGCTTTCATGTTCTTTAGCGCACCCATCTTTTTCCATTTGCAATATATTGCATCATTTCCCGCGTCATCTTCTTCTACCGACAACGATGCTTCCAGCACCTCATTTAGACGAAATTCATCACTTGATTTCCCCAGTCACAGGAGCAACCTCCTGCACCTCACGTATCAACTCCACATGTTCACTAGCGTGATCCTTCATTGTCGAATGTAGGCGTGCTTTTTCAATCATAGGACCTTTGCCAGGAGTATTTGTTAAAAGGGCAGCCCTCAGCACAGCCGTTGGGCCTCCAAAAATGCAATATTTACATTCAGCTGTACCAAGAGGTTGTGTTGCTCTAGAAAATATCGTCAACTGTTGAGAACGTCCCCACAAATGATTTAAAAATAAAGTGGAAAGTGGTTAATGCGAAGATCCATTAGGTGGGACGTCAGGCATTGGTTATCTCTGGGGCAACCTCTGAGTAGCCACAAAGGGGCAAGATGCTGAAGAGCAACTAGTAACGGAGTCAAAAACCCAGTTTGGGGAGCACTAATTTCCCACACCAGGCGATAAGTGCACAGGGTTTACTATGCTGCGCGTGGATAGGGTTGCAGGTGAAGCTGCACCAACTGTGGGAGAAATCCAATTAGGAGAGCACATTTCATGCTCAGCCACCGAAGGAGGCTCATTTGCTTGACTAGAAATCACTCTAGCTTTAGGAGGGACGTAGTTCGCAGATTGGGCCAGATTAAGAATTTCTGCATCTGAGATTTCTTTGCCCAAGGAGACGTTGCATACTGAGCGAATCTGCTCATATGTCTCAGGTAAATGTACCACCAAGGGAGAACATGGCCGATGCGTAAAACTTTTAATATCTGGAGAAATTAAGACTGGCAGGGGCGGCACATGAACCTGGGTTTTTACAGGAGCATTATTTTTGCACAACCCGCCTTCTTTTTCCAAGTTTGTGTTTTTTGGGGGTACAGGCATTACCGGCTCCAAAGCCAATGGCATTATTGACAGAGAACTTTTCATAATAGGGGCAATTAGGCTCAACAGTCGGCAAGTGGGAACTGTAGTGGGTTGCTGGTATGCCCATCCGGCCCGTGAGCACCCCAGCACACAGAACACACGTGTCACACGTGACACAGTGTTCACTGTCTGGTCTCCACGGTTGCACTGGTGATCCCGGGACTGCCCCGTTTTATTACGCACATGCCGCAGAGTTAGGTCACTCCACCTCATGTGTGCCTTTAAAGGTACAGGCACCACACTCCCCCTTTTCCATACCAAACAAAAACAATAGGGTCACACACATATAACTCAAAACATTTCACTGTAAGCTCCCAACACCCCTTTTCCTTCATTTGAGTCCCATGCCCCCAAGTATGTACTCAGTCCATGGACTGGGCACACCAGTTCAGGGATCCAACACATAGTCACTGAGATGGGCAGGTTTCCCCCTCCCTGCCCTCTGGAGATACCTCCTTCCCACCTCCTGGATCGGACTCTCCTCACCTGCATCCCCTCGACCCAGCGAACTTGGTGGATTTTCGATCCGACGCAGTCACCATGTAACCATGCACAGCCACCACGTCCATGCGAGTGGGTGCATACGTCATTGATAGCTTTCCTTGCGGGTGACGGTTTCTCACCAACCCTTCATTGCCGGGTGTTATGGAGAATTGCATGCAGTACCCTCTGGGACCACCACATACAAATAGGACTACAGGTGTAAGCAAAACCAACCTTTGGTATAAGTCTGTACTACATAGTTTGTGTTAGTGAGCTGAGCAGCCAGGCTTATCTCAAGATGGAATGTGAGCAGTACAAGGATGTTACACAGAGGTCTTACAATCACAGAGGTTCAAGTAGACACTTACACTCAAGGTTTACTGGTAAACCAATTATTAATTCATTACACAATCATTTAGAAAACATCTTCTAGAAGGAGGCAACTTAATATTATACACAAATATACTTCAATACCAAACCAATAAGTTTCTGAGTAAATTAGGCTCCCTGAAATAGGAGCAAAATGGCATTTCAGTTACTTTGAATGGGAGTAAAAAGGCACAAGTTAATAGAATAGATCACAAATACTTTCTTAGGCAGTGCAAATAGTTTCAGTTCACCAGAGGACTCAATTCAGTTCAATAGGCCTAGGCCAAAGTCAATGGACTGGTGTCTTGGATAGGAAAGAGCAGTTGTTGTAGTAAACGGTAAAGTCTTTTTCAATGTTCTCAGAAGTAGTTTGTACGAAAAAGAATCATATGTTGGGTCACAAGCTGATTAGGCCTGGAAATTGGGAAAGTTTCATGAACTTTCACAGCGAGAGGTAAGTTCTCTCAATCAGGTTGGCACAGTACCTTAGTATGAAGAAAAAAGATTCAGCTGAAGACGTTGGTTCCTGGCAGTTCCTGCAGATCTCATTGTTCCTGAGCCTCAGTCATGGGGACAAGAGGGAGGATGTTGGGGGACTCCTGCACTGCATGGGGACGGGTCAAACAAGCTGGCAAAATGGAAGATCTTTAGTTCCAGTAGCTGTTGTCAAGCACACAAGCTGGTGTCCTTTCCCCTGGTTAATCCTAACCAGCTCTGAGAATGGTATCCAGGTGGCTTACTAGTTGATTGTTCCCACCAACCCAAAGGAAGAAGTCGTCCTTGAAGGGGCTTCTCTGTCGAGATGAACTTGGCGATTCGGACCTGCAGCAGGGCTTCACCAGGCCATCCAACGGTCCAGGAGTTGCAGCAGCCGTCCTCTTCCAGCTTGTCTTCGGTTCTTTCGTTCAGTGGTCGACTCTGCCTTCCAGTCCAAGAGACTTGCCTTTTAAACAGTTTTCTCCCTTTCATTGCGGCCTAGCTGCCACTCAACCAGCAGGGTGGCTGTCCTTGCTGGACAGTCAGCCAGCCAATCACGCCAGAGTGCAGTTGGGTATCCTAGGAGACTAAGCACCCAGAGTTTCGGGCACCTCCCTCACTTCATTCTCACCACAGACACTCAGACGCCAGAGGCGGTCTTCAGTCCTGAAGCCCGGCAATGGTATAGAAACCTAGTTTGGTGCACAGAGACAAACTCTAGAAGGACCTTTCCAAAAAGAAATGGCGAAAAAAGAAGACCGGGACCCGTTTAAACAAAGGGGCTTAAGGCGCCATCCTGAAAAACATGATAGTTTGTTTTAAACCACTGCCACCAGCCATTTTGATAGGAAAGGGTAGCATTTGACATGAGTTTCTAAACACGGGGATACTAGGTAACCCCACCAGCACTCTATAGGTAGATAGTGTGTGCTGGAATAGGAATTTAAGTAAAGTCAATTTAACCTTACATTCTCTGGGAAACAGTAGTTTATCCCAGAGAAGGTATTTAAAGCTTTGGGAATTCTAAAAAGAAATACCTCTGTCACTGCACTGCACTGAAGGTGCTGTGTAACACACATGAGAGGATGCCTATGGAGTTATCTTTAAACTCCATAATCAAAGAACACAAGAGTAGAACACACATCACAATACATGAAAGAGTGGGAAAAAAGGCTCACACTCTTTCCAGGTAAAAAAAAATCAAGTCCTCAAAATCCAGCAAAGTTGCTGGTGGTCTCTAAGGTGAAGGGAATTATCACATTTATGAGTATTCTCCCTAACACTGGGGATCACCTGATGTGGTCTGAGTTCTCCCCTTCCATCCTCGTCCTTCTTTCTTGCTCCACCTGTGCATCATCAATCACCACAGGTTCCCGCTCCCTCGCTTCAGGTATTAGTCCCTCTCGGGCATCGTCGAAACATTGCTTCCTCTGGGGCCACTCCAGTTAATGCATGAGGGGTGGCCCTGTACTCCCTCAGAAACTGGTGCAGTGCCTGTTGTAGGCATTGGCCTTGTCCATGAGCAATCCGGAACACCTTGTGGAGGGTCCTCCTGTACCACTCGGCCTCACCATTTGCACAGGCCAGACTGTTGTTATCTTCCTTTGGTGCATCGCATACGCCACCATCAGCTGAGTGAAACAGTCCCCTTGGAACGGCGGTCCATTATCGGAGCACAATGTCTGAGGCAGCCAATGCGTGGCAAAGATCTTCTCTAGGGTGGCTGCCACCTTGTCAAATGACACTCACTCGATGAACTCAACCTCAGGGTAGCATGTCTATGCCGGTGGACCCAAAGTCTGCATGCACACTTTCCCAGGGACTTCTTCCTCGGGACGTGGTTTCAATAAGAGGTTCTATCAGCACCGGGGCAGCTGCCTGACTCCATACGCAGGCCGAAACAAACTCATCCACTCGTTTCTCGAGGTAGAACCACACCTTCTGGCATAGCCTCGCCTTCGTCTTGGCAATCTCTTGGTGGCCCTGGTGAGCCAGTTTGATAACTTTCTGGATCTTGCCCATTGGTAGCACTATGCGGCCCCCCCGGAGCAAGAGCCCTGACTCCACAAACATCAGTTCATCCTTCACCCTCCACAGCTGTTCTAGCACCACCAGTGCCTCTTGGGTTCTTTGCGGCAGAGTGCCCACCACCAACCTCCCTGACCCTTGCTGAAGCACCACTTTTAGTATCTAGAAATACTCATCCCCCACCAGCGCCTTCTCGAGCCCCTGTAGTGGCACTGAGTTCAGGGTTGCTGATTCAACGAGCAGCTGCACATGCTCATTGGCCTTTTCCACACTAATGCCTTCCCCTACTTCCACAGCATCTCTTGGATGTCTTGACAAGTAATCTGCTGCATTGTTGTTCCCTGGGTGATACACCAGCAAGACCCCATTCTCCAGGAACACCAGCATCCACCTTTCGATGCTGGCCAGGGGCTTCGATGATGATATAGCCTGAAATTGGGAGCAGAGTCTTGTGGTCTGTCACCACAGTCACCGGCCGGCCAAGCACATAGAGTCAAAACTGCTTGACACCCCCACAGGACAGCCAAAGCCTCCCGCTTAATCTGTGAATAACGCTGCTCTGTCTTGGACAGGGTCCTGCTCACATAGTCAATCAGTCTGATCCTGCCTTTGCGCGTTCACTTGGGTGAGGACCGCACCCAGAACAAACAGGCTGGCGCTGACCACCACCTCCGATGTGTCTTCCACTGTTAATGCCCCTTTTAAATCCTCAAATGCTGCTTGTTTTATGGGGCCCCACTGCCATGTCAAGTCCTTCCTAGTGCGGCTTTGCAGGGGCTCTGACCTGGAGGCAAGATTCCAGATCAACCAGCCGCAGTAGGTGGCCATCCCCAGAAAGCTTCGATCCACAGTCACATTCTCTGGAGGTCTTGTCTCCATAATGTCCTTTACCTTTGGGGGGTCGGTGGACACACCCCCTTCTTTTAAGATGAACCCAAAGAATTTGATCTTCTTCTTCAGTAATTTGCACTTCTCTTTGTGCAAAGTGAGCCCCAGCGCCTGCAGGCGCTCCAGAGTTTTCACCAGCCGTTCCATATGTTCCGTCTCCGTCTTGGAGAACACCAGGATGTTGGCGCTGATATAGAGAACACCATCCAGATCTGCCAGGGCCCCTCATATGATGTTCTTGAATACTTCTACTGCTGATGGCACACCAAAGCTTAGGCGTTTGTAAAGGTACAGGCCCCGGTTTGTAGTGAAAGTGGTGATATATCTTGAGTCTGGGTGTAACACAACTTGATGATAGCCAGCACACAGGTCAAGTTTTGAGAAGAACTCTGCACCTTGCAGTTCCGCGATGATGTCATTGGTCGTGGGCATGAGGTGTCTTTCTCACTTTATGGCCTTGATCGGTTGGCTCATGTCTACGCAGATCCTCACTGACTCAAGCTGTTTCGGCTTCTGTATGATGACTATTGGTGACACCCATGGTGTAGGTCCATCCACATTCTCTATAATGTCCAGTGACACCAGATTTTCCAATTCGTTATCCACCAGGACTCGCTGTTGGAACAGTACTCTGCAGTGCTTGAGGGCTATTGGTTGTATGGATTCATCGATATGAAGCCTTACGGGTTTGCCAGCCATGCATCCTATCCCCTCAAAGAGCCGATTGTATTTCATGAGAATTCCTTGGACATCCTCCACATACGCGTATACGCAAAGCTTACGATGCCCAATGCTCCGGTCGCTGCACAGCTCAGGAGGGTGTTGTGCTTACACTCGTCACATAGAAGCGGGCCTTAATAGACATGCCACCATGCTCAACCTTCGCCACAAACCCTTCTGCCAGTGGAATGGGCTGCTCACCGCAAAATGCAAAGATCCGCGCTCTCGACATATGCAGCGTGGGCGGCACTGACATAGCATCTTAATGTACTCTTGCCATCATGTTTACCGACACCCCCTTTCTTCATCATCCTCTTCCTCAGCTTCCTGAGACAGTCCTTCTTCTCCCTGGTCCACCAATGATACATTGGCCGGGCGCTGCTGTCAAAAGAAACCTGCCCATACCGGCCCTCTCTGCACCACCACCGGCACCCTGCACATGTGGGCATAATGATCAAATGTGCTAGAGTGTCCACATGCCTTCCCTTGCGTTGGTCATTCCACGGGATGCAGGAGATCATACCTGCACTTGAGACCTGACTCCAGAGACCTGCCCCCTCTGTCACACTGGCCACCATCTGGGCGATGGGCACCTCTTTCTCCTTGACCTCTGCCCACAGCACACACCTCCTCTGTCTTCCCCGGCCGAATGGCTGCGTCCATTTTCAACACCATCACCTCAGCCACCTCATGGGACTGGCCCAACTGCAGTATGCAAGGCAACGTGAGGCCAGGTTCGCGTAGCATCTGTCTACGAAGCTTACCAGATGAACAGCCCTGAATGAGCTGTGTCCTGATCATGGCCTGAGCATTGTCCCAGGCACACAATAATGACATTCGCTAGAGACGGCCATAGAATGTGTCCAGAGACTCATCATCTTTTTGTTTGGTGCTGCACATGACAAAACCATCATAGTCCGCGTTGGCAAGTGGCATAAAGTGTTCGCACAAGGCGTTCTTGCCTCTGCGTATAACGCATTCACAGGTTTCAAACATTGAAACATGTTGTGCACTGCCGGGCCTGCCGAATTCAGAAGCATGGCTACCTTACTGTCCTCATCACTCTCACCCGTAGCCCGGAAATGCATGTCCAGATGGTCTATCCAGAGGCTCCATCGTGGACCAAGGTTTGATGGGGCCCCAGAAACATCAAATTCAGGCATTGGTGTGGGCGCCCCCTGCTGTTGTGATACAAGTGCATCCCCTGGGGCCAAGGCCCTCCTGGCACCTGTATTACTGCACCATCCTCTTCATCACCCATGGGGGCCACAACTCACAACGGCACTCAAGACAAACTACACCCAGAAAAATTTAGCTTGCTGAACCAGCCCCACCAAGTGTTCAAATATAGGCAGGAAGGGCTTCCCCCCAGCTCTCAAGCAGAGATTCCCAAAATTGAATTGGATGGAAAGGCAACAAAGAGTTTTTCCAGAGGTCTCACCTCTCCTCACCTCAACAATGAAGAGAATACAATTCTGCCAAGTCCTCAAATTCAGCTTGCCACCAGTAGAATATAACCCCCTTGTGTGGGGGTTTCCAAAAACTGATGTGTGAGGTGAATGAGCACTCCCCGAGGGAGCCGCAACTTTCTCCACCATGAAAGAGGCAAAAAGGCGGCCACCCACATTACAATCGCCGACCCTGTGGCATGGATTCCCAAGAGGGCCTTGAGAAACCTCAACGCCTCTGCCCTGCTGGCCCATGCGTCAGATTGACCTCATCCCCAATGTAGTGGGTTGCCAATATGACCATACTGCCCTGTGAGCCCCCTCGGAACACAGAACACACGCAACACAGTGTTCACTGTCCGGGCTCCACAGTCACACTGGCGATCCCAGGACCGCCCTGTTTATTTTGCACATGCGGCAGAGTTACGTCGCACTGCCGCATGCTTGCCTTTAAAGGTACAGGCACCACATAAAGGTACAGGAACCAACCTCACTTAATTCACTCGCCTAATGGCTCTGGACGGCATGTGACGATTTGATTGCAATCCAATCAAATTAATGTGGACACTCAAGTCAGCTGGAGAGGCTCATCCCCACTCCCCAGAGTACACTAGAGACCTCTTCCTTCCCACACTTCTTCCCCACTTCTGGATCAGTGAATAACCTTGTAGATCACAAACACAAAGAGAAACTACAGGGCTCTACAAACGCTGTGCAGATGGAGTGGCATGTATAAGCACCACTTAAAGGCATTGCACTAACTATTACACACTGCACACCCTGAAGACAAGCCTTCGCTAACAAAACTTCTCCTGCTTACCCCCCTGGATCCAGGGTGGGCACCAGCTAGACACTTGAGCACTCTGCACTATGCACCGAACACTGCTCCCACTCCAGCGTGGCCACAGCCCATAACCTCGGACCACATCCCTCAACCTCATGGCCTCACAAACCTCACTGGCCTCACAGAGCTGCTGGGCCCTATCTGGTTATCAGGACTCTTGTGTTCTCTGTTTTTTCATGACGCTCCGCTGCACCTGCCTGCTCCACACTCCAAGCTCACAGCTGTGAGCTCTTGTCAGTGAACAGTCGATGGGCAGGTTCAGAGTAAAGGACCTCTGGGTGTGAGGAAAAATGTGTTGAGACGAGTTGTTTTAAACTGCACCTCTATCACAAGACCAACAAGGACAGCAAAGCAAAACAAGTGAGGTCACTTCTGACATGCTCAAAACAAAATACCTTCTGACAAAGGTAACTATTTTGTGACTATAGTCATAAATAGATTGATGGTGTTGATTCCTTGAATTGAGCTGGTAGACATGCTTTTGACTCAGACAGAGAAGAAGAAGAAAGTGAGTCCCTTCCACACATTCTCCAAAACAGTTTTTCTGATTGCTCAGTGGAATGAGTATCCTCACTTCACATCTGACTCTACAGCAACAGCAGGAATTCAAGAGTTGTCTTAGGCAGATTATTCCTATGTTTTCATTCGCCATAGGGATGACACCCTGGAGACAACATGAAATTGTCATAGGGTATAGTAACTGGTGAAATGCAGTAGCAATAGAATGTCAGATAATATAAGGGGCTACATCAAGACTTAGCTTGATATGTAAAGATGTTGGAAATTGGGATAATTGAGGCCTCCAATAATTCTTGGTCCAGTCAGTGATATTGGTAGAAAAAGGAAGCTCAAAAGGCTTCAGATTCTGTGTTGATTACAGAGCATTTAATAATATTACCAAGCCAGACCATCAACCTCTTCCGCAAACCTATGAGTTAGTGGACGATCTCGCACATGTGACCTCATCAGTGTCATTGGCCATTAGCCTTTAACAACAGTGCCAAAGATAGGGCTGAACTCTCAATACCAGAATGACTTTACCAACTCAGGGTATGGTCTTTTTTTTCTTACAAAATGCATGTGTCACTCTACAGAGGCTAGTGATGTAGCTGTTAAATGAGTCTGATGACATTTTTCATAGCATATCTGGATGATTTTACATCTCCACATGTTTCATACCTCCAAAATGAGTTGAAAGCCCTTCCACAGTCTAACTTGACTGATAATGGACTTAAGTGGAAAATGTGTCAGGACTTTTTGAGCATGGACATGGTAGGCGCGGGGAGGATGTAGAATTAAACCCCTACACAGCAATGTACAGTCTAAGGAACTGGGGAAATTGTCCCCTACTACTAACAACTCAGGTGAGAGCTTTTTTAAGGCCTCAGTGGATACTTGAAGAACCTCATGACTGGATAATAGCGGCCCTCCTTATTGGCATTGCTTCTCACAAGAACCTTTAGGAGGTACCTTAAAGTGAATACCGTGGGAGACAATTCAGGGACTTAATGAAACCCTTTGTCAAGCCCACATTCGTAATGCATCGAACTACAAGAGGCATTGCATTATTCAAACAGATGCTTCTGAAGCATGTGTTGGTGTAGTATTATCCCAGGGAAGGGAAAACCTGTATGTTTCATCAGCAGATAGTTGAAGGGTAGGGATTTGAGGAACTCACTGAGGAAAATAATTACTTTCCTTGGTATGGTTGCTGAACAGCTTCAGGCCCTATATGATAGGGAATACCTTCAAGATACATAATGACCACATGCCTCACAAACACCTGATGAGCATGAGGTGCCAGAATCCTAAACTGCTTAGTTAATCCCTCACCCTCAAGGCTGTGCGGTCACCACAACACATTGAAATGCTGATAGCCAGTCTAGGAAGTATAACCAATTAAAAAATTAAACCCTTCCTGGGGTGGATTAGATCCTCTTGTCCCTAGAATGGATAGGGGGAGGTGAAGGTATGTGAGTGTGGTGAGTGTTAGAAAAGATTTCCTCTTTTCAATGTTCTTCCATTCCTTTTTAGAGATTCACAGTGCAACTTGTATGCTCCTACTATTATCATGAAGAATCCTCTGCAGGGTTGCAGAATCACTCTTATACTGAAAGGCTGGCACTCTGTAAAAACCTAGTGGTTGTGGCTGTTGACAGATTGATAGCTTGTGAGGCACTATCATTTTGGACTGTGTGCGAAATGTTTGAGGCTTGTCTGCAGCAAGGTAGAGATCTGGACTAAATGGGCAGGATTTCTGGCCAAAGCCACGACCAACCCCCTGACAAATGCTTTGCCCTTTCTTGACGGGCCCTGTCATTGATGGGCAAAAGTGAAAGTAGGCCACTTAGTATAGCACCTCAGCATATTAGAGTAAGGTTTGAGGCATCTCTCAGCCTCCTAACCAACATATTAAGGAAGGTGAAATGGGTGACAGAGGTCCTCAAATTTTAAGCTGGCCTTTGTGAAGCATCCTACGAATGCCTCACTGAAACCCTGCCTAAAGGCTCCTCCCAGGTGGACAGGAAAAAGCAGACGCTTCCTGATCCTGACTTTGGGCATGGTGTACTGCGGGAGGGTCATATGGGAGGAGACAAGGGCGAGGGCTGTGAGGAGATCCTGTGGGATGAGGCCCAGTATTTTATTTTCTGAAATTAAGTACATTTCTAGGTTACCAAAACAGGTAATGGCATATTGTCATTATAATGTCCCTGACCCACATATAAGATCTATGACTCTAGGTAGAAGTCCTGTAAAATCTGAGCAAATCTTGTTAAAAGAAAAATCTTTTAAGAATAAACACCCTACTCACATAAGTGTCTTAAATCAAATGTCTTCCTATGTAACAACCAATTTTAACAGTTCATCTTTTTTTAAGGAGTTTAAGGGAAATAAAAATACCCTTAAATTTGACTCCATTTTTAAAATAACTAACTTTGTTGAAAGGGACTATACATCCCATAATCCTGTGAGTGCTGGGGCGAGAAGTAGCAGACAGAAGAAGGCACAAAGCTGGCAAATCAAGCAGAAGTGGGAGAACAAGACGGTCACTGGAATGTGGAGACAGCAGATTTCACTGGCTTGTTCTGAGAGGGTCCTGTTACCCCAAACTCTGAAGTGCAGAGGCTCTGCAGTGGAAGGTGTACAGGAGAGCTGTCTTTCTTCATGTGAGCCTGATTGCCTTGGATGCCATGCAGATACCTAGTTAGAGACCGAGGCGAGATGCAGTTGTCAAGCCGGGGGTCTCAGGAGTGAGAGGGGCTCCATAAACATCTAGCTGGACCAGAGACACCTTCAGAGAGGAAGAGTGTGGGTCAATACAAAGCCAAAAGCAGTAGAAATTGTGGCAGAAGTCGTGGAAGTGGTGTGACCCATAGAGCAAGTGTTGAAGAAGCCGCTGAGTGAAGCCTGGCATTCCAATGCCTTTGGCAAGCATTGTCGGCAACATTATGCACATCCCTATTCACTCGTGTGTAGTTTAAAGCGAGCTGAAGTTGTTTGTTGAAGGTGTAATACATGAACAATGGAACAGTCCTTTTACTCATGTGAACTGCAAAAGCTGCTTAAACCCATTGTTAAACCCTAAAGAGACGGTAACTATCTGAAGGAGAGGTCACGCGTCACTAATTAAAAAGATTAAATATTACGAAGACCATTACTGAATTCTTAAGAAGTGGTTGTGTGTGCCTAATTGTGATTCACAAAGAAAGACTGAATTCTACTCTTTGCTTTAATGTGGAAAACCTTTCATACAAAAGAAGTTAAACAGTTTAAAAGTGTATCTAATGTTGAAGAGAAGAACAAGCATTGCCCAAGCCAAGCGTCTCCCCTTATTAAGAGTGAAACCAGCCTTTCTCAGAGTCAAAGATCAATCTAGCTGTTACTATGAATCTAATAACAGTTCAACTGGCCTAGGATATGTGTGCAAGCATTGCCTGAAGCTAAGAGACTGGCACAAGGCCTCTGGGTAATCACTTGGGCTGATAGCTGGCAGAAAGGTCAAGGTAAAGGTAGGGAAGGGAAACTGGCTGCTTGGAAAGACTATTTTGAAGTTGACATAACCTGCATTGTCAGAGACTGTGGAAGACAGAGGGAAGTGAGTCTTAAAGGAAGGCCCAAGTTGTTATTATGGCTGATAGACAAGAAAGGAAAAGATGCTTCCCATTTGAAGAGAGATATTCAGAGGAAGTGTGTCTTGCCTACTTGAAAGTGGTGAAGTACTTTAAAGTATATCTTGTCAAAGCCTGTCTAGAGGTACAAATCACTGAAGTCATGGTAGTAGTCCAAAACAGTCAAGCTGTGCTGGTATATCTGGATGTCAGTAGATGCAACATTGTAGTAGCCTAAACAAGGTAGAGTACTGTGAGATAACAGTGACTATTCTCATGGTGAATCAAGCAGAAGTGAGGTTGTTGAAATGGAAGCATTAGCACTGAACATCTTTCCTGGAAAATATACCATTGTGAATTCTAAAACTAGGGAAATACTAACTGTTAACCAAGAACTGTGTCTCACTGACAGTTGTAGATATTGCATATATTTTTTTAACTGTGGCAAGTCTTCTTGAAGAGGTGATAAAGCATCGTGGCTGAAAATACCATTGGTGCTATTTGTTGGAAGTGAAAACTGGATGTTTCACCAAGGAGAAAAGATGTTCTATTATTGGAACCTTGGTTAACTAATCTTGACTTTGACTTTGAAACATCAACAACTAATATGAGACATTTCTTTCTTTGGTTGAACATTGCCAGAATTGCCCTTGAATGCTGGGGAAGGGAATTTACCCAGAACATTAGAAAGTTATTACAACTCTGTGAATGTTGTTTATGTAATCTTGCATTGCCATATGTTTTCTTTGTGTCTTTGTTGTTTATTGTGAGGGCCATATATCCCCTGTTAGAATGCATTAGCTTTGGTAAGGCAGGACAATCCTCAGCAGAGCAGGCATAGTGAGGCATTTTATTATATTCTTTTGAGAATGAAATGGCATGTTATGATAAATCATCAAACAGTTGTCTGCCTTGCATTACTGGCCCCTTACATCGTCCACTAAGCCTTACGTTCTTGCCTCAAATAAGCTGTTAGGCAGAATCCTGTGCAGTTCCCTTAGGGAGCACTACAGAAGATTAAGACTACAGGTATATGATATGCAATAAATCCCCTTTGGTATCAGTCTGTACCACAAAGATTTAGTTGGTAGCTGTGGCTAAGCAGTCAGACTTATCTCAAGAGGGAGATGAGCAGTATTCAGGGTTTACACATTAGGACCATAATACTATGGCACAAGGAAACACTGACCAAAGCTTTGTATTAAAAAGAATATATATGTTTATTTTATACACCTCTAGTTCAACACATCAGTCACAATTATTAAAGCAAGTATAAAATAGTCAGGAAAAGTATACACAACTCCCTATTTAAATTGTAGACAAGTTTGAGCAAGAGTGAACACTGAGCAAAACGGCACAGTGAAAACCAAGCAGAAATGTCACTCTAACAATTTCTCAAAAGGAAGGGAAAGGACAAGTTATACAGGAATATACTCTTAAACACACCCGCAACACTTCCCAATAAGATTGTGAACAAGTTAGGCAAGGCAGTACTTTAGCATGTATAATACAGAGGTGAAAACCGAGCAGAATGGCACTTCACATGTTTAAAAAGAGGGACGGAAGAGGTGGTTATAAGAGTTAGGTGCACCAACACATTTCTAGGTGAGAAGCAGTCTAGTGAAGGTAGTTGTAACAGATTTAGCCAGAGTCAATAGGCCTGTGCCAGAGTTAGTGGTACAGGGCAAAGGGCCCAGGAGCAAAATGTTCTTGTAGCTGCAGTCAAGTCTTTGTTAAACGATTCGAAAAGGCGGGTGCAGAAGGTGAAAGACAATGTTAGATGATAGGGGCGGCCAACCCAATAGGTAAGTAAAGGATTTAAAACACCTTTAGCAGTACCCAAAGAAAAGGGCGGCCTGGCGGAACAATGTACCTTGAGAGTGGAAGAGGCTCCTGCGGTGGCAGTAGTTCCTGGCAGCTCCTGCATATTGGGAGATCCAGCAGAGGAAGAGAGGCTCTCGTCGTGGAGGAAGGTTCGAGTTACTGCATTGCCCAGGGATGAAACCAGCCGCAGTGCTGCCACAACTAATAAAAGGTACGCTCCTTTAAATCGCGGTCCTGGTGGACAGGTGCCTGGCTATCCCGTTTCCTAGTGCTTAGCACTGGCGATTCGACAAATGCAGGTCCGGGAAGGTGATTGGCGAACTGGTTGGCCCCATCAGCTTAAGGGAAGAAGACTCTTGCAGGTGAAGATCTTCTCTAGTCGCTGGAGAAAAGGGGTGAGGATCTGCAGCAGGGCTTCACCGGTGGTTCAGTCGTTGCAGAGGTCATCAGCTTCTCTCCTCATTGGCTTCTTAGTTCCAGTGGCGACGTCTTGTCCTCCAGTCCTCAGGACCCTGCTTTTATGCAGCAAGACCCATTCATACAGCCTAGCTGTCACTCACACGGTGGGGTGGCTCTCCCGGCGGGAGAACCCCACAGCCTATCAGGGCAGAGTGTGACTTGGGTTGCGTATGCAACCCTGTCCAGGGTGCCTATTCCCCCACCCACACATCCTGTGTACCCCAGACTCAGTGACGCCGAGAGGAGGGCTTCTGTGCAGAAGCCCGCCAAAAGGACAAACAAAGGATCCCCGACCTGGGTTAGGACTATAGAGAAAGACACGAGAAAGAAATTAAATCAAAGTTCTGGCAATAAAAACCTACCAGAGTAAAGTTAATATAAAAATAAACCGGCGGTATGTTAGAAGCTGTCAGTAAAAGTGGTAGCCTCGAACAATGAGAAAATCTCATAGGAAAATATTTGCGGTCGAATAGTTATGGTAGAAACCACTGCCACCAGCCAGAAACTTTGGAGAGATGGACTTTACGGTACCACCTCGAAAATGAACACTAGGGAAAAACTATTAACCCTCTCCAGTACTTCCATATTAACATGGGTTGGACTGGTTTAGTTCATAATTATTACCTAGTAAAGTCAATGGGGACTTTACATGCCCTGGGAGACAGTAGTCAGTCCCAGGGTATGGAGTCTATGTTTGGGGGTTGCTACAACACCCCTGTGGTACAGCATGGAGGGTGCTGTGTACCACAAATGTTAAAAAGATGATTCCTATGAGGGTGAGAATACCCCATAGACCATAAGCACACGAAATAGCCTAAAACACACACTAGCAATCTAAGAGTGGGAACAAAGGTCTCACTCTTAGCAGGAGAAAAAAATAAACCCTTTAAATCCAGCAAAGCTGCTGGGGGATTCCATAGGTAAGGGAAATTAGCCTTAGAAGAGAACTCTCCCTAACATAAGCGATAGCAGGTTGTAGTAATGCCTGAGTTGCCTCACAGCCCCTCTCCCTCATCTGCTAACTCACAGATGCTTGTTTTTTTCTCATGGGGTACAATATATCTATTTGAGGCAGAGACAAAGAGAGAGTGTGAGAGAGAGAGAAATAGAAAGATAGAGTGAGAGAGAGAGAGAGACAGAGAGAGAGAGGGTGCCTTTGAAAGCTAGATAAATGAGGGCTCTCTGCAAATGGCCCTGGGAAGGACTGCAGCTTTTCATGTTATTTTACCTTGTAAGGCACTCCTTCCTCTGACTAACCGACTCACTCCCCTCTAAGATCTTGTACCACCTTACATGAAATGCACAAACACACCACAGATTAGACGAACACAGATTAGACAAACACATTAGACACATTAGACATTAGACAAACACACTAGACAATCAACAAGAACCAAGACACCACTGAGCTCTCTGTGTAAACCCTGTCACACTCTTCCACATCAGTGGCTACCCAGACCCAAAGTGCTGTAGTCTATCCGATCTTGGGGTCTTCCTTATGAATAACCCAAGATTCTTCTGCCAAACCAACAGAAGGCAGATTGGCACTCAGGAACCAAGTACTTTTGACCTGCACCCATGAACACCAGAAGTTTCACATCTGAGTTTCCCACTGTTCCACTAATTAACTCCACCCCCTTTTCCCTGACAGATACAAGCGCAATGAGGCCACTAGTAGCATCAGACAGGCATTATAAACGACCACTTACATTACAATATTACATTACATTGAATTCCATGGAGCATCCCAGCATAGTTGCTAATTGCTTGGATCATGACTGATCTTTAGGATGAGTGAGGCTCGTTTGTCTCAATTTGTTTGAGGTGAACTGGTCAGCCCCTATGACTACCCGTACATGGAGATTGTCTCCCCTTTTCATTTTACCTTTGTTTTACATTGCACCACGAAGCACCTTAAGTGGAGTGTAACTGGTACACATTGTGCCACTTAATATTTTATTTAAATAATATTACAGTTTTTTTGGTGATGTGCTTTTGGCATTAAACCAATATTTTACTCTTTTCCTGGTGTATCTAAATTTATAAGAACAGTAATGCCCTTTTCAGTATCAAGATGCCTGCTCTTCACGGATTAAACCCCGTTCTCCATTTCGTCATCTTATTTTGTGGCCACATTAATGTCATCTATATCATACATGTCTGTACACTTTTGCTGGGTTTCTGAAAGGGAGTCTGGTTAACTGCTTTGTGTGCCTGTACTGGTTGGGCCTGTTGATTGAGACTCTCTGGTCCCAACCCGCATCTCAGCAAGAATGTGTCTTGTTGATTTCCCAGCATAGTTTTAAGATCCATGGAGTGGGTCTGGGGCCATTCTGGAAGTTGCCCACTGGAACCAGGAGTCAGAAGAAAGATGATTCTGTGGAGGATGAAAGGTTGTAGCTGCACCTGCATTGGCCAAGCCAACCACAAAGAACCTGCTTCTCTTCTTTGTCCAGGGGAAACCTACAATGGTTGCATACCTCACTTAGACTGGTGGCTCAACCAGTCTAGCATCCTACACTGCCATCTTGCTACTTCCGGGAATTGGAAGGGTCGCTGGGTCATCATCGAGAGAAGAGGCACAGCTGCTGCTTGGGCACCTTATAGCGTTTGGCTCAAAACTCTGTTGCCTCTGGTGCTATTGGCCTCCACTGTGAAATGGGCACGTCTGGAGCATGTGTTCAACAGATCAAATCACAACAACACCACATAGTAGTCTAAACTGGAGTTTAATTTGGAAAATTACAATGTGAACATTGTTCCTGTTTAGACAACAACCCACATCATTGATTGTGTTGTTATGTTAGCCCCCATAATCCCGCCTATCAGATATTGCACCAACATCAATGTTAGACTCTGCTGATAGTGACTTGTCCTCTAATTGTCCAATGTCCATCTCATTTCTGTGGTGTTCACATGCAAAAATAGCACACCAAATTAGAAAACGTTGTCATTCAGACCACTATTACTCAGAAGTTCAATACAACTAATTACTCAGACACCCACACATATATTCAATAGTTTTGTTTGTGGGACTGTTTGCTGCACGGTAGTAGTTCAGCTGCATTAAAAAGAGGCAAAATGGCTTTCATACCCCCCAGTTTCAATGAAAATACACTGCCACCTAAGTGTTAAAAAATGCCAATGGAACAGTACAATTATGCATTTGCAGGTAGGTGAATTAAAATGCATCTGTAAGTGGTGTGTATTAAGATGCTTTTATTATAGGAACATATGCAAATTCAAAAGTCATATCTTTGACATATTCTAGAAAGAAGTGACTTTCTCTGATTGTACCCTTGATACCTATGATGCGGCAGGAGCACGCACCATCAAATAAAAGTAGCTGCAATGCAAAAGAAATGTTATAGGGAAGCACAAGGACACTGTTGGTCTTGAGTAAAGGAAGTATAGGCACTTGCCAATCAATCAGTTCCTTTTCTTGGGCAACACACTCCTCATCCTTGGAAAGCTATCACTTTGCATATTAAAAGCATCATGCCTGGATTCAGAAAGGTTGCATTGCCCTACGTGATAATGAGGTATGTACTGTATGACGCGTGCATTCATTGTAAAGTGTGCTACTCACTTTTGAAGTATCCATTCTCTAATATGCGCGTTGCATCACTTGCCCCAACCACATCAGGAACATCTACTTATCACTCACATGAGCACTGCTGCCTCCTCACAGAAGGATCTCATTCTTCTCCAAGATTTATATTTGTTTAATATAGAATATTAGGACACACTAGTAGCCTTTGCATTGGTTCTTTGGACGGAAAATCAGTAGCAGGGTGATGCAACACTTTCCAAACGTTCAGCAACAGAGAGATGACTGTACTCACCGCACAGGTTGCCTCCAAGCCACCATTCATGAAGTCCACAATGGGAAGTCTGTTCTTGCTGTTCAGTCTGTGCGCCTTCAAAGTGTTCCTTCTTCCACACAGAACACAATCATTCTCTGCCAGTAAATGTCTTCCTTACAACTTAAATGTCATGGCAGCCTTTCTTTTTTTTCAAAATGTGGCCTAGGACTCATTGGTGACACTTTCTTGTATGGCAAACAACATCTACATTGGAAACTATAAGATGGCAGCGAACAAGGACATATTTTTAGCACTGTTAAATAAACACAACTAATACGTTTGTTGTTCCTCCACAGCAGACACATCAGACGTAATGGGAAACACTATCAGTGGTGAAAAATAAAAGGCTTCCATCACATAATTCAGGCACCCTTCAGATGACACTTCAAAGTACACTTTTAGGGTTCCCAACCTCAGCCATCAACACAAAGAACGGACACTAAGAAAGCAATATAGTACCTTTGATCATAGCCATGCAAACATGATGTAAACCAAAAAAGAAGGCAGTGCTGATTCACTTGGTAACCCCTGAAACACCCGATTTCTGTTTATACATAACATCCGCAGCCACGCAATCACACAAAAAACATATACTATTAATACCGAAATACAAACATGCAGAATTTATTTTCAAGCTTTAAGGGGGTGTCAAGTAAGAACTGGAATTCCTTCATATTTTGACCAAAAATGGTGTACGTTTCTTTTAATTATTGATACATTTATTGTCAGTGATGGACTGGATGGATGACAGTGATGGACTCAAAAGCAAAAATTACTTCTCGAGTTTAGTAAATACTTGGTGTAATACATGTGCACTTTCTTGAAGTAGGTAAGGACCATTTTGTCACAAAATTACAACGAGAGCAAAGCCGTTCTTGTTCCCATGCTCATTCCTTAGTCAGGCGCTAAAGATTGACTGTCCAGCCATACGAGATGATAGGGTGGGAGAAGACCTGAGAGACTTGAGAGAACCTACATAGAAATTACCTAGCAGCAGACACAATGACTTAACAATGACAAATCCAGATTTACGGACTAGAAGTGGTTAAACAATCTCACTGCAGACACTGCATAGAGTTGGTGCAAAGTGGCAGAAGGAAGCGTTCAAAAGCATCCACAAAATTCAAAAACCCTTTAGCCTGTAGCAGCACAAACACTATAGCAAGAGCTGTGTGACACTATTGCAGAACACGTTAGCAATACAATTCAACTAATCCTGACAAAAAAGACCAATCCTATCAAACCCAGCATGAGAAAAAACACCAAACAGAAGAACAGTACGAACATCAATAGCTTTCTGCCCCTTCTTGAAACACGATTTCTAAACTAAGGCAATAGCAGTAATCCAGGGTGTTCCGGGCCATGCCCTCCCTTCATTCACAAATCGATAGCCCAGCAACCTGGGCATTCTCCCTTATTCCAACACTTCATCAACTCATCCATAAAACAAGGCATTTTTCTGCATGCTTTCAAAACAGATTTCGTCAAGTTCTTCTAAAAATCACACAGGAGACCTCAAGGGCCTAGAAAGCTACTGACACATTTCCAACGTATACGTCACCATTAAAATCTTTGAGAAGTGTATCTAGCATCACCTGGCCTAAGCCCCGCCCACCTGGTGCCTTCCAGGTTGCCGCTCTTTTTTCCCACTTAGCAAGCCCCACTCTCATGGTGCCTTCCTGGTTGCTGCTCTTTTTCCCTACTTAAGGAGCCCTCCAGCCTCTTTTCCTTTGCCGATGGGGAGCAGGTGCAAGTGGATCTAGGTCACCTGGCCTAAGCACCACCCACCTTTTTAGACCTGCCTCTTCCTTCCTGCTATTAACTCTTAGATCAAGGGTGTCTCTCTCCCGGGTGTCTGAAGCAAAGGGCTGACGAAGAAAAGGTCAATTCCTGTTTGAACCTGTGCGGACCAGGAGGACCCAGGGCCCGAACCCCTGCTCAGACACAGCAAGCATGCACCAACATGTGTTTACTCCATCTGTCCTCACTGGCCACCCCCACCTCTTCTGGTCCCCCCCGTGATGTTCTCTTCTCGCAAACAGGTGTTGCCCGTTTTGCTTGATTCTTCTGCCCTGCTCACCTCCCCCTCCCTCCAGCCTACTTCTGCAAGAGTCTGTCCTGATACATGCTTGTTTGACCATCACCGTCTTGTGACCAATGCTGGACTTGACTTTTATGGACTTAATTTTTTCACGGTGCGTCACCCTTTCTCAACTCTCATGCTGGACTTCCTTTGCATCGTTTACTCATGGTATCCCTGATTCATGCTTTTCCCATCTTCATCATGTAACCTGGCTTGCAACCTTATGTGTTACTACTGACTTCTGCAATTGTATTCTCTCTCCCCTCTTGCTTCTCCACTCTTTTTGACTACTTACTCTCTGTTCTTGCCTCCGCTCCCTTTCTCCCTTTTCCTATCTCCTCCCCTTACTTTCTTCTATGCACTTACTCTATCAGAATTGTCCCTGGACCTAGTATGATAACAACCTCGTCTGTCTCCTCCCCTGTCCCCTTCCTTGTCCCCCCCCCCTCCAGCACTATCTGAAATGACATCAAGCATAGTACGATAGTTGCTTGTTTTGTTCCTCCCCTCCCTTTCTGCACCCTTGTCCCTCATCTTTTGCTTTTCTCCAGCTCTACCAGAAATGTCTTCAGGCCTAGTACGGTAGTCGCCTGTCTGTTTCCATTTCCTTCCCACTCTCCTCCTCCCGTCCTTATATAGGTCTTACCACTTGCACTATCTGAAATGTCGTCAGGCGAGTACGATAGTTAATTTCACATCCTTACTGTTCATGGCCTGCAAGAACGTCATTGTATTTTCCCTTGTTGTCTCCCTTGCCTTGAACCACTTGGAAACACATTGTGTATAGGCGCTATAAAATATATAAATAAACTATCATGTCAAATAATATCATAACTCTAGGGACATTTGGAAACTAACAAACTCCTTCACAAGTCACAACACAGATTCAGACTGATGGTGAATTTTACACTCACTGAAAAACAGTGCTGCAGCGATCGCACCAAGTGTACTCATTCTAATAAACATGTTTGCTGCATTCAACACAATTAGTCATGAAATTCATGTAATAAGATCGAGGGGTGTTGGAATCGAAATAACCAATGTATTCAGAATCAAATCATTCCTCGCCCACTTCCACATATTTGTAGTAATCCAAGTTACCAGCCTCTTTCCCATTATCTTCAACATCTACATATCCCCCTCTTGGAACTCATGAATAAATAAGTCATTTCTCGCATGTTTCATCTATGCAGACCATACTAAAATCAACTAACAATTAACTCTACACCAAATAAACCGGATTGTTGCTTATGCCTTTCACACAGTTAATGAAAAATAAACTGAAATGGTGACCGTCCAAAGCAAAGACATATTTTATGGGAGCACAACCTCAAATGCCACACCAATACCTTGAGACTCGGGGGTGCGACTAGCATGATCTGAGGGCTTGTGACTGCCTCCTGCTCCGTAGAGCAGACGCCAGAATGGGTATATGACGGATCCCCAAGTCTTCCCTTCCCTTGTGAGTTTTGTTCTCCCCTCTAACTGTACAAATAATTTGCAATCTAGGAATCCTTTGACAAAGCACATTCAGCCTGATCACGACTTCGGCGGTAACCCTTAAATCCGGCGGTATCGCTAATACCGGCGGAGATTTAAGGGTCCGCCGAATCAGGGCTTCGGCGGATTTCGCCCCAGCTCTGAGCATGGGGAAATCCGCCAAAAATTTGCGCTATTACCACCGGCGGGAAATCCACCGGCGGTAAGAGCGCGAAACTTCCCCATTGAGCCCCATGGGGAATGGGGCATTCCCGAATGGGCTCAATGGGGAATGGGGAATTACTTTACCGCTGAACTCGTGATCCGGCGCTATTAGCGCCGTGGAGTTCGGCGGTAGGGCTATTACCGCCGGCAGTAACGGCCAAGTCGTGATCAGGCCCATTGTGTTTCGGGAGAAGGATGAAACCACTCGCAGACTCATAGACAGGGACATCCACAAGCCAAACAGTTTATTTAAACAAATCTGGTTTATTGAGAGAAAGAGGTTCACAAGTGCTCCAGGTGAACTTAACTGTGGACTCCCCTGGCAATGTCCTGCACATATCGGAATACTGACATCTTACAGAGAGACCTAAACCTAGACCTACCCAGACCTAAAGATCAATTGCATCAATGACATCCATTAACTGATCCCCCATTAAAGGCTATATATAAAGTGCCTACCTCAATCTCAACTCTCTAGGGAACACAACCAAGCATACCAAATTCCAGAATTGGTAGACTGGCATGAAGACTGATGGATTCCCACCTGAACACTCATTCATTATAATAACTCTGAGATTTAACATTGATTGTGACATCTTATTCAAAATCCACATTGCTAAAAAGTTCCAAACAGACTAGAAGACCCAAACGTCTCCCACCTGAATGGAGGCAACACCTCACACTCAAGAGTCCTAGATGCCACTGAAAGCAGTTCAGTATTCCACAGCATGCCTTGTAACAGGATTAAGAAAATTCAACCACCTCACCCCTATCCTCAAGAACATGAACTTCCTACGCTTTCAAGCAGGTATCATGTTCAAAATCTTCGGCACACCTTACAAAGCAGTTACAACCATAAAATAACTATCTCACTGAGAAACGTACAATCTACAGATACCAATGCACCTCTAGAAGCCACAATTCCAGACCAGAAAAAAAGTAACTGCAAGTAAACTAGTAACAGGCCTACTAAACATGTTGTCTTTGGAATTAGCTTTCCATGCTCACATCTATCATACACTTTAGGAATGACCTGAAGACTCTTTTCTTCCATGAACATCTAGCCAATTGATGGATGTTCCACTCAACCCTACTTCTCCCCCTCAATAAATCATGCTTACGCTGCTGCTTCCACCTGAAACTACTGGGTGTGTCTCGCATGTAGAAAACTCCATTGCTCTATTCCATTCATCAGCCAAGATGATGCAGTGGCCTTGCAGCAGAGTCTCTATCACTGAAAAGGAGGAGGTGGAGGAGTACCCCATACCAGCTCAAAAGGTCAAGATCTTTTGTGCTTCCTCACTGTAGCCGTCACCGTTCTGATTGATCCTTGGAACTTGGAGGATCTTCAGCTTGTACTTCAAGATACCTGCCGTTGCATGTTCAACTTTCTGGCATCAATGAAATCCATGCAGAGCCTTCTTCTTTGTTCATAGTTTGTTTGAAGATCACATTCAGCAGCCTGACCATGGGTACTCCCATTGCAATCCATCTTCTTCGTATCCTAGAGGTGTCCTGAAGAGTGGGCACTAGATAATGTTATCCTCCCGGATAAACAGGCAGGCTTTTGTAGAGGTCTCTCCACAATCGATCAGTGTTTTATATTAAATATGATTGTGGAGAAAGATACTAGAAGAACCGCCTGTTTGTGGCTTCCTTGGACCTCACAAAGGACTTTGACTCAGTAAGTCGGTAAGTCCAAACCTCTTGTGGGCAAAGCTCAGAAGGATTGGTGGCTGCTTTATGAAGCTATCTCAGCTAGGGTCAGGTGCACTGCTAACAATAAATACTCAGGAGATTTTATGATAAAGGGGTAAAGCAAGTTGGTCCTCATACCCCACTTTTCTTTTCTTTTTTCTTTATGATTTTAACCCTCATTCGGTGTCTCACGGTTTTATTCCCCCTCTTTTAAATGGTGTGGAATTCAGCGCTTTATTATACACTGATGATACAGCGCTCTTGGACTTAATATTTGGTGGGTCACAGTGCAGTCTAGAGTATTCTTAACATTATTTCCCAGAGCATAGCCTCAAATTGAATCTCCTTAAAACTAGGATAATTGATTTTGGTAAAGGGAAACAATCATTTAAATGGGCATCTGAAAAACTCACCCATTGAGGTGGTGGACAAAAATGCGGTGGCTAAGTGAGCGACCACGGGGTTTAGGGCCTTCTCCGTTTCTATTATAATTTTGGTGGGAAACTTTTGGATAAATGTTTGCAGGTTTAAGGGTCAAAAATTAACACAGCAGTCCTCTATGGAGCAGAGGTCTAGGGGGAAGCAGGGTCCCCAGAACAGTGAATTGTCACTTGATACTAAAGAACCACAGAAGTCAGTTCATTCAGGAACTACAAGAAAAAAAAAACAATTTCTGAAAACAACAAAATGTATATGTGTGTCATATCAAAGAAATGTATGCATAAAATGTAAATTTGAATACAATAGACACACCAAACAAAGTATCAAGTGCCCTGACAAAGTCCAAGGAAGGGCGAAACAATAGAACATGCAGAGAAATGTTTGCACAAGTATATTTAAGAATGACACAATTTCACCTAAAAAGTCACTACGAGCACAAGTTTGACAATGAGTAACACTAAATGAAGTGTTTTTCGTGTGTATGATGAATTCGAAATCAACTGAATTAAAATGTAACATTATATAGAAACACCAAAAAGTGTGTACCTCACAATCATTACAGTATTGGGAACCTGTGAGGACAGCCAATCTGAATGCGCATAGGCTCACATTGAAACCCCCCTTTTTTCTGACATAAATAACAGGCCGGCAGGTGGATATTGGTATCTATGGAGCTATGCAGCCACTGACCTCCAATTAATTTGGACCAGTCAGGTACTGAGTAAATTCATTAACACAAAGGAACACAAACAGACCAACAGTGGGAAAAGCACAAAGACTGATGAAATTCACCAGAAGCAAGAAACGCTCCTTTTTAATAATAAAAAGAAACGTTTCTTGCTTCTGGTGAATTTCATCAGTCTTTGCGCTCTTCCCACTGTCGGTCTGTTTGTATTTTGTCTTAGTGTTTTGTCTCAGTATTTTGAAGTATTTTTGTTTTGTTGTACACTGCCCTTTTTAAAGAATGCTTATCTAAAACTGACTGTTAAATAAATAAATATTTTTTCACTAGAAAACCTTGAGCAGAAGTGCTATTTTGATACTTGTATTTGTGAATTTCAATGCTACAGCTCTACAGCTCACATTTATACCTCTTGAGATAAGTCTGGCTGCTCAGTCACACTACCAACTTGTGTAGTACAGAACTATACCAATAGGTGGGTTACCTAACACCAAGAGGACAAGGGTTGTGTAGTCTCCCACAGGGTTACTACATCAATTCTTGCCTAGCAGGAGCCATGTTGGAAGGAGAAATGGTGCCTGGTAAATGGGACGTTAACCTCCGAGATGCCCATCAGGACCAGGCCGGTAAAACATGATAGACGTGGGGATGCTATGACTTTTATAATTTATAGTGAAGATGTGAATTTTTTAATTGATACAGCTCATTTTTATTAAGGAGGCCTTAGATGCTATTTATAGAAACAGGTCACTGGTGAAATAAGATTTTTTTAAATATTTTTATTGTATTTAATGTTAGTCTAGGTTGTATTTTAAAATGTTGAATGTGTGCTTACACCTTTTTCTGCGCCGATAGTTTATTTCCTCCTATTTCAAAATGTTCTGTTTCCAGTTTGGGTAAATAAAGATTCCAATCCAATATGTGCATCGGATATATATATATTTATTTTATTTATTTATTTGTGGATTAGACTCTGCCCTTTTTTCAAATCCGGTCTTTACTATTTTGCAATAAAAGAAAGATTAAATGTAATTACAAACTGTTACAATACTTTGTCCATGATGTGCAAAATAAAGTATACCAATTAAAACACCTGCAGTGATTTACATGTTTCCAAAAAACTCCTAGTTGTGACCACAATAGAACAGAAGATGTGATGTCCACAAATCATACAGAAAGAGCTAGAATTGGGATGGGGTCCGGGCAGTGTGCATGGATTAGAAAGACTCATACGGGTATAGGGAAGAGTGGGTATTGAAATGAAAAACACATAAGGAACCACATGATCCACTTTTGATTAGAGCATGAATTTACATCCTAATCACAATTTTGTATTCCGATGTCTTTGTCACCTTCTCTCCTAGTTTTTTGTGGTTGCTTATGCTTTAGGGTTCAGCCCACTAGTTAGTTTGTTTTTATTTATTTTTTCATTCACTCTTATTCTTGATTGGTTTGTGTCATGATCCCTATCTATTACATAATAGTTTTGTACCACATGTAAATTGTAGTTTGGTAAAAATCTTAGGTTTCTTACCCTTGTTCTTGCTGTCCAAAGTGATCTGCTTTGCTGCAGTGCTACTTAATTAATGGGGTTAAAGTCCACCTAATGAAAAAATAAACAGAATGTATAGTATTCCGAGTTTATCATTAGAATACAGCTTGTACTTGTGATTTCTAACGATGCCTGTTACTTTCTAATTATTATTGGTCCAATCAGTTACAATACGTACTGTCAAAAATGATTCTCAAAATTGTATTTATTTGTATTATCGCGTGTTTCAGTGAAAAAACCCAGCGGTCGGTAGAAAATCATATATATTAGGCCAATCTAGTACAGACCGTACTGTGCGATAGTTTACAGGATTGTGCTTGTTGTTATTAAAAATTGAAAATTGTAATTCGGCATGCTCAATTTTGGAGAGAATACTGGTGAATGTGTTATAATTGCTTTGTGCTCTGAATGTGCGGGACATGCAGTGTTTGGTCCCATTGTTAGGTGTGTTTACTAAGGAACCTAGGGCTTACCTGAATACAGTATGACTCTTGCTTCAAGCGTCGGATGTGAGGGACCACCGCTTTGTGGTTACATTTGTGCTAATAAACCTCCGGCTTTGACAAAAGATAGTCCTACCGTCCTCTCAGTTCAATTCCGAACGGCGGCCATGATTTGGGCTTAGTTGCCGTGTTTGTCGGGTTTTGGGTATTTCCAAACCAATTTGTTTCCGAATTAATGTTTCTCAAATTGGTTCATGCATTTGGTAGTTCGTTCATCCACTAATGTTGGCATTTCGCCCTATATTGAGAACAGACTGTAAATAAAATAAATATATTTGGTGATTTTAAGAGGCCTAATCATTTGGTTTAATTAAAAGAAAGGCTATACCCAGAATAATCTCACATTGCAAGAGAGAACAGCACTACAGAATCTAAAAAAGAATAAAGATCTTGTTATGAAAGAAGCATACAAAGGGGGAAATATCATCATTATGAATAGATCGGACTGTATCCAGATTGCAAACAACCATTTACCCACCCCCAATTGTTATGAGAAACTATTTACCAATCCCATCAAATTGATTGTACAAGATTCGAAACATCTAATTGAAGGATGGCACCACCAAGGGTTAATCACAGATGAGGAAAAACAACATCTTTTTGTTTCAAAACCATTCTTGCCCACAATTTACTTCCTTCTGAAATTTCAAAAAAAATTGAGAAAATTCCAGAAGGGAGGCCAATCGTGAGTGGAATCGGTTGGGCCACGGAACCCATTGTGGAATACATTGATAACATCTTAAGACCTAAAGTGTGTAAAGTAAAAGCCTACCTCAAAGATACAACAGCAGCAATAAATATGGTGTAACAAACACAGTGGCAAAAAAAATACCTATTGGCAACCTGGGAAGTGAAAGCACTCTATACTTCGATTGGATATAATCTAGCTCTTGAGACAATGGACTATATATTCAAAGACAAATCAGCATCACACTTTACCTATGTCTTCATGCTCAATGAAATGTTAATGAAAACACTTGAAAACAATATTTTCACCTTTGACAACCAATACTTTAAACAAAGAGGCTTTGCGATGGGCATGAAATATGTCACAGCCCTGGCCAATTTAGTTATGGGCTTGTATGAGGATATTTTTATTGACCAATTTGATGCATACCAAACCAAAGTAGTTAAATGGACAAGGTTCATAGATGATGTTTTCCTCATATTGAACGGAACAGTACAAGAATTAGAAGACTTTCAACAGCAGGTCAATGACAACCAATATGGATTAGAATTTATCGGAACAAGCAGTACAGCGGAAACCAACTTTTTAGACCTAACGATTTTTGTATCGGGAAATCAGTTAAAAACCAAAACCTACAATAAAGAAACAGAAGTGAACTCTACAATTTTTGCTACAGCTGTCACCATCCACCAGTTATTAGAAACATACCAAAAGGTGAATTTATACGAGCAAGACGCAACTGTGCAGAAACAGACACATTCAATGCAGAATGTGAATTGTTAACTGCAAGATTCACTGATAGAGGGTACCCTCAAAAATCCTTTGAAACAGCCTGGAACAAAGCCCAGAGAATAAACAGACTACAAACGTTGACTCAAACAACTAAAGAAAAGAAACAAGACAAGATGGTTCAATTTAATACCACCTACTGTGCTAACAACCGGGAAATTAAAACAATACTAAAAAGGAACTGGTACCTACTAAAATTGGATCCCCATATTGTAGAATATATTAAAGATCAGCGACTATAATCCATAGAAGAGCCAAAACACTGAGAAGTAGTTTAAGTCTATCACTATTACCCGAGAAAGAAGAACCAACAAAAACTGGTTACACCAATCAGCTTCAGGATTCAGGAAATGCGGATTCTGCTCAATGTGCGAATATGCAATGTCAAACACCAATGTCTTCAAAGACAACAATTGAGTGAAAACACAGAATAAGGAACACATCAATTATCGTTCCAAGTTTGTTATATATGCCATTGTATGCACTTGCAAATTAATATACGTTGGGAGCCCAATTCGTGAACTGAGAACACGAATCAGAGAACACATATCAGCAATCAGAAGTCTGGACAAGAACCTACCACTATCGAAACACTGGCAAAATCACCATCAATTACAAAACAAAAGAGAAATTAAATTAATTGGATTAAAAAAGATTAAGATGGGCAGACGAGGAGGAAACCAGGAGCTACGGCTCCGCCAAGAAGAAGCAAAACGTATCTGCCTCTTTAAGGCTGTAGAACGGGACTTAAACTCTGACAATGAAATTGTGTCTTTCTTGTGATGTATTGTATTATTTTCTGAAAATAGATCAGCAATCTAAATGGTATGAAAATTCTAATGGAATATGTGATACAACATTATCACAAAACATAGAAGGTAAGACAAGGTGTATATAATAACACCTGAATTGCACCACAACAACCAAAATGCATAGAGACAAAACTGCATAAATAGAACTTTCCAAGATGTATTGTATTGCTCTTTGAAATTAGATCAGCAACCTAATAGTGGGAACAATGCTAATGGAATTTGTGAGAGAATAACCACAAAACAAAGAAGGTAAGAAAAGGTGTATATTATAACACCAGACTTGAACCACAGCAACATAATGCTCAGCGACATAACCGCACAAATATAAATCTTCGTTATGAATACTGAAAGAAATTGTAACAGTCAATCATATGACAAATATTGCATAATATGTGGCACCAACGGTTGATACACCAGATGTGAGATATAGGGAGGAAGAAATACCCTTTCTTTCAATTAAACCAAATGATTAGGCCTCTTAAAATCACCAGATATATTTGTTTTATTTACAGTTTGTTCTCAATATAGGGCGAAATGCCACACATTAGTGGATAAACAAACTACCAAATGCATGAACCAATTTGAGAAACATTAATTCGGAAACAAATTGGGTTTGGAAATACCTAAAACCCCACAAACACGGCAAACTCAGTCCAAATCATGGCCGCCGTTTAGAATTGAACGGAAAGGCAGGTAGGACTGCCTTTTGTCAAAGCTGGAGGCATATTATCACAAACGTAACCACAAAGCAGCGGTCCCTCACATCCGATGCTTGAAGCGATGGTCATACTGTTTTCAGGTAAACCGTAGGGTCCTTAGTAAGCCCACCTAACAATGCGACCAAACACTGCCTGTCCCGCACATTCCGAGCACAAAGTAATTGGAACGCTTTCGCCAAGTATTGTCTGCAAAATTGAGCATGCCGAATTAAAATTTTCAATTTTTAATAACAACAAGCACAATCCTGCAAACTATCACACAGTACGATCTGTACTAGATTGGCCTAATATGTATGATTTTCTACTGACCACAGGTTTTTTTCACTGACGCACGCGATAATACAAATAAATTACATTTTGAGAATCATTTTTGACCGTACATATTGTAACAGATTAGAAACTAACAGGCATCGTTAGAAATCACAAGACAAGCCTTATGCTAATGATAAACTCGGGATACTATACATTCTGTTTATTTTTTCATTAGATGGGATTTAACCCCATGGATTAGGTAGCACTGCAGCAAAGCAGATTACTTTCGAACGCAAGAACAAGGGTAGGAAACCTAAGATTTTTACCAAACTACAATGTACATGTGGTTCGAAACTAGTATGTAATAGATAAGGATCATGACACAAATCAATCAGGAATAAGAGTGAATGAACAAAAAATAAAAACAAACTAACTTGTGGGCCGAACCCTAAGGCATAAGCAACCATGAAAAATTAAGAGAGAAGGTGACAAAGACATCGGAATACAACATTATAATTAGGATGTAAATTCATGCTCGAATTAAAAGTGAATCAAGTGGTTTCTTATGTGTTTTTCATTTCAATCCCCACTCTTCCCTATACCCGTATGAGTCTTTCTAATCCACGCATACTACCCGGACCCCATCCCAATTCTCGCTCTTTCTGTATGATTTGTGAACATCACATATTCTGTTCTATTGTGGTCACAACTAGGAGTTTTTTGGAAAACATGTAAATCACTGTAGGTGCTTTAATTGGTATACTTTATTTTGCACATTATGGACAAAGGATTGTAACAGTTTGTAATTACATTTAATCTTTCTTTTATTGCAAAATAGTAAAGCCCGGATTTGAAAAATGCAGAGTCTAATGCTGAAACATGTGTCATCCAAAAGGGCAAAACCACAAATAAATAAATAAAAAATAAATATCCTATGCACATATTGGATTGGAATCTTTATTTACCCAAACTGGGAACAGAAAATGTTGAAATAAGAGGAAATAAACTATTGGCACAGAAAAAGGTGTAAGCACACATTCAACATTTTCCATTTAACTAACGGGGTGGATGAACTCAACGTCTCCCTTGTTGCATACACCTATGCGACACACATAAGGACAAATACCGAACTAATGCAGTGCAGAAGTGTGGTGCTGTCTTGCTGCTCTCTGCCATGTTCTTTTTGTTGGATCCAAGAATTGCAGACTTCCGTGTGACGTGAATTGATCCCAGCTCTAAGCTGCAATCTCATTAGCTAGCCCAGAAAGAGGCATGCGCCCCCTTCCCAGAGTTCCATATAGTGAACGTGCTTGTGCAGTGGCGCGCGCGCAGTGGAGGAAGTGCGGTTCAGTGTGGTGCTGTCTTGCTGCTCTGTGGGGTGTTCTTTTTGTTGGATCCAAGAATTGAGGACTTCTGTGTGACGTGACGTGCTCCCGGCTCTAAGCTGCAATCTCATTGGCCATCCCAGAACAGTACAATCCACTTCGCCAATAAGCAGAGAAACTTCTGGACAAGGAACATTTGAGAAACTCTTACCAACCAATTTGTTTCTATTTGTTATATAGGCCTACGCCCGCCCCCCTTCTGAGAGTTCCATATAGTGAACGTGCTCGCGCAGTGGCGCACGCGCAGTGGAGGAAGTGCAGTGCAGAAGTGTGGTGCTTTTGCACTGTCTAGCATACTATCATACGGCAAAGGCAGCATCCACGCTTCCATGTGCATCCCAGGTGGGCATTACGACTTGTTATCTGTTTGTGGGCAATTAACAAAGTGTTATACAACTGTATTTGAATATAATGGTGCTTCGAAAGTATACACTGAAAACAGGTATGCTGCCTGCTTTTCCGTGGCAGCCATCTTCTACAGCCCATCTACAAATCTCACCAGCTAGACATTCTTTGAAGAACTCAGTTTTTTTACCCATAAGTTCAGCTAGCACTAGATTACTGTCATGATTCCTGCCCCACATGTCCCCACCCCTCCAAGATATCAGGCTGGAGCCAGGCCACGATCACCTACATGGCCCTCAAGGGCCTCTCCATCCCTTCAAAGACCCACTTGGAGTTAGACTTGGTGCTTGTGGCACCAGACTCACTCACTCCCATAGGATAACATTGGGGATTGGACTTGTAGTGCATTGATGGGGACAAGATGGATGTCCCCACATATTTCGGTTCCCAGAACGGCATGTGCAGTCTAGTCTTTTGGGTGTGGTTCATCCCAGAGACACCTGGGATACCCAGAGACTATTTAAACCACGCCCAGGCTGAGAAACATGCTTTGGGTTTTCTGCACCTGCAGCGTGACACTCACCGTGTTCGGATCGGTCTCCAGTAAGCCTGCATCTTTCTTCTGCGCTCAGCTCCTGCAAGAACAAGAACACCGTTAGGAACAGCCTTACCTTGCAGCGCTTCAGCCCATCATTCATTGCTTCTTCTGTTCTGTGGGTATCTACGGCGGAGTCATTCCCATCCCGGCACGCCGTTTCCTAAGGAAAAGGGAAAAGAACAGAAAAAAGGCATTAGTAAGCATTCAGCAAATCTTCGCTTATTTTTAAAGACTGTACGAGCTTCAAACTCTTACCTGAATCCCAGCTGCTCAGGGGAAACTCTGTCTCCAGAACTTCTCATCCATCTGCAAGAGGGAAAAGACACTCCAGGTTAGCGTGGAAACATCTAGAAGTGCTGCATACCGTGCTTACTCACCGCATTTCTTCTTCATAACCGGCATCCACGCTGAAAACGTTGCGGCACCTAAAAGACACAGAAAAAGAACTCTGTTCAATACAAATACGAAAAGGTCGCATCACGCATCGCGCTCTCACTCACCTTCAGCGCTACTCATCTCAGCAGCACGTCGCCATCCCCGGACACCAGCCATCATCTAAGGAAGGAAAGGAATGAAGTTAGAGAACTGTTCAAAAGACTCATTATACTTACCTGTCAGACTCTTGCCAGTGAAGTAACTAGGCAGCAACGAGCCCGCATCAATCAACGCGCCACTGCGCTGAAAGCAGGACGGAGAGCACACTTTCCAAGAAAACAAGGTGAGCTGTGGATCAAAGGGAAGGGTTGGACCCCGGGGAAGAAGGGGTTCAAGCCCACAGAGACAATAGGGAGTTAGACTCTACCAATCCTGTGTTTCAGGCCCAGTCTCCAGTCGAGTAGACTCCAGGGAAGGGTTTGAGGTCGTAAGAGGTCAGAACAGGCTGAGTGACGTCCCCATGGATACCAGGTGAGCATTACAATTACAGCATTCACTATCTTTCACTTCTGATATTCGTTCCTATTATTGAAACGATTCACCCACTAAAGACTCAGGGCAGTACGACCCAACACAAGCGACGAAATTGCAGGATGGCGAGACCTCCATCCCGCTGCCATCGGCTACTGACATAGTGTCTCAGCTGACATTTACATCAGATGGCTACAATTCTAAGTGATTACATCTGAAACGCCAACTGAAATGGCATCACAACTCACCCCCATGACCTCGACTAACTCATCTAGCTTTAGAAATCCAGCTAGTTTGCCCCTAACAAGGGAAGTCACAGACACAACTTTAGAGTCAGCCTGTCTAGCAGGCGAATTACAACTATTGACCAATTGGACTCAATCATTAATATGAACCCAGGTCCATTTGCAGTGCCTGCCTGCACAGATAGCGAACCCCAACCTAATGATTCATCATAATTGCCAAATAACACAAAGCCAATTAAGATCATGGAACCCATCAGACGTTCCGTGGCAGCCCAGCTGAAACTTCGTAGAGCCCATGAGCTATTGATGATAGCGGGAGAGGTGGACGAGGACGCCATGGATTTCATGGATATGTCTAGTAAATCCACCTCCCCCACTCCTGATGTTCTCTATATTTGTTCAAACACTGGAGACATGATACAATTGCAGGAAGAACATATGTACAATAATACAGCCATACCAAACGAACTTCCACTTGTTATGAGTATTTCTCCCCAGGCAGTGAATACTAACAGTTGCCATCACCTGAAGCACTAGAAAAATCCTATAATCAATTTATAGAGGAATCCCCCTCATTCATAGCGCCCACTCCACGGCACACAAGATTTCAAGAAATAGCCCAAGACTTAGAATTCTTCATACACAAGAATCACTCAAAGCGTTTTTCATTCCCAGAAGCTCTGGCATTAAATAATACACTGAGTGCCATGAACACTGCCCTGTTGGCTATTGCAGAATTGTACGAAGTTATGGATGGTAAAATGACCCACCAAATAAAGTTACTAGAACAGCTCATTAAAAAGGATGCCACTCGTCCGACCGATAGTCATATAGTTAAAAACGATATTTGTCCAGTTATTGAAGTGCCTAGTAACACTAATGAGCCCCCCAACGTATCAGAGCCAATTCAACTGGAGGACAACAGTGTGCATAGAACTGTTCTGGTTACATCCATCCATGATTCAACAGACAACCGGGAGCCGACCGAGCCCCAGGTCATCACTGACGAGAACATCAATTCGATGGCTGAGCCAGAACCAGCACCAATTGTTAAACCGGTATCATCTAGGCCAACCAATGTCTTTGGGATTTTTGCTCCATCCACAAATTCCTTGACAAGTACATCTGTCTCTCACCAACTTCTGAAGAATGATTGGAAGAGAGTTAAAAAGCCGAGCAAAAAAAATCGCTGCCCACAGTCTAGAGGCAAGGCACAAACATTCCTTAAGGCCCATACTAGACTGGAGAAACTCTCCAAATCCCCATCCAAAAGTTCATCTATTTCAATGACTCCATCAGCAATGACCTATAACTGCTTGACGACTTAGTGGCCCTAAGTTGACAAGCAACCTCTTCAGACGTTGTGCATTTGCCCTCGGCTCAGTCTTCGATTGTAATGCTCCCAACATTTACTGTTGATACTAATAAGTCAGACCACGCGGAACCTCCAGCCCCTCCGATACCTAACGCAGAGGGAACAAATCAGGTCCAGGCATCTATTGCATAACTTTGAGAAGAAATTAGAGCTTCTATTAATGCATATATAATGCAGATTCCACCTGCACCTCAAGCATCTATTCCATCTCAAATAGAGTCTGTCAGGCTCACATCTCCAACCATAACCACCCTAATAACACATCCCAGTAACGTGAATGATGGACTTGTTGTGAACCAGCCCCTCAAGGGACACACATTTCTACCACATCTATCAATCAAGCAGTTCATGGCAAACTTTTTCAAACTGATTGTGCGATTCCTTTACACCCACAAACCCAATCCGCACAGAATTCCATAGCTATCTGTAAAATAGCTAGTGAGACTCCAAGCCAATTAACTTTGCTTATACAAGACTTGAGAGAAATTATAAAGTCATCTATTGACTCCTACTTATTAGAATCTCGGGGGTGTGGCAATAGTGCCAAGATACCAACAAACATTGCATTTCCTGATGTGAGTCCTCTTTTACAAGGTCCTCTTATGATGAATAACCAACACGGACAACAGCAGGACACTCGCATGGGCTTTAGCACACAAGCACAGAAAACATCCATGAGTGTACAGAACCCGAACCATGTTGGTAAGGCTAATACATCCAAACAATTACTTCCTTACTGTTTAAATTTAAAATGTCGTGCCTTGCAATTCCCAAAATATGTCCTTAACAGAACAAGTGTTCTAAACATTTGCACTGAAGTTCCAACTTTGAAGGAGCTAGCCACAGCAGACATTGAGTTGGTGGAATTCGCAAATCAAGATGATTTATCTGAAGCCAAGATCTATGTACGATCTGGATTGGTATACAGCATGTTGTGGCAGGCAAGAATGTTTTTGTTTGATCTAGGTTTCATTTTGTTACAGGATATTAATTTAAATAGCTATCAACCTGAGAAACCTCAAATAAAGACATACCGATCTAGTCAATGTGACACAGCTAAGAGAATGGAAGTTAATCAAATGTTTAGTAGTAGCACCGGAATGCAAACCTATGGGGTGAGATCATAATAGGAGGCTGCTGAAGATCTGATTAGCCTCGTCTCCTGGAATACTAGAGGCCATAGTCATTTCATAAATTCTTGTGGCAGTGGTTTAGAGGATTTTGATATTATTGCTTTACAGGAGACGTGGTTTATGGATGCCCCGATCTGGGCATCCCATTCAGTCATTACAACCCTTTCCATTAAAAAACCTATGGGATGCCCATCTGGTGGTCTTTTACTGGCAGTTAAACAAGCTAGCGGTTTCATAGTTGTGAAATACCCTTCCCCCTCTACTTACTTCCAAGCTGTGAAATTAATTCTAGGTAACAGCAGCATTGCTGTCATTAACATATACTGGAGCAAACAAAATGTAACAAAAGATCTATTGTTCACGTATTTAGTGTGGCATTTGGATAACATAGTTTCTGATCGAAGTATTGTGTGCACTATTATACTAGATAATTAAATTTACATTTGTTGCCCGAGGGCAATGTTGAGCACATGCATGAGGAATACAGTTGGTGTAGAATCATGGAAGAAAGGGGTTTTATTATGGTAAATGACGCAGTGGCAGGCAATGTTCTAGCCGAAGCAACCTGGAGTAGAGGCACCCAATGTGCCATCCTAGATTACATTGATGTAAACCAGAATTTTCGGACCCAGGTGCAATCAATGAAGGTGACTCCATCACGCGCAGGCGATCACAATAAGCTAGTTATGTGCTTCAAGTTTCCTTCTGAATCACAGCCATTGAGTAAAAACACACACTTATTGCACTTACAAGTGAATAATAGTGGCACTCGCTTTCGATGGAATCCATAGAAGTTGAATCAATATGAACATAACCTTACTAAAACCTTCAACTCTCCATCAACTAATGCCTCAGATTGTTACGTGCAGATGATGCAAATCTTCAAACAATTCAACATGCCTGATTCAAGCATTAGATACAGGCATTATAATCCCTTTGACTTGGAAATTCAACAGCAAAAGGCTAATCTGAGACGAGCTGTACGTAATTTGATATACCATCCTCTGAATGTCAGAGCAGGAATGAAAAAGTACTTAAAATTAGCCTACAGAAACTGGCTGAAAGGTCGGAAGATCCTCCAATATCAGAAAGATGGCGAGCAAATGATGAGACAGGTAATCAACAAATCCACGTGTCTGGGTTTGTCTGAACGAAGCCACGCTAAAGACACAAGGTGCAGTAGTAATTACTGCCAAAGCGAATGAAGAGTGGCGCATGTATTTCAGGGATATTTATTGCTCCCCCTTTCCTGAGTTAATTTGGAATATCCACATGCCAGCAATGTCTCACTCGTTTCCATTAGAAAACGAGGACATATTATACTGCATCAAAACCTTAAGCCGTTCTCGAGCAATTGGCCCAGATGGACTGCATAATGGAATGTTAAATGATCACCCACAAGAATGGGTGTCCATTCTCCATCAAATTTTCAAACACATATTTGCACTAGGAGAAATACCAAAATCCTGGAAACAATCAATAATACTCCCAATTTTTAAGAAAGGCAGTAGGGCAGACCCAAGGGCTTATCGCCCTATTGCCCTTTTGGACTCCCCAGGCAAAATATTTGCTCGCCTAATCTTGAAACAAGTCAATTCATGGCTAGACTTGAGTGGTCTCCGCAATCCATTTCAAACGGGTTTTCTCCCAGGACTAGGCAGTGCAGTAAACATCATTAATTTATATAGTGTCATCCATCATGCGCGCCAGAGAAATAAGGCCCTTTATACAGCCTTTATTGATTTTCGCATGGCATTTGACGCAGTCCCACGTGAGTTATTGTACAAAATGTTGATGGACAAAAGGTGTCCATGGTTTATATTGAAGTGGATCATTGATTTACATACTGGTACTGCTATTCAAATCAGGTTAAACAACGAAGGTTTACTTTCTGAACCTATTGAGACTGCTCAAGGCCCAAAAAAGGGTTGTCTGTTAGCATCGGCAATGATCAATTTTTTCATCTCGGACATAGGGTCCCACTTTGAATCTGCTATAGCAGATTCACCAAAAATCAATGGTGTGCAAATTAAATTTCTATTGTACGCAGATGATATGGTGTTGTTCTCAAAGACACCAAATGGCCTTCAAGCGTTGCTAAATGCCTTGGATAAATATTCTATGGGCAATTGCATAACAATTAACATAGCAAAAACTATAGTCATTCAGTTTGGCACCCTTAAACAGCGGCTTGCCGTTCATCGATGGCCATTGCAGTCAACAACCCCGAACACAGTCTCGTCATATATCTACCTGGGCACATACATAACCCATCAGCCGAGTCATAATGCTGATGAGCATTATGTTAAACAAAACATTTTAACAGCTGTGTCTCAAGCTCGACTAATTAAAGCCAAATACTGTACATTTTCTGTAGTACTGTAACGCTCACCTGATTCCCACGGAGGCGCGGGTCTTGGCAGGAAGGAGACTGTAACACGAAACGTGATGTGCAGGATTCGGTTGGCTTCTGGGGTCGAACCTCTCCGCACTGTGTGTCGGACTCGAAGGGTGAGGTTTCTGCAGGTGAAATAATATGGGGGTTAAAGGTCTGGGTTGTGAATGTCCCTATCTCTCTCCTCTCAGCCTGACTGTTGAGCCCCCCTCCCAGGTCAACGTGCTCACCTTAGAATGCTGGGCTCTCCATCTGCGTCTAGTGCAGGGTGCCGTTGCCAGTTCCTTCACTGGTGAAACGTTGGCCTCTTGACTTCAGAGGATGGGTACCGTCGTTGTCTGCACGACCGGTAAGTTTCTGGACACCTTTACTCTTTATAGTCTTTTTATGCGTGGCGGTGAAGTGCCTGGAATTGCGTAAGTATGGCAAGCGCTCTTACTGTCTCTTTCTTTGTCTTTGCAGGCGACGATGCAGAATGAAGAAATCCGGAATTCGCTGCGTGCCGGTAAGTGTAACACTGCTGTTTATCTTTGCAGGTGAAGATGCAGCGTGAAGAAGCCGGAATGCACAGCGTGCCAGTAAGTATGTTTATCTTTGCAGGTGAAGATGCAGCGTGAAGAAGCCGGAATGCACAGCGTGCCAGTAAGTATGATAATGCTGTTTATCTTTGCAGGCGAAGGTGCAGCGTGAGACACGGCCGCTGCCGATGGATCAGGTAAGTAAACACTGCGTGTTAAAGTTCGTTCTGCTAACCTGTTGTTTCTGGTCTTTTGCAGGTGCTGATGTTGATCGGGTACAGGAATGGTAAGTATAATTCTTGCAGGTTCAGGATCCAAAGAAGAAAGGCTGGAACAGACTCGGTGAGCGTTCTGCTGCAGATGCAGAATAACGCGAAGCACATTTCATCAATCGGGTGTGGTTTAAATAGCCTAGGAGTGATGAGGCGTTTCCTTCCACGGCCCCGCCTAGGTAAGAAAAGAGTTCCTGCTTCCAGAACAGTTCCAGTGCTGTATCCAGGGAGTGGAGCTGCCCCACCCAGGTAAGAAAGTAGTCCCAGTTCACCGAGGATTTCTAAGAGTCTGGTAAGTAAGCAGCATGGTCTGCCACAGGTAAGTCCACCCAAGCACCTTCACACCAATGATGAGCCCGGCGCTTCCAGTGCCGGGACCGATGCTTCTGATGAGCCTGGTGCCACCTGCGCCAGGACAAGGTCCAAAAGGTCCCTGTGGGGACCGGCTGGTGCCTAGGATCAGGGTTAGGGGCCTGCTTCCAAGGACGTTGGGCTAGTCCTGACTCCTTGGAAGCAGTGATCATGACAAGTACCTATTATTATTTATTATAAACAGAAATTCATTTCTGTCATTACGTATGGAACCGAGGCATCTGTGAAGAAATCATATGATTACTGGGCAATCATAGAGGGGTGTTATTGGAAGCGGGTTTTAAATTTGCCATTATCCGAACCTATATGTCTACTTAGGCATGAACTAGGTTTGTTATCCCGTCATGCCTTCTACAAATGGAAAATGTGCTCACTCTATAGAAAAGGTGTAATGGCTTCCAATAACACTTGTTTACTAAGCATTATTGAAAAGTATCTCTTGTCATCAACCGATGTTTTTCCGACAGCTTGGATTATTATCAGTGATATAGGTATATCAATAACCCTTTTACTTGAAAATCCAGACAAATCTAAACAACATTTATCGGAATACGATTGGATACAAACATGGAGCGCATGCTCCAAATATCATACATCTATCAATAATCCCTTTGCTTTGAAACGCTATTGGTTAGCTGAAAATTATCAAATTTTGTTTCCTAACTCACATCTGAGAGATGATTTTCTGCGCTTTCGTCTAAACATTTGGCCTACGCATGAAGTTCTGCAAAAACGTAGAATATTATCAGTAAACGAATTGCCATGTCGGTTTTGTAAGATTACTTCCGAAACGCTGAAACCTCTATGCATCAAATGCACAGTATTGCTTCCTCAGAGGATCCTGTTTTTCAAGTCTCTGGTTCAGGACCATTGCATTGTAACTAGTGTTGAACTGTGCGAGTTACTATATCACTGTACAAGGAAGTCGGTCAGATACGCTATTCTGAATTTTCTATATGGTTTAAAATTATTGGACAAAACAATAACTCATACTCAATTGTGATGACTGAAATTTGAGTCCCATTGTTAAGTGTGACCATTAGATGTTCTATTTTGATCGATGCACTTTATGATGATATACGATGTTCTACAACTGAATAGTGTTTTTTTAAATTAATTGTATTTATTTAATTTCCTTTTTTAATGAATGTAACACATGTGAAATTATTCTTTCTTTTTTATACTGTTGATAAATTGAAAAATCAAGTTTCTTGATTAAAACAACTAATAAAAAAATTAAAAAAAACTGAACTAAAATATAAAATCAAAAAATCCCAAAAAAGATTTGAGAAAACTAATGGTCTCGAAGGTACAACCTTAAGGATATCACCAAAAAGTTCCTCAAGTTCAATCAATAGGTTGTATTTTACCATCTGTTAGGAATAGTTGTGGTTGGGGTTTTTAATGTTGCTGTTTCTTACTCTGTGTTAATGGTTTGTATTTCTGATTAAAATTATCTTCTCTGATGGGTCTGAGCACAAAATATTGGGTCCCCAATGGAATATGAAACCTCAGCAGTGGTCTCTGGAGAAATCAGAGTTGGGGGGGAAGTTAATATACCTGTCCTTTTACACCCATGTTCTTCATAGGATTACATGGGCATAAAGTCCTGCCCATAAAAAACATTTTCCTGACTTTTGGTTGGTGGAGACCAGGTCAAGGATTCCTTTGTAGGCCTATATTGGTGTCTGAGATTGAGTATGTTTACTTACCTGAACTTTACTTACCTTTTTGACTGTTGTATCATAACCACTGACATTGTCCAATCTCTTTGTAAACCTACCTGATAAGTATAACTTTGGAACGGAAGAATTTAGGGCTCAAGGTCCAAAACCATCTTTGGACTGGACATACTAAATGTTAGGGAACCTATTCTTATGTTATTCTCAGAATCTTTTAATGATTTACATGCATCTGAGTACTTATCTGTGTCACACTATTTATTGAATCATTTAAATCATATGCTTTCTTTCTTCTCCTAAGGGTGAATGTACCTGAAACAAGATACAAGTAGCGTTGCTGACCAAAATGAAATCCTGACACCGGAAGTGATCTATGCACCCGTGACTCCTGGGAAGCAACTGCCATCACCATCACTGGGCAAGCAGCTGTCTCCACCATTGGATTAGCAGCCTCCATAACTGGACCAGCAGCCACAGCAGCCACCACTGGACAAACAGTCACCAGTGCCACTGCTGGACCAGGAGCTGCTTCCACCACCACATGATCTGTGGCCACCACCAACGGTGAACCAGCAACCACTGCCACCAAAGCAGGATCAACTACTAAAACTGCCAGACCAGCAGCCACCATCAGCAGACCAGCCGCTGCCACCTCCACTGATGGAGCAACGTGTCCAGCATGGCCACTGCCTCCAATGGAGCAGCAGCCGCTATGGTCAGACCAGCAGCCACCCCAACCTGCAACCAGAGCAGCAACCCCCAGTTGACTGATTTTCATTCTTCAGCGCCCTGCCCAGCCATTCTCAAAGTACCAACAACTTTTTCTACTGATGATAAAAATGCAGGCTGTTTCTGGCAGGTTCATCTAAACTGTAATCTGCATGCCAGCGAAGTTGTTAAACTAATCTACCATCAACTGAAATGATCAAATACCCTGTTATTGGGTATTTGGACTGTACAGATACATCGAATTCAGGTTGCCCAGAATGTGGCAGTCAGATTTTGCTATAGCCTTTCTTGATCTGTGTCAATCTCAATGTTTCGTGGGAATCTCCATTGCCTACCAGTTCAGCAGAGGATCCTGTTTAAAATCTTATGGTTGGTTAATAAATGCATTCATGGGATTGCCCTCAGTTATCTGATCTCATAAATGTCTCTTCATTGCCTACCATGTTCGCACCGATCTTCAGGTCAATGCCTTCTGACTGTTTCCCCTTCTCTCTCTGTGAACCACGGCGATAGAAGTTGTTCTATCGGTGGTCCTGAAGCCTGGAAATAGGTGCCTGCCGACCTTTGAAAAAAATGCACTAACTCTATTCAGGAAGAAGTTGAAGACTACTTTTTTCAATAACTACTTCATCATCAGACTGACTGTTTCTTTTATTTGTTATTGTGCCCGATTTAATACCTGCACCTATGCGCAATATAAATCACAAGATCAAATCAAATCAGTACCAGACCAGCAGCCGCCAACACCACAACCATTGTCAGACCAGCAGCAGCTACTACCACCAGCAAGTCATGGAAATTGAGCCACTTGACCTTTGTAGAGGGATGATTTGATATGATTGTGGATGATGCACCTGTCATCTGCATCCACTGCAGCCTTGAATTGGAGAGGGGAATTCCATCTGAGAAAATGCCACTTGTCACATCGTCCATGTCCCTGCATATACATCACCACTGCAACATCACCAATGGGGTCCTGGCAGTGACAGTGACAACAGACACAGTGATGACCACAATCACTGTATTTATGTCCTTAACCATGATCACTGGCACAGCCGGTACCACCACCAACACTTCTTCAAGTTACTCAGCTAAGAAGCTCATAACCTAGGGTAAACACTCAGAAAACACAAGTGAAACCTGCTTGTCAGGTTTTTGTTGTTCCTGCTCTACTAGGGTGTTTTATCCCAGTAGGAGCAACCCAGTGCTGCAAGCTTTTTCCTGACTACTTGGTTACTTCAAACCGGTTTTGATTTTCTGCTGGGGTGAGGTGAGCTGGTACTTGGGAGTGTGTTGGCTGTTTTCTGTGAGCACAACAAAAAGTACCATACATAAGAGTATTGAGCTGCCAGGCAAGATGAGCGGGACATCAGCAAGAGGAAGACCATTAGAACAAGGGGACACTTTTGGGGCAGAGGAGGCCAGGAGCAGCAGGATCAGGAGGACCAGCACAGAGAACCTGACTCATCATCACAGCAGAAAAAGACCCAATGTGTTTCTTTCTCTCCCTGTCTCTGACACTTGCTCTCTCTCACTTTGTTCTCTCTCTCACTTTCTCTCCTCTCTCTTTCTCTCTCACTCTATCTCTCTCACACACACACACACACAAACACCAAGACACCACCCCCCTAGAAGAGGCCACTTGGGAAGGAGTGCTGGTGATGGTGGGATGAGGGTGGGTGTTTGGGCCCCTCCAGAAGATGAGAAGAAGACAAAGTGTAGAATGGCTGATCTGGACATTCAGAAATTATACGTATCCCTCTATCGCCTTCTTTCTTGCTCTCTTCTCTATCCTTCTCTCTACTTCCTTCTCTCTCTGTCTTTCTCGCTCTCTTCTGCTGTCTGTCTCCCTCTGTCTCTCTGGCCGTCTCTTTTGCCTGCACCCATCCACCCACTCGTACACAAACACTCGCAAACACCAATACTAACACAGCAGAGTGCAGTACATAGTGCATTGCATTCAAAATCACACAGGTTCATTCGAACTATGGCAAGCAATGCAGAAGACTGTTAAATTGTTCAGAATCATCACAATACAAACTGTCACCACTGCAACCCATTTTCACCATCGCTGTTGGCATATCCGCCTTTAAAGAAAGTATTTGGTAAGGAGTATTTTGTTGATGAAGTTCAAGTTAATTTTGAAAAAAGTCAATTCGGTTCACTTGCTGTCAACAAACATGTCCTCTTGTCTGTAACTATCTTCACCGTTATGCTTTGAAAACTCACCCTGATCCTCCACTTGCTGGGGTGATGGTAAGGATTTCAACAGCAATTGAAGCTAATCTGGTCCACATAGCCTTTCTTTCTTGTCAGTACTTGTGGGTTTACATTGTACCATATACCTTTTCTTTCTCTGAGACCCTATTGCTACAACCAACCTCCTGAACATACTACCAAAGAGTCTGAAACATGAAAGGGGCCAATTGCAGCAGAATGTTCTGCACCCCCACAGTGAAACCTTCCCTTCCCCTCCACTGACAAGGTGGGAGAGGGGCCACTTTCTGTGCTGGTTAAGTGTTCCTGTAATTTTCTTTCCAGTAAATGATTGTACCTGGCAAGTATTGAGGGAGACTACTGACCAGGAATATCACAGACACTCATTCTGTCAAGGTTGGTGCAAAGGTACATGGCACTGTTTTTATTAAGACAGATCTCTCAGTCAGCCTGCAGGCACATCAGCATTTTCTGGCATAGGGTCCCCAGTTCCTCATCCCCTGCATCATCTTACCATATGCCCCATGTCCCATGTTGTCCAGACTCCTCTCCAGAATAGAAATCAGTGACAGGAAGGAGGAGTTCAAGCATATAGAGGGAGGAGGGCCAGAGAGTGAGAACCTCAAGCTTGATCAGGTGGTGTGGCAGATGGCGTGTGTCCTGGAAGTGGGCAATGCATTGTGAACACTGTATGAGCGCAGTCAGGCAGCAAAATTACTCTCTGCTACATTATACCTCCTGCACTACTCTGTGATCCCTCCCTCCACTTTCCTCCCACCCTGTGCTGTCTCCACAGAGCCATTTATAACAAATGTCCCTCTACCATCACATTCTACACCACTCTGTGAGATCTGGCCTAATCTGGTTTTCCTGAGCAACTCAGTGCCTTGTCCAGGTTGTGATATGATATGATATGGCATTTGTAATGCGCCTATACACAAGTGTTTCAAGGTTCGGCGAGCAAGGAAGGGGGGACAGAGGGAGGACAGAGACAACGATCTTACTAAGCCAAGTGACATTGATATCACACAAGTGCAGGGGAGGGGGAAGGGGAAAAGTGCCAGGGGAGATGGCAGTGCTGTACATCAAAACAATAACAAGAAGTGCGGCCAGCAGGTGGCAGGTGCATGGGTAAGTGCAGACAGCAGGTGTACAAAAGTGCAGGTAGGGGGACTGTAGGATTACAGATACAGACCCAAGTGCAAGGGTTGCTGGGAGGCAGTGCGGGTGTGCAACAGGGCGGGCAGGGACCTGGGCCTGAATCAGAGGGTAGGCCAGGTGACCAGTGCAGTATCAGACAGGAAATCAGCAGGGAAGAGAAAGAGAGAAGGCAGAAGCAAAGAGGAAGGTCGTGAGGTGCTTCCGGAACCGGAGATGGTTCTCGTCAAGTTTCAGAGAGGCAGGGAGGCTGTTCCAGAAGGATGCCCCAGCCAAAGAAAGAGATCTACCACCAACTTGTTGCTTGGAGAAGCAACTGACCCTGAGGGAGTTGGAGGTAGAGGAGCAAAGAGCTCGAGTATGATGGTATTTGTGAAGAGAGAGTTGGAGGTATTGAGGAACCAGGCCCCAGAAGGACTTGTGGACAATGCAGAGGGTCTTGAACTTAATCCCTGCAGCCACTGGTAGCCAATGCAGTGATTTCAGTGCTGGAAAGATACAATCCCTGGTCTTGAGGCCAAGGACAAGTCTCGCAGTCCTGTTCTGGATGTGTTGCAGAGGGCGGAAAGCTTAAGGAGACAGATTTAGAAAGAGGCTGTTGTAGTAGTCCAGCCTAGAGAGAACCAGAGCTCTAGAGACAGTGAGCTTCTGGGGAAAGGAGAGGAAAGAAAGAATACCTCTGAGGAGGTGCAGTTGGTAGTTTGACTTCTTATAGAATTTAGAAATGTGAGGAGAAAAGGAGAGTGTGGAGTCCAAGATGACCCAGAGGTTCTTAGCCTCACAGGTGGGAGCAGGAAGAGGGGCAAGGGAGGCCGGCCAGAGAGTCACAAGAAAGGAGGGTGCAGGTGTGCCGATGAGGAGAATCTCCATCTTATTGACATTAAGGCAGAGATCGTTGACGGTACATCACTCCTTGATAGCAGTCAGACAGTCAGAGATGAGAGAAGGAGAAGAGGTGGCAGAGCGAGCCTGAAAACAAGCTGAGTGTCATCCGCATAACACTGAAAGTTGGAGCAGAGAGCGGCAAAGCGGTGGGAGAGAGTTGCCAGGTATTGGTTGAACAGCGAGGGAGAGAGGTTAGACCCCTAGGGAACAGCACAATTAGAGAGTGGGATAGAGGAAAGGAAGCACACACGTTTGACCTGAGAGGGGCGATCAGAGAGGAACAAGGTCAGCCAGACCAGGGCCTGATTGGTGATACCCAGGTTATCCCAGGGGCTGTGCAAACGATAATGACCAACCTATGACAGGCCTAGCTGGTCCTCAACCAGATATGGCAGTTGCACCACTACATAAATCTTTGTCATCCTCGCTTGCACCGAACGGCTGGGAACTGGGCACGTCTACTCCTTACCCACGCCAAAGACAATAAGCCTGTTAAAAGCCCCACAGGGAAATCATTAAAAGGAGCACTCGTGAATGTAAGGTCAATACAAGCCTACCCCCTTGATATCTTTTTTCCCATCACATCTAATAACTTACACTTATTAGCCATCTCAGAAACATGGCTTCAGGACGCCTCAGGCACAGCCCTATCAATTGCCCTGCCTTCAAACTACACCATTTACCACAAAGATAGAGTTGAGACTAGACGAGGAGGGGTTGCTCTCATAGCTAGAGACTCTTGCTTATCAGAGACTTCACCAACTCTACCATCTCCACAGGTGAACTTTTATCCACAAAGTTAGCTCTGTCAAACACAACCACAATAGCAATCCACTTGGTCTATCGTGCTACCGGCCCTTTGCTCAAAGAGGAGATTCTGCACATTCTCTCTAACTTCAAACACTCATCCAAGACTTTACTCCTTGGTGATCTTAACTTGGATTCATGGAGGAGACATACACTAACGCCTTGTCCCTAGCTAGTTCCCCCAAAGCTCTGGGCTTCACACAGCATATCCTCACCTCAGAACACGTAAAAGGCCGTAAAATGTATTGGATAAGTGACTTAAACTGTAATGTCACAGTCACCTCAAACTGACCTTGCCCTTGGACTGACCACACCATAAATTTTATTTACCATTCTGATCTCTATTATCCTGCCACTCATGATGATGCCCTTGCCTCCTACCCTTACTTGTAGCTCTCATAACATGACCAAAACCAGTATCCTACCCTTACTGGACAAACTGGCCTCAGCTTAGTTTTTCCCAATGACCCTCCCTCGCTGGTGAACACTTACAACCAAACTCATCCATGCCATCAATAATGTGGCTCCCCTCACCCAATGTAATGCAAAACCTGCTGAGCATCTGGTTCTCTGCTGGCCTCAAAGCCCTCTTCCTGAAGAAATGCGAGGCTGAAACCAAATGGAGGAACAGTCCTCCGGAACTTAACAAAGCCAACTTCTCTTAGGTAGCAAGGGAATTTAAACAGGTAATACACCAAGTAAAAAGCTCCACTTATAACACTAACATTTCTAATGCCAGATATAGCTCACACAAGCCCTTCACGATCCTGCCTGAGCTTCAATCTCCTGCATCCCCCCTCAACGAACTGCGCCAAGGACACTACCTGGTGTGCCAACATGCAATACTACAGAAAATTGAGCCGCACCAGAAGAAGATCTTAATTAAAAGAAATAGGCTGACTAACATCAACCCAGTGCCCACTACCTCAGGGTATCCAGCCACCCCTCATAACCCTCCTCCATTTAACTTCAAACCAGTCTCTGAGTCGTAGGTCATCCAGATCATTAAAGATTTTATACCCTCCCACTGCCAGGGGATATATGCCCAGCAGCAGTCATCAAGGACTGTGCCAAATCCCTGGCACCTTTCATTACTGCCTCAATCAACGCCACATTATCCACATGCTTGTGCCAACAAGTCTAAAGGATGCTTCAGTCAAATCCAACACTAGACCCTGCCATCTCTACAAACTATAATGCAATTACCACAGTCCCATTCCTCCTCAAATATCCTGGATTGGGCAGTTTACCTACAAATCCAGCTACAACTGGAATCCAACAACCGCTAAGGACTGTACCAATCCAAATTCTGCCCAGGCTATCTCTTGGAATCAACACTGTTGGAATAAAAAGAACAAAAAAAATATTTTTTTTTTTTTTTTTTTTTTATTGCAATTTCTAGTTTCTTACAAACTTTTATTACAACTTTCTTCCTCAATTTCCTTCCTCAATCGCTTCACCCCTACAATTACGTTGACATCTAGAATTTTGCCAGTTCCTTGGTTCATGATTTCATAATTTGCTCCAGAAAGTTTATAACTGCACAAGTCAAGTGAACTGAGGTCCCGCTTAAAATTTTCAGCCACAGTTCTTCCATACAATCGGTTTGAGGGGCGAACCTAAGTAGATGGAGAGACCTTGTGTCCTTCAGTGAGTGACAATCAGTCAGAAGATGTTTTAAGGATTCTGAGTGATTTCCACAGAACCTACATGTGGGATCTTTTACGTTGTCGATGTGTCGGAGAAAGCACATTTGTCTGGTTTTGTGGAGGTTTGTTCTTAAACGCAGAAAGCCATCTCTGTGATGGCGAGACGGGAATGTGCTTAAATATTTTGGTAAGCAGTCTAATTTGTTCGGAATCATGCTCAGATCTATTGCGGTCTTTAATTCATTAAGTTTTTCCATGTTGGCAATCCAGAGATGACATCTCAATTTTTTTTTTGCGTTTTGGGGTCGTTCTATCAACATCTCCATGTTGATGTGTGCAGCTTGCATAATTGATTTTACTTTTTCGGCCCATACTTTTTGTAAGGTGTTTGAATTTAAGTTATTTTGTGAGTTGAACAATTTAAATGCTGGCTCAACCTTCTCCAAGGACATCTTTCGTAGTAAAGTCATTGATTTCCAAATGACAGCTCCGTACATTGGTTCGAGTCCCAACTCGTGGCGAATTACTGATACTGACAGGTATTTAGGGAGTCTTAACACGCGACGCCAGAATAGGCCCTCAAGTTTTGGCCAGATCCTGAGGTCGATGTTCCAGCCTGTCTCTGCACCAAACGTCAAGGATGGTATCACCTTTTGTTGGTAGAAGGTTCGTACTGGAATCAGGGAGAATTTTCCAAATTGTGAATGTATCTTTGCACCTTGTAGAGACAAGGTTTTTATTCTTTTTTCAAGTTCGGACACCCAGCTCCATTCTCTTATTGACATGGAGAATGGAATCCGCAAGTATCGAATTGAGGTCACTTCCTCAATCGTGACATTGTTTATAATCCACTTGAATTTCTTATTTTTCTGGCTCTTACCATCACCTAATTTCAAAATTTTTGTTTTATCAACATTAATTTTTAGGTCGTGATCCATCATATAGCTGTACAATGCATTTAGTAGCCTCTGTAGCCCTATTTGCGTTTTGTCAACTAGGACAAAGTCGTCGGCGTAAATCAGGTAGCTTACAGGAGTGCCGTTGAGTTTGGGAGGAAAGCAGTGGGTATTTGTTAATGCGTCTGACACATCTGCAATATATAATTTGAATAGTTCCGCTGCTAGAGGGCAGCCTTGCTTCACTCCTTTTTTCGTTGAAATAGCTTCAGAAAGTACACCGTCCTTGTTCAACCTTATTTTGACTGATGTTAATTCGTGTAAGGCTTTTATGGGATTTAATATGTTTGGAGGACAGTTCCATTTTTTCAGTTTTCCCCAGAGTTTTTCTCGGTTGATTCCGTCGAAAGCTTGTTGCAGGTCTATAAATGCAAAAAACAGTATTCCCTTGGTCCTCAGGGCTTCCAGCTTTAGTAGATTAAGTATAGCAAGGTTGTTTTCGGTGCCCACTCCCTTTGTAAAGCCAGTTTGACGTACATCGTTTAAACCGCAGCGGCGTGCCCAAGCTGAGATCTTTTTTTGTAGAAACGAGGCAAAGACTTTCCCGATGGTATCCAGTAACGCGATCGGGCGATAATTGGCAGGTACATCTCTGTTGCCCTTTTTGTAGATCGCGACAATGATAGCCTCCAACCAGGATGACGGAATTGTCCTGGAGGAGGCTATTGTCGCGAATAAATCGGCTATGAACTTTGCCCATTCTTGAGGATGTTGTTTAAGCATGATGTTCGATATTCCATCTGGGCCAGCTGCTCGGGAATTTTTTAACTTTGTTATGGCGCCATGTATGGTCTTTGCGGTCTCTGCAATATCCCAGCGCACGTTTTCACCATTTTTTCCGTCCACCAACGTAATGCTAGTGGATGAGAAGATGTTTCCAAAATGCGCTACCCAGGCCGCCTCGGGTATACCGTTTGCCATGATTACAGCTTGATTTGGCTGATCCATATTTAAGATTTTCCAAATGTCTCTGGTGTTCTGAGATCTTATTAAGGACAACATCTCCTCGCCACGTTCTTGATCACGTTGGAGGGCAAAAGCTTTTGTCCAGTTTCGATATAATTGTTTTCGGTGTTTAATTTTTGGTACTTTGTTAACGCTACTTTCTGCTCTTAGTTCTTTCAGATCTTTCCTCAGTTTCTTTCTCTTGTTATTCTGAGATACACTCCATGTGTGTTTGTGGTTGGACACTGACGTGTTCTTGCTTAGGTGGGAGCTGGCCACAGTTTGGAGGATGGCAGGGTAATCAGTAAAGGTTGTTGATGCTTCATTTTTTAATTGAAAGTCGGCAGTGAGGTGTTGTATCTGTTTTGAGGACATCCGGATTCTGTTACGGCTGGCGTTCACCTCTAAGTGGGTGCATGCCGTGCTGCTTAGACGCTTACAGTGGGGTTGCCAGTGCATTTTCAACGGAAAATGATTGCTGTTCTTCGTTGGCGTAATCTGCATATTAATGATTGTCGGCATCAGGTTATTTGAGACCCAGATGTAATCCAGGGTTTTCTTTAGTCCCATGTTCGTCCACGTAATTTGCGGCGGAGTGTCACCCGGGACATTGCCGTTTAACATGGTACAATCTCTGGCTTCCATAGCCTCCTGCCATCTTGTTCTTTTAGAGGAGTCCTTGAGATCCTTATTGCAGCAATGACTGAAATCCAAGTGGTTTCCATTGAACCAAGATGTATTTAAGTCACCACACACAATTATCCACAGATTGTAAAGCTTTCTTAAATTTGTGTCGATTATTGTTGTTATTGAGTGAATAAAAGCCCCAGCCGATATCTTTGCAGGGTTCCAATATACGTTAACTAGCAAAAGATGTTGAGGTGAGCTGTGGTCTTTTCTAGCTTCGCTGATTTTTCTTACGAGTAGAGTTGACTGTACATGGCCATTAGGGTTCGATGTGTCTGCCACTTCCCAACCTGTTCCTATTTTTATCAATGTCAGTAATCCTGAAGACGGTCGACCTCTCGCATTTTTGCTTGCAGGATTTATTAGTATATGGTAGCCGTCTTTTACGGGAAGCTGTCGCATCCAGGTCTCTTGCAGGCATATTATAAAGTTGTCTTCGAGGTCCACTGGGAAGTTGTTATATAAGTGGCCGAATCCTCTGGTGTTCCATGAAATCAAGGTGTTGACGGCCTCGGGTTCACCATTATCTAGTTAGTGTTTTTTGTCGTGTTGTGAGGTCCTGTTTTTCTTGGCAGGTGTCAAGTTTGAGTTCAGATGCCTTCGAATCTGCTCACGCCGGTAACTCAGGATGTTTTTTTGTTCATATTCCTCAGATAGGTTATCTCTGTACTGTTTGGCTGATTCCAGGTATTCAAGGATTTCAAAGCCGAGCCGTAATATGTCTTCTCTTGCCCCCATCATAGATCTTCTAACTGCATGTGAGTTGACATGTAGTAATACGCAATCGAGTCTTTCTTCGGAGTAGTATTCGACAATTTGAATGTCGTCAGATGAAATTGTCCTTAGAGAAGGGACTGAATGCAAGAGGCGCATAACATTGCCACGATTCAGATTTACATCAGAGTCGTCAGCCAGCACGTTGGTCAATTTGATTTTCTTTGCTGTCATGACGCGGTGTTGCTCAACAGAGTTGCGTTTTTTTCTTGTGTCCCTGAGTTTATGATTCTGAGCGATTGTACGCTTTGGATTTAGAACTGTGACTAGGTTTTCCTCACTGATGTTTTGGTTAAGATGTTTCCCCCCGATTAAGTTACTGTCAGACTTTCTTACATCTGGTATGCATTTCTCATTTAGTTTTGTTGGCAAACGTGTTTGATTTTCTTTTATTTTCCAAGGATTGTTATGTGGTTGAATGTGATGCTCAAGGGGGGTCTTATCAATGTTCGACATGTTGACGTCGTGGATATGGTCGCCATCCACACTCACGTCGTGTGAGTAAGTGGACAGGTTACAAAGTTCCTCAAGGTCATTTATGGTTGAGTCGCTGCCAGAATCCGAGACGACCCTCCTTCGCTTGTGTGGATTTGGTTTAATTGGCTTAGTCACATGGTTTTGCACATTTTTCTTCAGGAATGGATGGTTGGCTGTATTTTCTTCTTCTTCTTTTTTTTTTTTGCAGTTTTCTCTGTTAGAGACCAGGGTCTGGAATAGAGATTGACTCTTTGACAGATTTCCTGATGTGTTGTCACGGACGAAGATTTTAGATTTTGGAGGCGTTGTTAAATTTCTAATGAATTTCTTTGAAATTGGAAGTTGTTTTGGTCCTGTTGTGAATCTTGTCTTTTCTTTCTTTTTGTTGTGTGGTTCGCTACTTGGGGGTCCTCCTGGTTTCCTTTTTTGTGTGGAGCTAGGCGTCTTTCCAGTTTGGAGGTTTTTTGCTCCCCCGTGGAAAATACCAAAAGAAGCCTTTAGATTTGAGCTCTTGCTAGGAGCTGCTGGGGGGAGATCCCAGATACTAGGAGGGACTTTGCCTTTTAGATTTGGATGTGCTTCGCTTTCATTTGGCTGTTGAGAGCCCTCCGCTGAGCACGATTGAGGTTTCGTGGGAGTGTCAGATTTGGAACTTGTTTCTTTCGCTTTTAATACCTGTTTTAGTGAATTTACTTCAGTTTTTGCTTGAGGATAAGTAACACCTTGCACATTCACCTGGACTATTTTCCCAGGGAATGTGGTTGGCAGTACAGCTGTGTCACCCTAATTTGTGTGTTGACAGATTCCATTTTCCGAATTAAACAATTTTGATGGGGTTGGACTTGTGTGCAGAAGAGATTTTTGCATGAATGTCGACAGGTCATCCATTTGAGTCTTTGCTTCATTTGAATTTTTTTCGATCAGTAGGACTATTTTTCTGAGGCCATCTTCTATCTCCAATTGATCTTTTGTTCGTTGTTCCAACTGCAGGTTAAAGTTGTGTTCCAGCAGAGATATTTTTTCTGTCAGGTGACCAATGATTGCACCATTGTTGTGAAGTGTTTCATTCATGCTTTCGTATAACTTTATGAAGGGTATTAAAGCCTGAGATGTCGCTGCCAGCACGTTGTTATGTATTTGTATTGCTGCAGCGACCGAGAGATTAGATTTTGCTTCGGAAATTGAGTCCATTGGGTTAGGCAGTTTTGGCTTGTGGTTACCGTTATATTCGGAGTCGTCCGCTTGAAATGGTAGACGTTGTTTCTCTCGACCTGCATCAGCGGATACAAGTTTGTGGGCGTGCAAGGGGGTCGAGCACTTTGGTGCGTTGTCACCACCTTTTTTTGTCGCAAACTTTGGTCTAAGCATAATCTCCCCCACTTTCTCAACTCGATCATTTCTCAGCACATGAGGCCGAGGTGGACTAGCAACACCTCTCACCCGGTTCGGTGAGATAACCAATGTTTGTTCTTCCTTATCCCGAGGACTAGGTTTTTGTTGGTAGTTTGTTGTTCCTGATTCAACATTGGTAAGTGACTCCAAAACTGACTTTGTGTGATTGTTAGACCCATTTTCATCTTTTCCTTCAGGGAAATTTTCTGATAGTTTTGCTTTCATTAAATCAAAATCGGCTTGTAGCCTTTGTGTAAGTCGAGCCTCCCGACCAGACAAATCAGTTATAGTGTTTAATGATCTTGTAGAGGGAGTAAAATGTATGGAATTTGCTGGCGTGTTCTTTTTGTTGCTATGAGCTGGTTTATAGTTGTTTCCTGTACTTAATTTAGACGGTATATTGTTTGTCAATTGATTGATCGGGGGGAGACTGATCTGAGACAATCTGCGGGAAGTTGTAATGGCAGCAGAATGAGCCCCATCCTTGTTGCGAAAGTGAAATCGTAACGTTTTGGGGTTTTGTTGGGTGCGTGAAGGATCCGAGTTTAGGAGCTCGGCATCCGACACCTCAAAGGGAGAGTAAAATAGCTCTTCTCCGTCTTCATTACTCTCTTCAGGTGTACAGCGCGGATGTAGTATCTTGCATGCAGCGTCAAAATGTGTTTTGCATGTGTGTTCCACGCAATCGATATTTAAAACCGGAGCACATTCTGTGTTCAGGAGCATGGGTTCAGGTAAGTTTGCAGTTTTCTCAAGGAGACCCGCTTTTGGCTGGTCTCGTTGGACGTCTGAACAACCTGTTTGTTCACAGCTTGCCACCTCTCTGGCGTGAGGTTGTTCCAATACGTCTCGCACGTTTTCCTGGGAGACAGAGGCTGAGATAGCCACATCCATTGATGCAGCAGGTGAACAGCGACTCTCCACGGGGCACAGTCCGTTTTGTGTAATGCCATTGGCCGATGTTAAGGGAGAGAGTGCTGATGCTGGTGGAGGCACAATAATGGGGAATTCAAGGGAAGCATTTGGGGAGAGGGATGGGGCCAATTGAAGTTCCTGGTTAGAGCTCAAGATGCTAGTCGCATTTCCCACTAGATTTTCTCCTGGGTTGTTAAACTTATTTTTACCCCCGGGAACGGCTGTCGGGGGAATGGAGTCTAAATCAGCCGACATCTGGTTCGAGGGGGAGTCACACCCAGTTTCGCTCAAGGACTGTTTTGTTTTGAGACGAGTTAATGAACGGGTATCCATGGGCAAGGGTCTTCCTGGTAGCTGACTGCGACTCGACACGATTACCTTGTATGTTCTACTCGTGTACTAGGGTGTATTGGTTTTGCAAGGTGTCTGTGTATTTGTTTAGTTTTCTGGAGGGATCTAAGAGAGGTTTGTCTCCACAGGCTCCCTCTGGCACCACCAGCGCCTAACAGCCGCACAACAGCCAGAGGGCTTGTCTCCTACGGGCTTAACGCCGCGAGGGTGGATGGTTCGGCGTTTTGTTGGCGGAAAAGGTCACGTGATACGTCACGTGACTCGCAGAAGCCCGCCTCCTCCAGGAAGCACAGGCACCAGCAAGAGCCTCCTCCCGGCTCGCAATGCTGGGTTTTCAAACAGCGAAAGCGTTTCTCCTGCTAGGCACTACAGAAGTCACCAAGTGCTGCAATATTCGCCCCTCGGGCAGATGGCTCGGCGTTTTGTTGGCGGAAAAGGTCACGTGATACGTCACGTGACTCGCAGAAGCCAGCCTCCTCCAGGAAGCACAGGCACCAGCAAGAGCCTCCTCCCGGCTCGCAATGCTGGGTTTTCAAACAGCGAAAGCGTTTCTCCTGCTAGGCACTACAGAAGTCACCAAGTGCTGCAATATTCGCCCCTCGGGCAGATGGCTCGGCGTTTTGTTGGCGGAAAAGGTCACGTGATACGTCACGTGACTCGCAGAAGCCCGCCTCCTCCAGGAAGCACAGGCACCAGCAAGAGCCTCCTCCCGGCTCGCAATGCTGGGTTTTCAAACAGCGAAAGCGTTTCTCCTGCTAGGCACTACAGAAGTCACCAAGTGCTGCAATATTCGCCCCTCGGGCAGATGGCTCGGCGTTTTGTTGGCGGAAAAGGTCACGTGATACGTCACATGACTCACAGAAGCCCGCCTCCTCCAGGAAGCACAGGCACCAGCAAGAGCCTCCTCCCGGCTCGCAATGCTGGGTTTTCAAACAGCGAAAGCGTTTCTCCTGCTAGGCACTACAGAAGTCACCAAGTGCTGCAATATTCGCCCCTCGGGCAGATGGCTCGGCGTTTTGTTGGCGGAAAAGGTCACGTGATACGTCACGTGACTCGCAGAAGCCCGCCTCCTCCAGGAAGCACAGGCACCAGCAAGAGCCTCCTCCCGGCTCGCAATGCTGGGTTTTCAAACAGCGAAAGCGTTTCTCCTGCTAGGCACTACAGAAGTCACCAAGTGCTGCAATAATATGGACGAGATCAAGGATGCTTGCAACTCAGCAGGCCTCCTTCTGATTGACTTATTGGCAGCCTTTGACCTTGTATACCACCAAATCCCATGTCAACACTTAGCCTCGGCAGCCTACTTCTCTGATGAAGCCACTTTGTGAATCTCCTCCTTCCTAGTGGACAGATTCATGAGAGTTTTCTCAACCATTGCCTCAGCCCCGCTGCTCCCGCCACCTGTGGCATCCCCCAAGGTTCATGCATTTCCCCTACAATTTGCAACATCTTTACTAAAACATTATTCAACCTCCTGGACAGCCAGTGCATCTCTTACACAAATGATGCTGACGACACTCAGATTCTTCACCTTCTCACTGGAACCTATTCAATTGACTCCAATTTCAATTTTCTGCACTCACTCTACCAGTCCAACCATACAAACCTGGATGGCCTCCCATATTCAATGCCACAATGATGATAAGACCAGAATTCTCCTCGTCGTCTCGCAAGCGTCCCTTAGAAAACTTGATCAAGCCTACAACGTCTTCACCATCAAAGGCATCACTAATCCAGTTCTAGGGATGTTAAAACCCTGCGCGTCTACTAAGATGCTACCGTGTCCCTAGCGAGGCAGGTCAAAGCCGTTGCCTCCTCTGTAGCACACTCCACTTTGCTAATGAATGCTTACAGAGCAACTTTCTCTACTGGCAGTTGCCTCACTATTGTCTATGCCCTCATTGGCTCTAGACTGGATTTTTGCAATGCTTTATTTGCAGGCACGTCCACCCAGAACATTAACAAACTCCAGGTAATCCAGGACAATGCACTGAGAGCCGCTCTCAACATCTTGAGGCATGAGCACATTTAAGCTGGAAGAAGAGAGGCACATTGGATACCGATTCTGGAGCGGATTACCTTTAAAACACTAGCCACCACAAACTGCCTCTTGAACACTGTCCCAAGAGATCTCTCTCTAAAATTCAGCAAAGTGCAATTGTCAAGAAACCCGCTGCTCCCATACTCATCAACTGCTCACCCCAAGATTCAGACTAAAAAGAGCCAGTGACTGAGCTTCCCGGTCATCACCTCCAAACATTTGAACTTTCAACCCTTGACTCTAAGAAGTGAACAATCCTACTGGGCCTTCTGGAAACAGCTCAAGACTTTGCTTTTCTCTCAAGGCCTGACTGCGGACTTCCCTACTGTCTGACTGCTGCCTATGAACCAGAATGTATGCTGCTCTTAACGGTTGTGCTAATTCTGTAACAAGTGGCTTGATACCTCTGGGTTGAGAGTGCTTAACAAATACAAACATAAAAATAAATAACTAAAGATACAGTACATGTGCAAAAACACATTGCTGTGTTTTGGCTACCCGCCTGCGTCATCATCTGTTCATGCTTTCCGTTTCTCATGGCAAACAATACAACTCACACCAGCACCTCTAAGCGAACCATTGTGAGTCAGCAGCAACATCCAAGTTGATAATTTGTGCAAAAGCAAGTACATCTGACATACAGCACCTGGAGGTGGCGATGATATTTGCTTACACTCTGTGAAATAGCAACATACAAAGACTATTAGCATCTAAGCACCAAGCTCTTGCCCCATTAAAGGGCAATAATAAATCTGCTTTCACACCACTGCGTGCTCACAGATAATAATTTGTGTAACATGAAATACAACTATAAAAGCTGGCCTGACTCCTCTGCATGTTGCATTAGAAGTTGCATAAACCAGTCATAAATCAGCCTGCCCCCTGACATATGCGTGCTTAGAAAAACTAATTTGGACAACAACATTTAACTGTACGACCTTTGTATTATACAATTCTGACCCCCACCCGCTGAAATAATAGGCTAACTATGAATTAAATAATAAGCCTACCATACTACTGGTAAAAGCTGGCCTGACTCCTCTGCATATTGCATTAGAAGTTGCATAAACCAGTCATAAATCAGCCTGCCCCCTGACATATGCGTGCTTAGAAAAACTAATTTGGACAACAACATTTAACTGTACGACCTTTGTATTATACAATTCTGACCCCCACCTGCTGAAATAATAGGCTAACTATGAATTAAATAATAAGCCTACCATACTACTGGTAAAAGTGCCAAATCATACCTAGGCTTGCCCGGTGGGACCAGATGGAGTAGCAGTATCAGCCTGGTGCAGTGCCAAAGTAGTGCAGTACAAGAAACATTAGCAGTAGCAGTATTAGTAGTAAACGTAGCTGTTCAGTGGTAGCCAAACCAACTAGTATAGAAGAGGGTAGAGACTGAGGCATCCAACACCAGATCAGCCACACATGTTTATAGTACCCTAGCTGAGTCACCATCTCTGCGCCCCACAAGCAATTGGGACAAAGTTAACAGGTCAAACGTCAAATGAAGCCCCAAGGATTAGCCATTCCCAAATTGGCTCTAATTGTTCCCATTTACCTCATTTAAAATGTTTGGACGGGCAGTTCTGGAGCACCTAGAACAGTGGATCTCAGATAGTAAGGTGCTCGCAGATATACAGTATGGTTTCCGCCCAGGACTGGGGACTCGAGACCAGGCCTTGAATCTGTATTTGGTGGGTGCAACATTCATTTCTGTTAAGGGCGAACCACTCTACCTGGCGTTCATGGACCTGAGCACAGCATTCGATAAGGTGGACAGGGTGCTGCTGTGGGGTGTGCTCAGGTCCATGGGATGCCCTGAGGAGTTGGTAAAGGTGTTACAGATTATCCATGAAAACTCCTTGGCCTGTGTTAGATTTGGGCAACACGGTCAGTGCACAGACTTTTCTGTAGTTGCCCTGGGTGTCCGACAAGGGTGTGTGGTTGCACCGGTGCTATTTGCTCTTTATATCAATGGAGTCTATTGGGCACTGGTGGAAAGTCATGCTGACTACATCAAGGTTGGTGGGCTGCTGCTCCCAGTATTGGGTTACGCAGATGATATTGTTTTAATTTCCCAGACCCCTATAGCCTTACAACAATTGGTGGACACTTATACTTGGTTCATGTCAAGCTATCAGCCAACTCCAAGAAATATGCAGTAATGACTTGCTTGGGTAGAGGTGTTAGATTTCTAAAGATGCGTACAATTTGGAGTGGTGGTGAACCAATACCAAGGGTTGCAAGCTTTGATTATCTAGGAGTGACTTTTAACAAAAATTGGTGGGGGTCCAGCCACATAGAGAAACCGTGCGTGATAAGGAGGCAGGCTCTCGGAGGCCTGTCCAGATTACAGAATATGTGTTCGGGACAACCAATTAAGATGGTTTTAGAAGTGTACAGAGCCCAAACAATGGCATCCACCAACTACAGGGCTGCCCTGTGGGGCATGGAGAAGGTCACTCAAATTGAATCTGTTGAAAATACCTTTCTTAAAAAATTGTTAGGCTTACCAAGTTCTGCACCGAATTTTGCCATGCACATGGAACTTGCCAGCCATCACATTGGAGATGAATGGCAGATGGCACCCTTGTCTCATTGGTTTGCAGTGTGGTCGAACCCAAATGGAGCCCTAACACACACACTCATAAAAGCTCTGATGTCCAGTCGTCCCTTTAAATTCAAAATCCCATGGTTATTGTACATATCCAAATGTATTTCTTTGTTGAATGCCCAACATTTGCTATGTCCTCTTACCTTGTTGTCACCAACCACAGTGAAAAAGTATAAGCAATTGTTCAATGGTATCCTTATGTCAAATAGAGAAACCATGTTGCTCAGGGTCCCGGCAAATAGAAAGCACATGCTTATCTCAGCCGCAGAAGGTGTTCTGTCATATCTGTTACACAGTCATATGCCCTCTGACCGCTGGGCATTCACAGGAGCACGCTTTAACTCTTTGTGGCTGAGGTCTTGCACGCAGAGCTGGTTAAGTACGGATCACTGCCCAGCCTGCCCGCTTTGTCTCTGGCCCGAGGAGGACCTTTTGCACTTTGTGATATTTTGTCCGGCTTACCATGATATCACAAAAAGGACTATTGCACATCTGCTCAGAACCGCAGGCTTCAATCAGGTAAGACCTGCCGTGATATACTTGCTCCGAGCTGAGACCACTCCTGTGGCTTGGGGCTGTGTAGACTTTCTAAGAAAAGCCTGGCACCGGCAGAACAAACTGATTGCAATTTTATTTGAACACATACATGTTTTATCTTGTCTGTTTTTAATGTTCTTTTATTGTATTGTATGCATTTAGATTTATGAGGAACTTTCTTTTTAGCATTATTGAGTGTTGTTATGTTTTTTCTGCAATGTCTGTAATATGGTTTATGGATTTACTTCTAAATAAACTTTTTTTGATGATGAATTGTTCCCATTAAAACTCATTAGGGCTTGAGAATGCAGAAACAATTTTGCAGAGTTTAATGTGTTATTTCGCTTCATCGTTTTAGCATGATATTTGTGAAACATGGATCACAAAATGAAATGTTGTGCTATACAAAGTGCAGTTAGGCACATGAAACAAGCAGAACAGTCATTCACAAGTTTGGGCATATGAAATTCAGCAAGTCACTCAAAGTTAGCTAAATGACTGCATGGAATTGTCAATCGGAAATACGCAGGTTTAGATTAACTTTTTCACCCCTTTGTGAATCTGCACCAACGAGGCGCTGTGGCTGTGTATCTGGAATTGCATCCTGAATTCACAAAAAAGTGCTCTTCAAATATACAGAAAATAGTCACATTTCTCTGTACCTAGTTAAAATAGGCACAAGGAGTTGTGGAATACATGAAAGGGTCATTGCGGACACTATCAAGCATTTTCTTGGGAATGGAACACCAGCAGTATGGACCACTTCTGTCCCAATAGCATTTTTTATTCCGCAAACAGGTAGAAATATGTGTTGTTTTCTCCTTTCAACATTTCAATATTAAAAGTGCTTTCAGCACCCGTGTAGGCGGTGGAAGCCTGCCATACATTAGTGTTGGGATCACACTCCTGACACTAATCTATGCAATGAGACTGGTCAGCAAAGCATTTCTAATGCCAGACAGCACCCGTGAAACACATAGGCACCTTTTGGAGCTAAGGTAATATGTTTGGGCACAATTGATAAGATGCTCTTGTGCGTGCAAAGAGCTGTATATACTGCAAATACCCAAGGTCGAAAGACATTTGGTGCGAATTCCGATACTACTTGACCAGAGTCTGAATATGTAAATACCACTAGTGCTCCGACAAGTATTGTACGGAAGTGACTTCTTGATGGTGCCAATGTGTAATACGTAACTTTCCTGTTGACCAGTTTTACTTTTCACTGTCTAATAATCTGTATGCTATATGCTGCTGAGCAACAAAAAAAAATAAAAGATAAAATTCATATTCTCCAAGGGTGGCTTGTGGGATGTTTTTACCCATGCATCCAAGCCCTACAATAAAACTGGGCAGTACTGGCATGGAAAACATCATGATGGCCAGAAGTCCCCAGAGAGTGCACAGGGAAAACATGAAGAATAGGCTGCCACCCATTTTTGCCTATGTTGTGAGCACAGGAGGGCACTGCCTAAAACCACCATTGGGCTACACACACAGTAGCCTGAAACCATTGGGAATGGCAATGCTGATTGCCAAAAATGCAACTCAGAACTGTGGGGAATTCATTTTTTTAATCCCAAAAATGGTTGCATTACCAGTACTCACCACTATCAGAAAGCCAGTGTTTTAAAACCACCAGACATTTGTGTAAAACTGCACAAATTAAACAAAACCAGACCAAGGAAAGACTTGCTAAGAGGTGGAAGAATGTAAAACCATATTCTGAAATGACTTGAAGGAAGTAATTATTTAATGTATAGGTATAAATTGTCAGTTTGATTTGAATGTAGAAAACTGGGAACAAAAAGTGACATTTAGCTGAAACCTGGCTTAGTGAAACTGGATTCTGCCTGACAAGTACCCCCGACAGGAGAAACCTGTTCAGCCACTCTTCCCAGGCCTAGCTGCATCCTGCTGCCCCTTGCCAAAAGGAGTTATCACCTCTCTGATTAGATTAGGGGTGGAGCACCTGGGAACTGGAAGGAACAGAACAATGCAACTCCCTTGAATTGGCAAATGTTATATTGGGGGCATCGTAAAGTGGCTTCCTCTTAGGGGAAACTGGGAGGGGCAGTGCCTCTGCTAGCAGCTGAGCTTGGGGGAAGTGCATAAACCAGTTATTCCACCCTGTGATGTCGGAAGCCACACCCCTTTTTGACCAGGGCATAATTTTAAAAAGATAGATAACTCATAGTGCGGACTTGTCAGAATTATATAAGTAATATCATTATTTTTGTGATTTTTCTGTGAACATTTTGAGAGGCATTAGGACCCTGTGGTGTATTCTGGGGGGTTGCTAGCGGAAAATAGGGTCTCACTCCAAATGTATGAATGTTAAAAATCTGACACTTCATCAATTAATGTCCATACTCCTTGCGCACATGTGTGTAATTTTGGGTAAATGTCTGATATTGCAAAACCAGTTAAAAAGCGCAAAATGTTGTCATTTTTGAATGCAAGCCCCCAGGAAGATCAGAGGCGGACAAGCATGGACCATAAGGAATATATAATGTGCACATGTAATTTCAACAAATTGTATATCTGGGAAAGATGTATTTGAATCAAATATAGATTTGTGGGCAAACTGACCAGGGGAGGATCCTCTGACCCATAAACAGACCTCATCATGATGACAATCCATTTCCTTCCCCCAATCATGGGAGAGGGGAGAATTGGGCCAATGGCAAGTAGAGAGGGGCAGGCTTAGCTAGGCCCAAGCACACACCCATTTTCAAACACATAAAAAGAGACTGCTTGGACAGGTAGAGACATTCAATTCCATTTGCTGCGGAGCATGCTGACCGATGACTTCACATCCAGAGATCCAACACTTAGACTTCCAGGCTAAACAGAGACTACAGAACTTTGAACCAAGAAGGCCAACTGCAAGCAGAAGTATTTGTCAGCAGGCCTCAAAATCATTTGCAAACTATTCCACAGCCGGGCGAGCTGTCTGAATTCTTTTGCCAAGAACTCTTGCCAGTACCCAGAAAGCAGTGTTACATCCAGAATCCACTTGATCCGGACCGGAAAGCAGAGCAGTATCCAGAACCAGAGGCCGCTGAATCCAGAGAGGCTAGAGACCCAGATCACTGTGAGCAGAACCGGTGCCTGATTGACCCGCCGAGCAGACAGAACCGCAGCCGGACGTGTTGACCAGATCCGTGACGAGGCCTAGTTCAAATTTATATTGTGAGTACCTAGCAGAACTGTGCAGAACCAATCTCTTAGTTAAAATAATCTAATCCAAACTATTTTAACCTAAGTAGAACTGCCTCCTAGAAATCGTGTCATCTGTCATTTTTAAAGCTGCACAACTGTCACCTGTCAATTCTGCAGCTGCAAGCTGTCACCTGTCATTTTGAGTTTACTTTAAATCCGAAAAACGACCTTTATTTAATCGTCCGTATCTCTGGAACCGTTTGGGCTAGGAACGGTATGTAACTTTCCTCTGAAAGCTTAGAATCTAAGCTTTCCAACGGACCTACTTGGTAATAACTCATAGAGCATTGCTAAAGTGAGCCTGAACTAATACCAACACGCATCTCCCACTCACCCTGAATCTCTAGAGGGAATTAAAATCAGTTGGCACATTTTCCCATCCATTGCCATCACATTTAAAAAGCATTTTGGGCCTGTGTTTCAAACTCCTACATGTTTCCTCTAAGCTTGCTGGGGGGGAACTGAATTTCGTATTGTATTTGATTGCATTCCTGAGAACTGTGTGCTCCTCTTTCCATCTCCTTCCATTTCTTACATTGCATAGGGGAGGGGGGTGAATTGCCAGAGAAAAAGTGATTATCTTACCTTTTGCTAAAATCATCTCAAGTATTTCTGTACTGCATTTTATTCCTCATTGCTTTTCCCTTGAAATCATAAAAGTATTTTTGCTACTTTATCCATCCTATACTAACTCCTCATTGATTGTAAAGAAGTGTGCTAGTGCCAGATTACCCATTGTTGATCAACATCATATGTCTAAGTGTACTATCAGATAATAATTTATTATAAAGTGTGATATATATATATATATTGTTTAAATTCTCAAATAAACCTTTTAATTTGCAAAACAAATCTACTTCTTGGCTCAGTGGGGTCAGGGGGATTCTAAGAGGGGGGTGTTATACAAGGGTGGTCATCCAGAGTACAGAACTAGACATAAAAATACATTAATAAGTGTTTTCCTCAGCATCCCAGACTAGGCATTGACTTGGCTGTAGTGTTGATTGAATATCGCTTACAGTCTGAATGTGTGAATCACCAAAGCAGACATTCAGAGGCATATTTTCACCACCTCTGAGCATTTCAAAGTGCATCCTGAATTCTTGAAAGAATCCTCTTTGAAGTGTAAAGAACATGGCCACATTGCATGCACCTATTTGGAATAGGAGAAAGAGGATGTGCCATGCATGATGCATTCATTATTGACCCTGTCATGTGTTTTCTTTTACATGGAACAGCAGTGTTATAACCCACTCACATTTATGTCCCTCAAATTGGGATTCAAATGCTTCTTTTTTAACATTTTGCAATGATTGTGAAATATGTTCCCGTGGGTGTTGGAAGCCTTTCATAAATTAATGTCTGGAGTGCACTCCCAACATTAAAGTTTGCAAGAGGGACGGCTTGGCTGTTATGCATCACATGTTCACCAAAATGTGCAGGTCACCTTTTTGGAGATGGTAATCTGTTTTTTTTTTTCAAAAATGTGCTTTCTTTTTTTAAAATTTGTATTCAATTTTTGTCCATACTGTAGCATTTTCCGCTGTATCCGACTGAGAAGGAGGTTGTTAAATCCTCTTTCCTTGAATTAGTCATGTGCGAGGTGCAGATTTTCACCCACTGATGAGTTGGGGGAAACAACAAACAGTACAGAGGAACATGTTGAGTAATCCGTATTATCACAGGCTATGGGAAGCTCCTCACTTCCACTACCACCAACATCCAGTGAGTAATAATGGCCATGATAAACTAGAAAAAAGTTATGACCCACCAAAGTCAATGTTGTGCATGAATCTGGAGACCACTATTACCAAGAGAGAGGAGGAGGAGTGCAATGCTACAGTTACCAAGGTCGAAAAGACAAAGTTACTCCTCCACCTGGACACTGTCTTCCAAACCCAACCTGTAAGTTCTGTAATATCAAAACATCAGCATGTGGAGACCCTACCACCAACACCGTCACCTTAATTGTGAGATGACTGTAGTAGGAGACATCCAAGCCCACCACAAACATCCAAAGTGTGGATGATTTTCATGTAGGATGAAAAAGATAACTGGCACTCAGTGCAAGCAAACTCTGCCCAGGGGTAAGCTTGGGTACCCAACTTTGTCCCACATTGTTGCAGTCCCATATGAAATGACACCATGCGTATGAGTGTGGTGAACTCAAAGGCCTCAACTGAAGTCCTCTCACCTTCATCTAAACACCATATCACATCAAACACATACTGTCACCCCAGGAAACATTGCTGCTGTGCCATCATTGATCACTACGCTGATACCACATCTTCTTCCCACAGTGATACCCATTTGCACCAGGTCAGTGTGTAGTGGGCATTTGAGAGTAAACTCGAATATCACTTGTCTGATGATAGAGTACACTTGCTCAACTCTAAGCTGGAAGTAATGTTGTCTGTCGACCTATTTTCATATTCTTTAGTCGAAATCCCCAAGTGTCCATTGGTTCATGATTAAAATCAATCACCACTTGGAAAATACCAATCAACACTACTTTCCAGGCAAGGCTGTATCTGTGGCATACAGTGAGTCAATTTCTGAAGCAGGGCAAGCACTAGATCAATTAAAGTAATGTTCAATGGATTGAAAAACTACAAGTGTTTTTGCACACACAATCAATACACTAAATCAATATACAAAGGAAATAATAAAAGCAGAAGAGTATTCACATAGTAAAACTTCTGGTCCCCCAAAGCTCTTCATACAGCAATACCTGTAAGACAGTTAACTCACATTTCAATTGACAACCAAGAAGCTCCTGCTACTCTAAATTAACTTCCCTATCCTTGGCAAAATCCCCTGACCCATTCTGTGCCTGGTCTTCCATGCTGCAGCCAAGAAGGAGGCAACGCCCAAAGAAACCATCAGGGTGGTATCGTCTGTAGCCATATCAGCTCCCATTCTTCAGTAGAGGTTTGAGCCATGTTCACCTAGGATGAGAGCAGAAGTGGCAAAGAAAGAGGATGTGAATGTGTGTCTCCAGTGACCTTATGTCACAGGTGCATTCACAGTCTCAGGGAGCCACACCTTCACAGCTCCCCGCTACAGTTTTCAAAGGAAGGAGGACCAAATGAAGATTCACATCAAGTGAGAGCATATTAGGGTTGGTCATATCGCCGAGATATTTCCGGCATTCTTTTTCCTGTTTGAAAGATGGGGTTTATAAACAGATTGCAGGATGCATAGAATTTTGCCCGATAGAGTAAGGGCCTTGAAGATTATTTGTTGGGTAATAGGTTACATTGCCAGCTCCTCAAACACAAGCTCACTAGGTGCCTTCAGTCAGAGCCCAGGAATTTCTTCAAACACTTATTTTTTAATAACATGGACAGCTGCAACAGTTGCAAATGCCCAGACTTTTCTTTCACATGTGGCACTTGATGCAGCCTTAGCTTGTTACAATTCTAAAGGACCTTTTATAGTTGAGACCTCATATTTACTGACCAGGCATTTGATGGCCCCACAGGCTTGCTTCAACATGGCCACACTCTTGACCACCTGCAGATCCCACAATCCACTATAGGAGATACCTATGTTAGTACATGTCTAAATATTCAAATGATATGACTACATCAAGTTGCCCCACCTTTCAATTCAAAAGTGATGCTTCATCTATTTGTGCAGCCCACGGCCATTACTGTGGTCTGAGCTGTATTCAAGATAATCATCAAATCAATCAAACAAGTGAGAGCTGCCAGCACCAACATTTCACAGGTTCTCCCTGCTACACTACAGATACTGACTAACCTATTTTTTTATCAGGGCCTCCCTGCTGGCAATAGCTGCAGCCACAAAGAATTCACATGGTCTTCTCACAAATAATTATCCGGCTCCCCCTCCTACTATTCTCAGGGTACCCCTGCCTTAATTATGTACAGGCTCTTAACACAAATATGTTCATGGTCACCCTGCTACAATTACTCATTGCCTTCCTGCTATTTTGTAAGGTCTCTTTGCTACTACTTTTAATTTGTATCAGCAAATAATTCAGAGGACCATCTCAACACATTTTCCTATAGATTGTATTTGATTTCCCCTCCCCCATTGCTTAGTTTATTGGAGGATGTTGGGTTGATGCAAACAGCAGTGAATATTTGCAACTTGTTGGATGGCACTGTTGTCCAACTCTGCCCTGGCTGAGCACCATCTCACCAAGCAGAGCATGTATGCCTTCATGCCAGAACAGGTGATCAAGCCAGCTGCTCCCATATAAAGACACAGACAAAGTCAACCGTTATAGAGTGGGTAACCTCAAGGGCCTGATACCAGTGGTCAGCGCCACTGACCATGGTTGGGCCTTTTTCTCTGGCAGCTAAACTATACATTGTGGTGGGAACGTATGTGCTGGTTTATGTTTCGTCCTCCCACTGGAGCAGGGGTATTGTGGGTGAACAGGCAGTGGATGCCACATGGTTGTCAAATGCTATTTCATGCTATCACCGAATATGGTTAGCATTGACTACATGTTCAATGTATAAGAGTCCATTTTCTTGCCCCTATCCACACTCCTCTTGTAAACAAATGTACACTCACCTGCCTGTGTCTGCTGCTCAGGCAGCAGAAAGTGCTGCAACTCTTAAGAGGAGCCTCTTGTAGAACATGATGGGGCATTATCTAATTGGTTGACCTGTTTGGCCTACATTAGGGAGAATTCTCAGAAATTTGATAATTCCCTTCTACCTTAGAGACCCCCCACACTTTTGCTGGACTTAACGACTTTTAATTTCTAACCTGAAGAGAGTGAGACCTTTTTCCCACTCTCTCCTGTATTTTTCCATTGATATGAACAGTGTTTCTTTTGACTTTAGAGTCTGACAAACTCCATAGGTATCATCTTTTTACATTGTGTCACACAGCACCTTCAGTGCAGTGACACTGGGAAGTCTTCCAGATTTCCCAAAGGTTTAAATACATTCTTTTGGTTAAACTACTGTTTCCAAGAGCAGTGAAGTGAAATTGACTTTACTTACATTGTAACTTTCGAGACCCAGCACACACTATCTTACATTAGGGTGCTGGAGGGGTTACTTAGTATCCCCTTTGTCTAGTTTCTCATGTAACATTTTTATGTTACCCTTTCTACAATTAACGGCTGGTGGCAGTGGTTTACTTTTTCCTACCATTGTGTGGTCCTACCGTGAGCTGCAATTGCAGCTACATTAAAGCACAAATGTGTGCCCATTTTGTCAAAATGGCCCTGGTCTTCTTTTATTGCCATTTCTTTTTGGAAATGTCCTTCTTGAGATTTACTCTGTGTGCCAAACCAGGTATGGTTCCTTTGTTCGTTTTGTCTCCGGTGGGTTTCACTGCTGAATCCCACCTCTGGCTCCAGTGTGTCTGGCAGGACAGGAAGTGAGGGAGGTAACCAAAACGCCCTGTGCTTAATCCCCTTGGTTACAGGAATGAACCCAAAGGTGATGGGAGAAACCTGCATAAAAGGGCGAGGCTTTTGGCTTGGAGGGCAGAGTCAACCACTGAATGAAGGAATCCGAAGAAGAACTTGGAAGAGACACTTGCTGCAACTCCTGGATCATTGGTTTGCCCGGTGAAGCCCGCTGCATTCCTGAAGCTCCGAATTTGCCATGACTAGAGAAGGCCTGCAACGGACGTCTTCTCCTCTTGGGTTGGTGGGACATATAAATCCCAAAGCGAACTTGTCTGGACATCCTCTCAGAGCTGGCAGTACTTCCATTGCTGTTGCAGGAACCAATTGCCTGGGAGAGCAACACCAGATTGAGTGCATCATTTTTAAGTCAGACCTGAGGTTCAGGAAGATCATCCGGACTCCCATGAAGCAGGACTGACCAAGCCTGAGCCACCTCAACAGAGTGCTGGATCCCAGATGTGAGGAAAGTCCATAAAGGTATCCGAGAACCGCAGTGGTGCTGTTTGCAAGAGCTGCGAGAAGCTGGAACCACGAAGTGCCCCTGATCTGAAGTGAAGTTTTCCCATTCCTGCCGCTGACCTTCAATTCATAGTGCAGGAGTCCCCAGACATCCTCTCTCTTTTCCCCATGACTGAGGCTTAGGAACACAGGATCTGCAGACCTACAACTGGAACAGAAGCCAGCTGGAACCAATTTCTTCAAACCAACGGTACTTTAAAACTAAGGGGTTGCTTACCTCTTGTTGTGTAGCCTTGCTAGCTCTCAGTTGAGACTTGACTTGGTTGCTTTTGCTTAGTTGCTTGCACCTTTGACCCTCACAAGCCTCCCAACTTGTGGCCCTACAGTGATTTCATTTTCGACAAAGATTTCTAAAACATTGTGCAAGACTTTTTACCTAACTGAAAGAAGTGCTTCAGCTCACCTAGACTTTTGCTCAAATAACATTGGCTGTCCTGGCTCCCTGAAAGGTTCTTCTTACCTCTGACTTTGTGCTTTAACTATTCCTCAACAAAAGTCACACATTAGATAACTTCTGTAGCTGGGAAAGGGTTAATTTACTTTGCATTGGGGGGTTCAAAATGTACTTACCTGCAGAAGATTATATGTTAACCATTGTTTTATTCCCTCATCTTTTCCTTTTGACACTAATCTCAGTATTACTCTAAATGTGCCAGTGATATATCAATGGCCACAATGTCCTAGTTATTTAAGTCACCTCAGGGTCTACGAAGTGCCTGTGTGCCATCCCAAATGGGTATCTACTGATTTATTGAAATTGAGAGTGTGTATTTCTGAAGCATATCATTTTGTTACATATGTTGCTCACTTGTAAAGAAGGCTTATTCAACTGACTGTTAAATAAATAAATAGTTGTTTAATCAAGAAACCTTGAGAGTTAGGGCCTCATTACGAGGAGAGCGGTAAGGAGTTAACGGCGCTGGTAAAGGTGCCAGAGCCATTAACCCCTTACCACCCCATTACGAAGTCCGCTAACGGGACCCGCTCAGGACGCCTGGTTTTACCAGATGTCCATAGCGGGTCCCACAAGCGGCCAAGCATGCTAACAACGAGCCCGTCATTAACGGGCTCATTGTTAGCATGCTCCCCATTCCCATTGAGCCCTATGTGGGCTCAAATCGGAATGGGGATGGACCGGGTCGGGGTTCCCTGAATGGGGAAACACCGGGCTCTCCAAGGTCAGAATGGCCCGGTATTTCCCCATTCAGGGAACCCGGACACGGGTTTGGGGTAGCCATGCCCTTATTAAGGGCATGGCTACCTCCAAACTCGTAATGAAGCCCAAAGTGTTTATGTGGATACTTGTCACTGTGAATATCTGTGTAATAACGCTACAGCTCACATTGACCCCTCTTGAGATAGGCCTGGCTGCTCAGTCACTTTACCAACGTTTGTAGTACATGCTCATACCAAAGGTTGAGGTAACTATTGCCAAGAGGACAAGGCTGGTGTAGTCTCTCACACGGTACTGCATACAATCTTGCCTAACACCTACCATACCCCCTCCACAAAGAGGGAGCCACCAACATTAGCCTGGCCATCCTACTCCTCATCTCTACCTTCCTCTGGCTTTGGCTGCCACTCACCCAACTCCTCCTCTACCCCTTGTCTGCCTGCCCTGTATCTATGACCTTGCTACTCTCCTTCTGCCCTGCATCTGATTCATGTTGCACCTCTTGCCCTCTTTCTCTTCCCTGCATCCTTCTCATGTTTGTTCTCCTGCTCTGCATTTCCAACCTCATGTTCCACTTTCTTCTCATGTTACAGCGGATGCCCCACATCCATCTCCGGGTGTTCTATTTCCTCCTTCCCCACATCTGCCTCTTTAAGTTCCCCTTCTGGCTTAATCTCCATCTCTGCCATCTAACATTCTACCTCCCCCCTCGTACACTTTATTTCCCCACAACCCACTCATTGTCTTGCCTCTTCATCAGTTTCCAGCTGGAACATCTCCTTGAATTCTGCAGCCACATTCTACTGCCTACATCCACAATCCCCTCTATGAAGAAAATAGTCTTTCTTGCCCCTCCTCCCACATCACTCAAGGGACTTTACCAATGACTCCGTGCCTCCACCCTTCCCACCTCCTGCTTTTTCTATTACTGTGATTCACTTGATGGCTCTCAACTTTTTTTATTCTCCTATGCAACCGCATCTATGTGTTTAGACGAGGTGTTAGCTTAATGTTACAATACCTTGTTTATCTATGATCACATGTACCCCATCATCTACCTCCCCTTTATCAGATATGTTCCCAAAGAGGTCCAAGTGTTCCTTTTCTTTATTCATAATAATAATTGTAGGGGCACTAAAAGAAAAATGTTCACAGCGGTTTCTCCAAAGGTTCTAAAATGTGCTTCCTTTTTTCTTTTTTTCCAAGAAAAGAAGGTTAAAGTGAAAGTAGAGTAAAGAAGCACAGAAAGAGCGTCACATTGATTAATTCCTACAGGGGTGGGTTTCACAAAGAGATTCTTTCACAAAGAATTTGATTTATTTTAATTTTTTTTATTTTTGGGGTGTTAGAAGTTCACTTTAGGGGAAATTATTAAAAACAAACACTAACAAACAATCTCACAAAGGGTTTCTCAAATGTGGTGCAGACTTTAAGAAACTAAACAATATCTTTAAAATCAGAAATGCAATATTACATACGAGTGATGAATTTTGAAAACAACTCACAAAATGCTCTGAGTGGCTATGACACAAGTTCTCTTGCCCTCTCCTAGATTGGATCAGCCTCTTTCATTCCGCTAACCGGCCAGCACAATCTATAGAGAATCCGAAAATGAGGTGGGCCATTTTTATGGCCACCAAGCCTCTTTAGAGATTGTAGGGCTCTGACTGGCCCACCAAATATTGCTGAGAGGTTTGAAGGTTCTGAGTGGCCCAGCCGACTCAGAATTGCCTGCAGAGCTGGTTTGCAAGTTGGATCATGATTATCGGCTACCTATTAATCAGGTGGAATCTTGTAAATCCACTGACTTCTCTGTAAGTGACCTGGTTTGATATCTGGTTTGGCCAGGTAAAAATTCACGCAGACCTCTGGCCACTCAAGATCAAATGGTATTATTGTATTGCCCGTTTATCGACAAATTGCAGCTCCTAAAATATCCTCACAGCAAATCTCCTGCACTGAGAATAGGGTCCATATGCAGAAATTACAATGACAACTACCCTACCATTCTCTGTCAACTGTGTTACCATCTAGTGATCCTCAAAATCCAGAATAAAAGGTTGTTGGACATCCTCTGGGGCTTGAAATGGCTAGGGATATGAATGTTAGTGCAACACATTGAGCCTCATTACAAGTTTGGGGGTAGCCTTGCCGGTAAAACCGGCACGCTGCTGCCAAACTTGCAAATTTTTCCATTGCCTGGCAATGGGGAAATACAGGGCTATTACAGCCCTGGCGCACCCTGTATTTCCCCATTGCCAGGCACCGGAATGCTTTACTCCCCTTTCCCATTGAGTACCAGAGGACTCAATGGGAATGGGGAGGACGGTAGCACTGTCACCATTCAGAATGGTACCGGTGCTACCTTCAGTGTCTGCTCGCAGGAACTCGTAGTTTGCCGGTCCGGTAACAACAGCACCAGCAAGCTTGCAGGTACCGTTGTTACCGGACCGGCGAACTTGTAATGAGGCCAATTCCATCCTAGCCTACTGTCATTGATATCAACTGCACTCCTTCCCCATCAACATCAAAAAAGAAACTTCCTTTCCCGGCTTCAAAAAGCAGTTAAATACATGGTTGTTCAACCAATACTAGTACTTTGCTAAGCCTATGCTAGCACAAACAACTTCTGCTCTCTGTAAATACTGCCTAGTACTGCTGTGTGTGACTTACTGCCTGCAAATAATATGTATATTTGCCTTTATCTTCAAATGTATGACCAATTACCAAGATGTCTGTAACCACGCCGTGATACCCCAAGGTTTGGGCATGTAACAAATGAAAGAAAAATTAAAATGAATAAATAAATAAACAACCTCAAACAAATCCCTCAATGTCGCTCCGTCAAGGCTTTTCAGGAAGGACCTTAAAGAGTCAAATCTAGTTTCTGTTTGTTACATATACGGAAAAATTAGTTTCTGCTGCCTTTTTTGAAAATGACTCATAGTAAACATAATGCATTGATAGATTCCCACCTGCATTCTGCTGCACATCAGTAACATCCAGCTAGAAACTGTGATGCCTAATGTGCACTCCTTTTGAAAGACTAAACAAAGCTTAGAACTCTTTGTTGGCATGTGCTTTCAGTGAGGGAATCCTTTGCATGCCATAGAGCAAACAGTCAAGTTAATCCCTTTACAGCAATTCAATACACTATTGGACCTATCGTGTGTCCATGTGTGCATTTGAGTGTTTATCACTGTGTGTGTGTCTGCGTCTGTGTCTGTGTTTGTGTGTGAGAAGGTTTTGTATCCAAGGGTGGTGCTACAGCTATTGCTGCTCCAAGTAAAAAGATGTTGATGCTAATCCCATTGTACCAGCAATGGGGCACATTTAAGGGAACGTTGGTGCATTTGCCATTAACTCCTTAAGTTGCTGCCTACTATTGGTTTGCCTGAGATCTGGGCAAGGTACTGTAACATGTGAAAGAAAGGCGGATGCATTTCACAACAGTGCAAGCTTTCTCGTTGTACTGCCCTTTAGCTTATGAATTTTTATTGTCACTCGGTCCTCAGCTTCTCTTTCAACACAGTTTATTTTGGTGAATATGTTGTATATGGCCCATCTGAGGTTTGGGTTTTTGGACGCAATCCAGAATGGCTGGGGTAGTGAGGGCCATTCTCTGGGGAAAGGAGCCAGGAAGATGGGTGTTGCCCAAGGTTTCCTTCCTTTGAAGTGGTGAAGTGGTGATATAGGTGCCCCGGTCCATCTTTTTTTTATTCATTTTTTATTGATATTGTATTTGGTGCACACCACCTTTACAATATATAAGTATATGCAAATAATTACATTAAGAACACTTCATACATTTCTGTAAATTGCTAACAAAAGCCTACACAAAAGCATACCATAAAACATACAACTTTTCTTTAAAGTTCACAAAAAATATTGCAGAGAACACTTCTCTGATAAAACTCTGATAAAAGGCTTTAGTGGCAATTTTTTTAAGTAAGAGTAACCAAATCCTCGAGTACCTAGAAGCCATCTTAATGTTAGCATGGGAACATCTTTTAACTAGCATAACCTTAATTGTTGTTACAAGTTGTTGTTGAACATAAAACATTTGATATTTGTACGCAGAAAAACACTTTAAACCGAACACACATACATTTCCATGTGCCGCTGAACTTGTGTCTGTCTTTTATTTCTAAATTTCACCGAGTTTCATCTCGACGAACGTTAACAAACGTACTAACGACAAAATTAAAGAATTACTTTGTCCCCACACGCAAAATATCCATAATAATTCAAGAGAGAAGGGTAACTTGTTAAGCAGGTAATGGCCAAAGGCAAGTACTCTCTGGGTTTAAAAAAAATTACAACATGAAATTAAATGATTCAAAATCTCCAGTTCGTATGCACTGCTACAGAATCTACATAACCCATCATTCTTAGTGTCTGCATTGTTTTTCCAGTTTTTAGTACGTGCTTTGGCAAGGAAATGATTTAATCTGAATCTCATATAGATTTTCCTGACTTGACTGCTAGGGCAAACCATAAGATAAGATAGGCGCGGCATCTGTTTGTACCTAAATTTAGTGTATTCAACATATGATTCATATTGGGCAATCCGATCTGAAGTCCACTCCCAATCCTCTTGGAATCCTTTTTTCTTAGCGGTCCCTGGGCGTGTTATCAGATCTTCTGGTGCCACATTAATCATCGCAAGAGCAGCCCACATTTGCTTGTTAAAAAGAGCTATTGAGGGGGTGTGACTCATTTAGAACCATTTGAGCCAAGTCCTCCTAGAGAGGGTTTGGGGGTGGTTGTATAATTTTGCCGAAATTCCCAAGCCTTCTCCGTTGCAACCTTGAGGCTAAAGAAACCAGTCCAAACTCGTGAATGATGATTACATTGGGCAGGCATTTAGGAAGGCCTAATACAGTTATCCAAATCATGCCTCGAATTTTGTTTAGATGTCCACCTATCTCTAACAAGCAGAGATCTAGCCCGTATGAGAGTATTGACTCTACTTTGAACAGGTAAAATTCAATCAGTGGCAAAAGTGAATATTAGCAGAATTTGCGGAGAATTATTCTCATTTGGGCTTTTAGCAGAACAGTTTTGATGGTTAAAGAATTGTGCCACTTCGTGAGCGAGTTGGTGTTAGTCAAGTTATAGCTCAGATAAGTTATTCCCATTGTGCACTGAATTTGACTGCTTTCTAAGCCCCAACGATATCGTACCACTCTTTTTTGTACGAACATACTAAGATGTTAAATTTGGCAGCATTGGTAACCAAGTTGTGTTGGGTGCAAAATACAGTGAAATATAAGGTGTTCGATCAAATAGTATAACATTGTCAGCAAAGGCGAGCCAGTTTAATCGCAAGTCGCCTAGCTTTACCGGAAACGTGTCCAAATTAAACCACAACGCATCAATTTCAGCAAGGTATAAATTTAGCAACACGAATGCTAAATTGCAACCTTGCTTTACCCCGATCTCAGTGGGAATTTTTTCTGTAAGTAAACCAGTTTGATCTATTCTGATTTGATAGTTCATTTGATCGTGCAGTAGTGCAATCGTAGCAATGATATGTAATGGGATGATAAAGCTTTGCATTTTCTTCCAAACAATGCTTCTAATAACATTATCAAACGCAGAAGATAATTCCAGTAGTGCCATGTAAATGGGCCCATTTTTAGACTGGTGAGACGATGCCAGAATATGAGATAGAATGGTGGCATTCAATTGAGTGCCCATAGATTGCCTAAAACCAGTTTGAAATCGAGATAACGTTTTATGTGTAGAAATGAAACAGTTTAGATCATTGCGTACTAGGGAGGCAAAGACCTTTGCAGCTACATCTATTAATGTAATCGGTCTAAAATTGGAGGAAAGATCCATTGAGCCTTTCATATATAATGGAATAATTATAGATGTCAGCCGGATCATCTTTCAACACACAGAGCGGAAGGTCATCTGGCCCTGCTGCCTTCGAGTATTTGCATTTTTTCAGGGCCCATATTACATCCTCCACTTGCCAAGGTCAGGAGGGAAGCATGGATGTAGCGTCTAAAGTTGGTGAGCTTGCATTAACCTGTATACGACCCTTATCATTGGCTGAACCAACCCCCATATGAGGAATGGTTGCATCGTGTTTGCCCGAGGGGGTTTGATGAAAATGCACATGTTCACGAATGCCTGATGACTTCGCAACAGGTGGTGAGGGACCATTTGATAAGCGGACACACTTGTGCAATTCTGCCATGATTGCCGTGCCACTAAGGACGTGTCTGCTGTAGGCAAGAAGCTCTCTTCAATAGATGCACCCACCATTGAGTTGTCTTTAATGGGGATGTTAGAAAGAGTTTGCGTATAAGGCATGGTCAAGAGAGTAGTTGCTTTTGTAGACTGATAATGCAAGCTCGAGGCACCGGGCCCTGATTCAGACTGAATTATATAATTTCTGAGCTGGCATCCTTTAGTGCATCTACATTTGGTGTGGACGTGCTTGCCATTTCAGGTCTATGATAGTCCTGTTTTGGTTGCTGAGTGCCAGCCGATGTCATAGATTTTTTTGCCAGAGTGCTGGGACAAGCTAGTCGATGTAGGAATAGAAGAGAGAGATTTGGGAGGCAAATCATGCAGGGGTTTCCCACTCCTTAAAGTTTTGTTCATGGCGAGTTGTTCTCGTATTGCGTAACTTTTTTTGCTGATCTACCAGTTAGTCAGCAGGTGCAATCTACAAGCGTTATAACAACCTCCAGTCCCAGAAGAGAACTGCTAATGTGCTTTTACTACTTGCACGTTCCCAAAGGATAGGTCTAGGAATACTTGCATTCCCTTTGCAACCCTGAAAGGTCCTGGGGTGAAGAATGGATGTTTACCTTACAGACCGGTAACTTCCACTGTCTGCCCGCGCTGCACGCCACACACCCGAACAGCCAAACAGCCTCGTACTAATGGGGCACATCCAGGTGCGCAAGCGGTGTACGTGGATGCTGCAGAAGTAGGCAGGCCTGTGGGAGGCGGGGGGAGCAAATGGGCGTGTCTAGAATAGGGTAAAGAGAGGTGGAGGTATGAGAAACAACAAAAGACTTGTGCAAGTAGTGCAAGTGAAATACTTAAGTCCACAGGTATTTACTTTCGAAACATTACCAATTAGGCGCAGGGTGCTGGGTTGTTTCACCGGATCTGTTCCTTCTCCTTGCTGAAGGCGAGGTAGGAGAGTTGAGCACGACACAGAGACACCAGCCAAACAGCCTCGCACTTACAGGGCACTTCCGGGTGCGCGTGCGTGGTGCGCATGGATGCTGCAGAAGTAGGCAAACCAGTGGCATGCGGGGGGAGCAAATGCGCGTGTTTTAGACAAATTTCCAATTAAGAGCAGGGTGCTGGGTTGTTTCAACGGGCGTGTCCCTTCTCCTTGCTGACATCCAGACAACGAACCTGTGGGATACGTCAAAGTCCAACCTCCCTCTCAATATTATACTGTTTTCTGTATTACTTTTTCTTATGCTTTGTCTGTTGTATTTATGCTCTTTGTTTATTCTTTCAGAGCTCCACAGCGGAGTTATGCGATGCATCCATTAAGAACAATGATGGTTGAGACCAAAAAGGGGATCCAAGACCTTTGTCAAGGCCACAGGCCATGAACATGTTGGAGAGAGGATTGGGAACTCTGACAAAAGACAGTTTATGGCCGTGGAGCCAAGCTGGTAGACAACGGGTAATCACGTTCATACAAAGGGGCGAGGGCCAAAAAAGACAAAAATGGGAGAAGGTGGGGAGGGAAGGCAGGGTTTTGAGTTAGAGATTTCAGTGAGGGAACGTGTCGGTCAGCGGTTCCTGCAGAGAGCTTCGCTCCCCCCAAATATGAGTGCTTGATCGGCTGACCTTAGGGCAGTTGTGCAGGTCAGCAGATTAGGGGGCCAAGGACTTCTTCGCTGGCACAGCTAGGACACCAGTTCAGCATAGAATCCTAGCACCGTGACATCATACCACAAAGCACCTGTAAGTTAACTCCTGCGTAATAAAGCATGCCACATGTGTTTTTTCTTTCCACACACCACTCGTTGCCAAGTTTCTGTGTTCGTAGGGGGGAGAGTTGAAAGGGGGATCCATGTTAGGAAGGGTTGGGAAGCGATGGGAGGCCTTATTATAAACAGATTGAATGTTTTGTTTCCCGTTAACAAACTTGCAGAAGGCTGGTGTGAGGTGCTACTGCTATGGCCTCCTTAGTCATACCTCACCTCACATGTCACTGAAATGGAAAAGGAGTTTCCCTCAGATTCCTCAATTCCATTACCATGTCAATAACTGACTGTAAGGACTGCATTCTTTGCATGGTCCTTGTCTTTTAACGTTTCACTGGCCCAGTTTAGCTGCGAGTTTGCCCCAGGTGGTAATCGCAATATGCAATGCTTCTTGACTGATTACTTGGACCATGTGCGCTTAACACCCAGTAATGGCCCACAGAAAGTAGCATTATTGCTTAAATAATTGCCTGAAGGCATGTGTAAAATCCCCTTTTCCTCACCACTATTCAGAGAGGCTGCACAGCAGAGAGATAAGATAAGAAAAAATCTCGCTCTTTTTCCACTCACTCAGTGGAGATTCACCCCGCCCACCCCACCCCCCCTACACAACTGAGGGGATAGGCGCAGGATATCCCAGTAAAGATCCCACAATCAGGGTGGTTCCACTGTGAGCAGTCACATGATTGCCCAGTCTTAGAATCAGTCAGCCTCATCGCACCATGCTCATGGTGAACCCGCGGCCATCTGGACTCTGCTGTCAAGCCCTAAAGACTGGAGAATGGGCAGCTGTTTGGGAAAAACATAAAAAGGATCCCTTTGTGTGGTTTCGAGAGCCTTGCTGTCTGATACACTGTTGATTGTATCATTAATATGATAACTAACGCCTTGATTTCTTTTAACACTATATGGCTTTTAACTTGACATCAACAGTGTCAAGTTAACTTGACACCGTTGATGTCAAGTTAAAAGCCACTGTGACTCAGAACAAAACAGCTCGGCGACCCAGTCCAAGGATTCTGTCTGCCTTTTGAGCCAACACATATGTCCTTCTGCGCGAACTAGGCATCTGTGGAATATTCCAGTAAGAAGTGCTTTGCTATTCACAGCAGACGCCTAGGGACCTTCATTACTTAATCGTCATATAATATGTATAATTTAGAGTAGAGAAATCCTTACTTGCCCTCTACCCTCTCTGGCTCGAAAAATATAAAAAAGTAATTATATTTTTGCCAGCAAAGGACTAGCCTGGCCTTTGAAGACGGTGAAGTTAAGCTAGCTGAGCATGATTTGTGAATGCCTGTCAGGGGCTCAGCCCTGGGACCATTATTTAATGGGCCTTTGCTTTATGAGAAAGGGACCTCGATTATGGTGCATATTATTCAATAACAAAGGAAAAGAGATGGCTTTGAATTTAAGGAATCAAGGGGCAAGATAGTTGCATTAAGTCACCTGCTGGTGCATAGCTCTTCAAAGCAAGTGTCACAAGCATATCAATCTTCATTGCGTGCAGAAGGCTTAGGGTGACCTTGCAGGTCCTAAACGGCACAGAGTTTGACAGAAAACAGCCACTATACGCTTCTGGAGCACTTTTCTAAAGTGCATTGACTGCAAGAAGGAGCAGCCGGTTTTCCGTCTCATTGCAGAGGCCTAATAAAACGCATAGCGAGAAGGATGGATCAATTCATCTATTTAAAGGCGGGTGCGTTGATGTGTATCAATAAACTTGGGAGGATGTATTTGAATGTGCTTCTATATAATGTTAGATGTCTATCTATCTATTTATTCCGACTGCCACATTACAAAGGTAGTGTCACTGCTGAGCAATTTTCCAGGGTAGGGAATGTGTCCAGCAACATTTAAACAGACAAACTAAAGCAAAAGCCACATGTGCACCAACTGACCAGTGCAAAGTTGGCATTTTGTACCACTCCATCAAGGTACATGGCAATTCCTATTTGGCCGTGCAAATCCGTAATTGTCTGCCACTAGAACCATTTCCCGTGTTGTCTCGCAGACACACATTTAATATTCATCTGTGTGCTGTTGTCTAGGAAGTCCAGACAGTTGAGGGAGATGGAAGTTATAGGTAAAGTTCGCCCCACAGGCGACACGGAGGGTGAGCAATTGTCTGCGGAAAATCACATGTTCAGGTGCGTCTGCTGTTAAGGGAGGGTAAAAATAGATACGGCACAGACTATGTTGTGGGCTGCACCCACCGTATAAGAGGGCATCCTTGAGCCCCAGAGAACCCGAATGAAAAGTTTAGTCTTCATATGTCAGCTGAAGAGCAGGCAGCTTTGCTCTATTTTCAGGGGAGGGGCGAGGGTGTTATAGAGCCTCAGTGCCTGGTCTCTCACAAGCCAGAAGCTGCTGTTTTTTTTTCTTTTGTATCTAATTTTTCTGTATGAAATGTGGTTTGGCAGTGGGCAAGTCCTGCGCACCGAGAACGACACTGTGCAAGCCGTGACACGGAAAAAAAAGTGTGCCCCGCCTATTCATGGATCCAATGGCCCATTTCTACCAGTCACGCAAGTAAAAACAAGCACACCAAAAAGTACACAAAATCCAAAAGCAGGTGCAACCCTCTGCGTCCACCCCTGACCCACCATCCAGTACCCCTGCGAGAAGGCGCGCCCTGCCTCGCAAGCCTAGACTGCACCCCTGCGAAAACACGGGCCTCCCTCGTAAGTGGAGGCAGCACCCCACCAAAATTGTGTGCCTCACCTCGCAAGCCCAGGTTGCACCCCTGCAAAAACGTGCATCTTCCCTTGCAAGCCCAGGCTGCACTCCTGCGAGAATGCGCACCTTTCCTTGAAAGCCCAAGCTGCACCCCAGCGAGAATGCGCGCCTTCCCTTGCAAGCCCAGGCTACACCCCTGTGATTATGCAGGCCCTCCCTTACAAGCACAGGCTGCACCCCTGCGAAATTGCGCACCTCACCTCGCAAGCCCAGACTGCACCCCTGCAAAAATATATGTCTTCCCTCGCAAGCCCTGCACTCCTGCGATAACGCAGGCCCTCCCTTACAAGCTCAGGCTGGAAACCTGTGAAAATGCGGACCCTACCTCGCAAGCCCAGGCTGCACCCCTGCGAAAATATGGCCCTTACACATAAGTGGAGGCTACATCCCTTACGAAAATGTGAGTCCACCCGCTACACCCTCAGCACTCATTCTGCTGGCTTACATCACTGCTGAACATCAGCCCCCTCCAGTCTAGACACCACCCACCACCCTTCCACCTCTGACATCAACCCAGGCTGCCCCCTCCAGTCTGGACACGACCCCAGGCAGCCCCTCTCACCTCTGACATCACCCCAGGCAGCCCCGTCCAGTCTGGACACCACCCAGCATCCTCGCTCATCTCCGACATCACCCCACGCAGCCCCCTCCAGTCTGACACCAGCCACCAGTCCCCCTCACTTCCAACTTCCAACATCACCCCAGGGAGCCCCCTCCATCTGGATACCGCCCACCAGCCCCATCCAGTCTGGACACCACCCAGTAGCCCCCACTTACCGTTTAATATCACCCCAGGCAGCCCCTCCAGTCTGTACACCACCCACCAGCCCCCACACCTCTGACATCACCCCAGGCAGCCCCCTCGAGTCTGGTCCCCACCCACACATCCCCTCCAGTCTAGACACCACCCACCAGCCCCCCTCACCTCTGACATCACCCCAGGATGTGCAACATCGTCTCTGTTATTAAATACCATAAGTGAACAAGCCTGGACCACACATAACTCTTCCATGCTCAGTAAATCCACAGAAAAAGTAACATATCCTTCCCTTCCTATTCCAGATCTTAAAAAAATTGATCTTTGATCAATTAGATATCGTCCTTCTCATAAAAAAACTAAGTTCATCTAGAGCACCGGGCCCATATAGCTTAACGAACATTACTCTGAAAACACTTCCAATTGAATGGGCTGCTATTCTAGACTTTATTTACAAAAATGTGATTAAAACAGGTCTGATCCCTCCGTCGTGGAAAGAATCAATTATAATTGCCATATTTAAAAAAGGAAACCAAAACAACCCTATAAATTACAGACTCATTGCACCTTTAGATGTTCCAGGGACGATCTTTGCAAGACTTATCCTACGTGATCTTACCGTGTGGATGAATTCTGTCAAGCTTTTTGATGAACATCAATGAGGATTCACCAAAGGATTTGGGACTTTTTAAAATGTAACTATTCTTGCTGTCATCAAAAAACAAGCAATATCATCCAAGCAACCCGTTTTTTGTTGTTGCAGGCATTGATTTTAAACAAGCTTTTGATTATGTGTCTCATGATGTTTTATGGTGAAAACCTTTTAATGCAAATGTCCTATGTATATCTTTCATCTAATTTGTCAAGTCTACACTGATACCTCTATAAAAGTGAAACTTACAAATGATGTTGTTCTTACAGACTTAATTCCAACAAATTCAGCACTGAAATGAGGCTGCATCCGAGCTTCTATTTTATTCAATTTTTATATCAAGGATGTTAACAAGGCCCTCAGGTCCGTTTGTTCATTTCCAACAAAACCTTGTTTCAAGAGAGATATCCTGGCTTTTATACACCGATTATCTTGTTTTACTCGATAGAACACCAATAGGCCTTCAAAGAAAACATACAGCTCTAGACGAATATGCTCACCATAATCACTTAATTATAAATACTCAGAAGTCAAATGCCATGATCTTCCATCGTAACATGACCACACAGAAATATAAATTCAACTGGACCCTTGCAAAAGCTTCCCTTGTCCAAGCCAGTCAGTACAAATATCTTGGTCTAAATGTTAATACTCACCCATCTGATCTACCATATAGGCTTGAACTAGAGACAAAAATGAAACTTCTAACAATTCAAGGCAAAGCCATTCAGAACAAGTATGGAAAATTCTTGTATAATTCATCAAAAATCTTGTATAAGCATAAAGTTATTCCGGTGATTACATATGAAGCCCAAACTAAGTTGCCATCTAATAGTTCCAAATGGAACTTACTTGAAGGAATTTACTGGAAATAAATCATATCCTTCCCATTGAGTACACCTATTGCGATAATTAGCTATGAATTGGGCCTGACCGCACTGTCAGCACTGGTTGCGTGGCAATTTCGATCATCCTACAGAAAGTGCATCTCTAGTATGACCACTAGTAATACTCTCCTTCCAACTCTAAGGTCGATTCTAGACACTACGAACAATAACCCATTGCAATCATGGGAAGCGCACTGTACTGCTATTTTATATGACGCTGACATCACCATACAGCTACTACTAGAATCCCCTGATAAAGTCAAATTAAAACTCTGGCAATGGGATTGGCCCGTTACCTCAGAAACTTGCAATACGTACTAAACATTTCGGCTGGGTGTCTTTCTGCTCAAACCGCTCCATGAGATGACAATATATATGATATAATTTCCGGATCCCAGATATGCCTAACCAATTCTTAGTCTTCGCTTAAATCTATGGTCTACCAAAGCCCAGAAAGCTTGCTACAACACTTCTTTGAACCTAGATACATTGCAGATTTGCAACATCACTGATCATCAAGTGTCACTATATCATCTCATAACTGAGTGCATCGCATTGTCACAAATAAGAAAGGACTATTACTTTAAACACCTTAGTGAATATAGAATTACGTCAAAAGAACAAATGTGGTCAAACATCTTTAATGCAACTAAGGTGTCACTGAATATTTCGATAGTTACATTTTTACTAGCACTAAACCTTTGCAACGATTCTGATTTTAACTAAGTAAACTCATAACTCCATAAAGCCATGTTTTTTTAAATCATTTTAAGTATGATACTTGACTAATGGTGACATCATAGTCTTTTATGTTTGTACATTATTTTTCACTCCTTTTACCACTATTACCATTAATTATTCATTTTGAAAATGTGACTGTAATTGCCCTAATAATTAATCTATTGCTAAATCATGTGAAATATCAATGCTTGTTAACAACTGAAACAATAAAGCTTTCATATTATATTAATTATTATTATTTTTTCAAAGGGAAGAAACGGTTATAGTTCACCTGCTTTACATATCTTAATTTTCGTTTACCACATGTGTATACGTCGACATGGAGCGATTAGTTGCTTGTCAGCTGTGTTGCACTTAATGTGTTTTCCTGTACTGCTGCTCGCACAGCCTGTGCCATTTGTGGGAGTGCGTTGATGTATGCAGGGTCACCCTTCACTCTTTATCTGAACTGCTGGGTGGGACAATTGTTCACTTCTTTCTCTTTTCCCCCCACTTCGTGTGGTTGGTGCATGGCTCCCTCCAATGCTGGAGCCCTCACTGTGAGTCGGGGAGTCTCCTCTTTATTATGCAGCACCAGGATGGTACTTTGCATGTCCTTTGTCAGCCGTCATATATAATCAACAAAAGGAAGGACACTGTGGGATATATTGACCCACTCTGCTATACTATGCGGCATCACTCTGCTAGTTATGGTGCAAGAAACAGCAACAATGGTGGCAAAACTCTTGTGCGCACCAAAACCTCCAAAACCGCGTTCTCCAGCACACCAAAAGATGGATACACAACCTGTCACCCATGGTGCAAGTGTGGTGGAATAGAGCACACCCTGCAGAAAATGTGCCAGTGGGCTCCATGACAAGCAAACATAGAGTGCAGAGGGAGAGGCAGCGCTTTGCAAATGAAACTCAAAAATGTGCCCGTAAATGACATTTACTTTGTGCTAAAAACTCCAAAATGCCTGTACTCACCACTTCTCAACAGTCAAAATCTTGGTTGGCACAAAAATTCAGTATTCTTGAGGTATTGTGAATGTACAAGATCCTAAAATGTAAAGAGCAAAACATTTTCTCATAAAAACTGGATTGCCTGTGGAAGACAGCCTCTGTCAAAATATGTGTGCAGCACACTGGGCTACCTGTGAATGACAGCCCTGTCAGATGAGCTCTCCTGATGAAACTTCAAAGTATCTAAACTAAAAGTCTGTCAGATTAGCAAACAAAAAAGGATTGTTGCTAAAAAGAATACAGATCTCAGTTGTGTTTTTGATCCCACAGGTTTAAAGCTAAGAAAGTAATTTATTTATGTTATTTGAAGCAATTTAAAGGATGTGAGAAGTTGTCACTCAAATGTGACAAACCAAATAAAGTTTTGTAAAGTAAATGTTGGTGAGTCAAGAACAAACATCCAATTGGTTCATATTCATAGTGTAAAAACGTTTTTTTGTTTTATTAAATACATTGAAGATAATTCCTCTTTCAATAGAGATTTTTTAGTGTTAATATCACACTAATTGTATTTCTTCTCACACAAAATTCATTTCTTTTCTTTTCACATCACATTGAACAAATATCCTTTCTCAACACGTGTTTCCCCACTTCGAGTTACAATGGTTCATCAGGAGAAAAAAAAGGGGCTAGTCTCTGTCTGCAAGAAGTATGGTAAAAAGGAAAAAAATACAATTATTCTGAAAATTAGTTTAGACGAAAAAAAGGTCATTATTTATACAACAAAAAATCTTTTCCATTAAGATGACTCACCAAATTGTTAATTCTTTCTGGTTAAAGTTTTGTCCAAAAAATAGATTTTTATTTCATAGTAATGACCCTGTTTAACGTGCCTCTTCAATTTGGCAAATGCTAATTTGTTAATTTAGTCAATTTGAATATATCTGTATGAAAGAAAGAAAGAAAGGGAAGAAAAGAGGAAAACATTTCCTGATTTTAGAGTGATAGGCATAAAGGAATAACCAATTTTAAAGTCTGGCGAAAAACTGGTGATTAGTTCTATGAGATATTCTGCAGAGGCGAGCTTACCTTGATCCAAGATGTCCTGAAAAAGTCTCAAATGGTAGAACTCGCCGTGTTAAGGAATAGGTGACTTCTTGGGCTAGTTGTGCATGGTATTGTGGTCAAAGCGCACTATTTAAGGCGTCCGTGGCGTGACGTCACCGCGTCACGCACAACATGATTTAATGTGACGCGATAACGTAATTGCGTCATCGCGTCTCTAACAGTCCCACCGGTCATTTTGGAGCGTAGTTGATGCTCGTGTGGGAGGCTCAGAGGTGTGGGCCATTTTAGCTGATAGTAGCTTAAATTTATGGCAGTATTAACTGGGTTTATTCTCCAATAAACCCATAGGTTATTTTGTTTATTGTTTTTGAACTGGTGTAAAGCTTAGTTTTAAGCAATATCGTTTTGCATATAAGTTCCAGAGTAAATTTTTACAGGAAATAAATTGTTGGGAGATAAAGGACTTGTTTTATTTTTAGCTTTTCTGCTTTTTAGGTATCATTTTCTGCAGTAATAATCTTGAAATGAAAAGAAGTTTTTTTTCCAAAAATATATGAAGGAAAAGATAGAACAAGGAAGTCAGAAAAGCAATAAGATAAAATGATACATATGCAGTTCAAACAATTTAACTTTCTGATTCTGATACAGTCTGATGAGGTAATACATATACACTACAAACAGTTTTTTTACCTTCTAGTTCAGTCTGATGAATAATGTCCCAAAATAAGTCAAGTAATCATCTTTTTGCTTACTTACTACAACTGCATATTAGTAACAAGGTTTATAACCAATTATACATTTCTGTATCACAATTCAAACCTGATGTGCATGTGTCCATGATGCAAATCCATTTACTTTCATGTTTTCGTAACAAATCTTCTTTATTGCCCCCACTTGGGGGTGAAGGTGTTTTCTCCAAATCAAAAATCTTAAGTTTTGCGATTTCAAAATATAGATGATCTTTGATGATATGAACAGATATGGGGGATCTCAGGTCCTTATTTCGAATGGCTCTAATGTGTTCAAAGATTCTCACCTTCAGTATCCTAATGGTACTGCCAATATACAATTTACCACAAATGCATTCAATTCAATATATGACAAAGGTTGAATTGCAGTTTATTAGTTGATTAATCTGTTTAGTATGGCCATTAGGTAGGTTTATTTCCTTTTTTCCTTGATAGATGAATGGGCACAACTTGCAATGTCCACTTTTAAAAGTGCCCCTAAACAAATTTTGGAAAAACATCTTTTTTGTGTTAGGAATCGGACTTATTGGATGTATGAATTGGATGATTGGATGTTGGAATTGGATGTTATTTGATGCAACTAGTTTGGTCTCTGTTGGATTTTAAGAAATTAAGAATAAATTAGCCTGGCTGGGCCTGCAAGAAGTGGAAAAACAGGTTCCCTCCCAAAGGGGAGGGAAATCCTCTCAGCAGAAACTCACTGATAGATGATAATAGTGGGTTAGACCAGACTTTTGTCTACAGCCAGGGAATGAACATGGCAGATCCTCCATCCCAGGAAACGGACGTGTGAAGGGGTCAAAAACTGCTCCTTGAAGGAATTCCCCAAAGGAGGGGGCTACTCCTTGAGCTCCAGGGAGAGACAAAGGACGGACCATTTTCTGCTAAGAATAAATAATGAACAATTTTTAGAGACTCATAACGTGTCACCCAAAGTAGTGAAAAATATAAAAAGAACAGATTTGTTAGTCTAATTTTTGACAGTATGTTTCAAGAGGCGGTGGAACTGTGTAACATATTCTGGACAGGAATGGCAAGTTTGGAAAATGTGTTCATGGCAAAATGGACAGAATTCTGCAGAAAGGTGAAACAAGATCCCACAGCTGCGGGATTTTGAGGAACAGCTCCACATAAAATATGGAATATTTGTGTGTGATTTTTGTAGAGGTCACCAATGTATAAATATGTATTTAGGACAAAATTAGATTTTCATATCAGTGGCTAGGGGAGGTTTCTAAGGACTGTAAAAGCCAAACCATAAATGTGACATCATCCATCTTTGATCCAATCACTCAGATGCACGGCGTAGATGAGGTCCTGATCCAATCCCCGTTCACAGGGGCAAGCTTAGTTAAGCCAGCCCATCCACCCATTTTGTGATGTCATTTGTAAGGATAAATAGAGACAGCTGACAACACATAGGGATTCACTGACTCACTCATCAACTCACCTGATTCCAGCTAAGCACTTTGTTCCAGCATTCTACATCCAGCCTTTAGCATTCTTCCAGATCCAGATGCCAAGAATTCTGCCAAGCAGTAGCTGAACCATTGTCAGCAAGGCCTCAAACCTCAAACTTATTCTCAGAACCCAGTGGAGTGCTGTGGTGTGGGAAATCATTCTGAACTAGCATCCTGAAACTATCTGGCTTGCTACCATAAGGCTTGCCTGATAAACTCACTATCTTGCTGATTTGAAATACACAGAAACCAGAAGGGCAGATCCTGTGCAAATCCGGTGACCGGCCTAGCTGATCCAGTCCTGCACCTGATATGCTGTCCTTCCTTCATAGACCCAATCCAATGACCAAAACCGTGACTGTCCAAAATCTTAAATCCCACAGGATTGTGAGTATTAATAGGACGCTAGAGAACTATTGTATACCCTGCTTATCTTGTTCTACACTAATCTCTGAACTATCCTTACTTTCATAACCTGTAACAGTATCAAAATCGGTAGTGCTATTTTCTTCCGTCTAGTTGCTAAAAGCGCCATTTTCATAGTCATGTGTATTGTGTAACTCTGATCCATAATCCCACTTTCAGTCTTTGGACTGGTGCCGCTGGGAAAGTGATGGGGTTCTGTTACTGAAGTCATGAATCAGTCTCAGAACCTACTGTGTCCTGACTTGGTTGCCCAGCCAAACGCTCTAGCCTTGAGTATAAGCATAAGCCATATGTTCCGATTCTAAACTGAAGTCCTTGTCTAAAATTTGTCTTTATTTTCGAAAAACACCTCTTACTAAAACCTCTATAACTCCCTCAATTTCTAAGATAGAAGCGAAATTTCAACTCCCATGTGTACCTAACATCCTTAGCTATCTCTAGATATCAAAAATTGCATAAGGAACAGTTTGCTGCGAATTGACATTTTGAAAGGTTTACACGTGTGAATTAGCTTGAAATTATTTCCCACTTTGACTTTGAGATTTCAAATGTTTTCTTTTGATTAAATCATTGCTTTTGTTTGCCTGCATCTGTTCAAAGCGGCTCACATAGAAATGTATAATAATTTAAGCATTTGTGACCACATTTGGTGTTTTTGCTCAGCCAATTTCAAAGCCATACTGACAGTTGAAAAGTCAATTCCGTTTTTCTCTTGTGTTTAAAGGGGGAAGGTGGGAGTGATATTCTGTTTGATCTGTGTTATTTCTGAGTACCTGCTCTCTCCTCACATCTCTTTAAATTGCCTATTGGTGGGTTGAGGGGTGTTGCAGGGAGAACCCTTAACCATAGTGCTATATGTTCTAAATCAATCCAAAAGTATTCTTTTCTTTGCTGCATTTGTTTTTGTGCTCATTACTTGATTCCTAGTGTATCAAAGATATTATTAGTGTTCTGTCACCCCATTGGTGATTGTTGTTTCCGATTAAAATATATTGTTAAATAAATATTTACCTTTGCAAACTAGCCTGATTCCTGGTTCAGTGTGACCAGGGGGGGGGGGGTCTCAGGAGAAGGGTGTGATATGAGTGGTATATCGTTCAGAATTTTGAACTTATAGATAAACATAAATAAGGGTTTCATTTGCGCACTACATGCTGGGCGAGACTTGGGTGTGTGCCGGATTCAAATCACATACAGCTCGGGGGCTCGTGACCGGGATCCTGAATTTGACATACCACTCGTGACAGTCTAACACAGCATGCTAGCCGGCGAGGTACATACACCTTGTTGGGTTACCATACCATGCTAGACTGTACAAGCACCCCTCAAAAGAAATACTCAAAGGAATTGGGCCTGTTTGCAAATGTAAAGTAACCCCGAGATAAGTCAGAAGGAAATTAATATTTCCGGAATGGCGACCCCAGTGGAAATTAATATTGCTAGGGAACACCTCCCACACAAATTGTTTGTCAGGCGTGAATGGCCAGAACAGGACGAACAGGTATGGCTACAGGGAATAAAACAACAAATCACTGAAATCAACCTTGATACCTGTCAGGACAAGGGTCCATTACATCAATCACTTAGCAAATTGTACATGGCCCCAAAAATAAAAGAGGAGCATTGTAAAATTGCCAAAATATCGGCCTACCTGTACCTCCACATAGGAGTCATACAGGAAAAGCATGCTGACCATATAGATTTGACAAAGAGGCAAGGGGAAGCACTGCATAAAATCCAGACCAATCTGGACTCGGCAGAGCAAGGGCTCCAGGATAGCAAAGAATCAGAAACAGAGGCTAGGCAGTATATTACCAAACTCCAAGAAGATTGGGCTCTCTTAAAGCTAGAGAATGCAGAACAAAATACCCAAGTACAGACACTGCAAAAAGGTATTACTCTTTACAACAGAGTCAACAAAAGTTGGAGCAACAATTAACTTTTAACAGAGCATCCGCAGAACAGATAGTCACTTTAGAGAACCACCTAGAATCCTTGAAAGAGGAAAATAATACATTAATTATTAAAGACATCCACTCCCAAGATGAATTTGATGAGGAGCACCAAAAAGCTAGTGCATTTAAAAAACAGAGGGACAACCTGGCTGCACAGAGGGGCACTCTAACTCAGGAGAGGGACGCCTTAGGCCAGGAAGTCAGCCAATTAAAAACTAAGTTGGAGGAAAGAAAGGTGGCCCTTCAGGAGTTTGGTGAGATCAAATCTGATTATGAAAAGCTGCTAGAGCACACCAGGCGGGTGGAGGATGCTTTGGAAAAGAATACTCAGGCCAATAAGGACCAAACTCAGGAGGCGAGTCTCCTGCAGCCAAAATTGGCTCGGTATTTCTAATCTAGGCAAGAAGGACAGAGAGACAATGAGTTCTGACAGATAGATGTACAAGAACAAATCATAGAGACCAGTAAGGCTTTAATAGAAGAGCAAAAGGGTCAGATTTTTGCATGTCATCAGGGAACAGGGCCTGAAAGAGATGAGGTAAAATGGGAGAGAGAAACCCCTGAGCATAACCTCAGGACCCCTGTCATCAGGGACTTTAATCCCCTCAGTTCCATGGACTCTGCCACCCTCATGTCCACTGGCTCATATGAAGCAAGGGCCACAGGGATGGTAGACTTCAGCACAATGGCAAATATGGGACTGACCGATCAGCGCCTCCCAGAAATGGATGGGCGGGCATCTATGTACAGATTCCCCAATATTGGGGCCAGCCTCTCTCATCAGAAAGACTCCAGTGAGGGGAGAATCAGATAACTGGATCCTCAAAAATATCACCTACCAAGGGATCAGTCAGTCAAATTTGGTGGGGAATTCCATGAAACTAGGCCCACAAAAAGCATCTTAAAAACCTCTTCCCAGCTAGGGCAGTGGGGGTGTGGGGGGTTACACAGCCAATCCTGGGAGCGAGGGAGAGTCAGAAGACTCTTCTGAGCCCCACAGGTCTCAAGCGACTAGGCCCCCACATTCTGCAAGCCATTCCCAAGCCCGCAGAATCAGGGAGAGCCTAGAGGATCAAACAGCCACCTCCTGTAGCAGTGCCTCTGAGTCAGAGAATGATTGGACAAGGGTGACCAAAACTAATAAGGCCGACAAAATTAAGAGGGCCCTTCTGAAAGATCCCCTGGAGCAAATAAAGGCCATTGGAGCGTCATAACGCCCTGTCATAAAAATGCCAAATATTCAGTTTGGGAGCACCTCGAGTTGTATGAGCAAATTATGGATACTTTCCACCTGAAGGATAGCCAAAGTTGTATTGAGTATGTCAAGTGGACATTTTCACCTGAATACTCCAGCTTCTTTGCGGGGCTGGAGGATCAGAACCACTCAAGATGGTCCATCTATAGGGCGGCCATCTTAAAGCATTTCTCAATACATAGAAACCCTCAAGAGGCCCACAGGTGGGCTACAATCTGCAATGTGGGGAAGACCAGGCCCCACAAGAATTAGTACAAGAGCTGAAACGTGCCTTTGCGCAGACCACTAGGAGGGTGCGCACAGACAGTAGGGAGTTCATCAATACCTTCTTTCATGCACTCCCTAAATACATTATGACCCATCTGGTGAGGGACTTTCATTAGATCACTAGACTGGGTCATTGAACAAGCAACTCGCATTTATGAAGTGCAGAAACCGGTAGAAAATAGAAGTGCAAGTAAAAGCCCAAAACCAACCAACACCCCTGCTGCTGCTGAGGTGGCAGAGGTGAAGGTTACCCCCATTTTAGATCTGCAGATTGGGGGCCTAAAAATATTCCTGTGCAAAATCCTCCTAACCAAAGACCCAGAAGGCGCTCGGGCCAATCCCCAAAAGGTAGTCAGGGAGGTAACCCACAAATGGGACCCCTAACTCCCCTGACTATATCAGCCCTTGTTACAAAAGCAACAGACCCATCCTGGGCTATGCGTGGACTCCCCCAGCCAAAGGGTGGGGTCCAACCGGATAGCTGCCAACCCAGGAAACTTCCCTCCTAACTTTCCCCAGGAGGGCAGTAATCCCCCAAATGCTGGGTTGAGTTTCTTTTCCCGGTACCCGCCGAACGTCAACCTCCAAAACAACTCTTCTTTCTTTCCCCACTTTCCTGAGCCCAGACAACCCAATCCAGGAGAGGGGAAGCCAAAGGTGGAGGGGTACCAGAACTATCCCAACCCAGGGTATTATGGGAGGAGGAACAGTTACCCTTCCTCTGATCAACCTAGAGTAGACCGGAGAACCCCGCACCAGCCAAAGCGGGTGTGCCAACTGGAGAGCCAGGTCCAGAACTTGGCACTGGATCTGGGTCGCATGTTCAGGGCTCAGCAGAACCCTCAGATGAACATGGCAACTCAGAACCCCTCAAATCCAGGGTGTGGTACTCCAGAGCAATGAGGGGGAGAGAACCCTGACAACCCACCAGTTCCCAGGGAGGAGGCACAGGGGGTAGGGGGGTGTAAAGCCTTAGAGTAAGCTTCCTTCCCCACTTGTGAAAAGCCCCTGAAAACCCAGGAACCAGAATCTTCTTCCCCCGAAAGTCTGCAACCTAAGGAGCAGAGGGCGGGTAGGAGAAATAAAGAGCCTAAAAAGACCCATTTTGTGGAGGAGGTTAGAATCTTCCAATTTAAAGGAGAGGGGTCCTCAGAGTATTCTGGGAAAAGGATCTTCTCCTTCAGAGATGGGGGAACTCCTCCCAAGGAAAAATTGGTTCTCGAGAGATCCTGATCAAGACTGGGTAGACGTGGGGACCGAGTTAAAACTGCCCATCATTGAACCCCAGAATGACCAGCCAGAAAAGCACCAGGCCCAAACCAATTCTGGTTACTGCCTCCAAAAAGGGGGGGGGGCAGCCAGAATCAGAACCAGGGGAGCCCAAATCTCCCACCATATCCAACTGTCACCTTTTTCTTACAGGTTCCCAATATCCCAAACAAAATCCTACTCAAATCACCCCTCTGTCAGAATCCAGAGAAAAAAAATTAACCCACCAATTAGCCCAAAATGCTCATTATCTTTGCCTCTTTGAGGAAAAGGAGGGAAGATTGTATGCCCTGGTCCAAATACAGGGGCAATGTACATTTTTGTCACTGGTGGACACTGGATCCCAAGCCACCCTTCTGTCAAAAAGGGCCTTTGGTTAGCTGAATTCAGGAAGGGGGGAGAAATACCAAATCCCTCTCACCCCTCTTCCTGGACAACTTCAGAACTTCGATGGGAAGGAAATTCCTGTCTAGGGGACTCTGGATTTAGACTTTAAAATTGGTCAACAAAAGGTGAAGCACCCTGTCATAGTTGTGACTCCAGAGGGCACACCATGTTAACTAGGGAATGACGTCCTGCATAGATTATCTCCCCTCATAATTGTGTAAACAAGGTCCTCTGGACCAAGACTAACCGACCAATAAAATTAAAACACAGTGTCAACCATGTTAGTTTAAATGGCACATGCCACATGGTTGAACAAAAACCTGACCAAATTGAATTCCGTTTCCAAAAGCACCAAATCCCTGACGTGACAGTAATTGCAGTAGGAAAACAAACTGGTGAGCGGAAGTACTCTCTATTTCTGAAAATCAACCTTCCTTCCAGTCTTAAGTGGCATTCCACACTGGAAGGGAATACTTTGAAATTGTATACAAATTCACAATCAGAAAATCCCACTGCTATAGTCCAAAATTATGAGAAATCAGCTCAAAGCTTGGCTGACATTCAGAATAATTCAGTTAAATGAGGGGAAGGACTCTGTTCTCACCCGAGTGTGTGTGAACAACGGTAAGAGCTTCATCAGCGAGGGCATGATCCAAAAACTCCCAAAAGATCCAGCCATTCCCACATTTAAATTGTTAGTCAAATGGGAAATGGACCTGGAAACACCCAATTCCAAACATCTCCTGCCTAGCAGGTGTATGCTCAAAATTTCCATAGGCAACAAGAGCATAGGCCATAATTGTTGGGTCGTGCGAGGTGTCCCTGCTGCATTTTATTTAGGCAGTGACATTCTCAATCGCTTTGCCATTAGTTTGGACCTAATAAACTTCAAAGCCTGTTCCCGAATAGCGGGTAATCCCATGGACTTTGCTGACCCAGAGAAAGAATTTCGGTTAGCTCAACTGCTTCCATATGCAGTTCAAATTCATATTGGAGAGGAAGTCACCATCCCAGAACGGACCCGACAATTCTCACTTAAAGTAAAAATTAAAAGAGGACAGAAACTGAAAACTCCTGATGCATATGTTCGCCTCAATGCCCATTTCCAACAACAAGGATTGGGGTTAAACCCAACACCACTAGTCAATATAGAACACAACACCATTCCAATAGAGGTGGATAACAGCGACCTTGGGAGTATCACTCTGGGCGCAGGCACCATTATTGGAATGGAGGTTGATGACTGACATTTTTCCATAGATTTAGGTAACAAACTGTTAGGACCAATCCCCAATGACTGTTTTGACACTGATAGCGACAATGACGGAACACCAGACAGGATCTTCACACGGCATGGGGAGAATTTCCTGGTGTACTCTTCCTGTCCTTATGGTAAAGAAGAGGTGACATGTGACTTCAGGAGGGTTGAGGTGATCTTTCAAGTCCACCAGGACTTCCTTCCCCACCTGAAGCCATCAGTCAAGTCAGTACTTTGACCAGGGACTTCTCCACCCAGCTGGAGGAGGGTGCTGTGATAGCCAAACCAGAAGTCTTTCCGGGCTTCAGGCAGATGGTTGAAGAAAGAGTCAACCTAGCTAATGCCTGTGAGACTCTGGAGCAAAAGCAAAAATGAAACAAGTTTTCTTAGATTTTCAAGATCTCTTTGCGGTGGACTCATATGACTGTGGTCACACCGACATTGACACAACAACAATTCCCATGGACCCTGGCATGACTCCAGTGTTTGTGAAGCAATATTGCTTGCCTCTCGCATCAATAGAGTCCCATACAGAAATAATTAGGAATCTTGAGTCCCGTGGGATAATTTGTCCAGTCCACAGCACCTTCAATAATCCGGGTCTGGGGTTTTTGAAACCAAACAGCCAGTGGAGACTCTGTGCTGACCTAAGGGAGCTCAACAAACAGGTCCACACTTCCCGATGGCCTTTTCCCTACATTGACCAAGGGCTGCCCCAGATCCAGGGGTCAAAGGTATACACTGCAATTGCCCTGACAAATGGGTACTGGACTGTACCTGTCAGTAGGGAGGACCAATACAAGCTGGCCTTTACCTTCGAGGGGCAGCAGTACACTTGGACCTGGACTCCCTTCAGATACATCAACTCCAGCAATGAATTAATATCTTTCTGCATAAGGCCATGCCCGACTTGGCTGAAAGGGGTAAACTGGCCTATGTAGATGATGTTCTAATCAAAAGCTCAACTGTGGAGGGACACATAGCGGAGATCTGCTATGTTCTGACACAGTTGAGGGCTGTTGGAGCAAAACTCTCTTTCCAAAAGGCACAGTGGTGCAGGACCCGTGTCAATTTTTTGGGGCATTATATAACACCTGTGGGTCTCTGTCCCCAGGAAAAGAAAGTAGAAGCACTCCAGAAACTAAAAGACCCCACAACTTGGCGGGAGCTAAGGAGCCTCCTTGGACTGACTAATTACAGTAGAAAGTTCATTGAGGATTACGCAGACATCACAAGACCCCTGATCCATCTGTTCAAGGGCAGGCTCAAGTGGGAGTGGGGTCCAGAACAAGCTGAGGCAGTAAGACAACTCAAAAGAAGCCTCTCACAAGCGCCTTGCCTAGCTTACCCTGTCAAAAACAAGGAGTTCTTCTTGGAGACAGGGTTCTCAAATACATGCTTGACTGCAGTATTATATCAAAAGCATGACAAGGTCAATAAAGTGATCTCCTATGCGAGTAAGACTTTATCCTCTGTGGAGGAATAATTCAACGATTGTGAGAAGGCACTCCTGGCAACGGTGTGGGCATTGAAGAATTACCGCCCGTTTATCCATGGGAAACACATCATAGTGGAGACTCCACATCAAACTTTGCAATATCTTCAAAGTGACAGAATCCGGCCCGGAAATGTGAGTAATTCCCAAATTACTTCCTGGATTCTGTCATTTCAAGGCTTTCCTGTGGAGGTCAGATATGGCCAAAACAAGAAGAGTACCCTCGCGCAAGGTCTGGCTGACTTGCATGAATGATTGTGCCAGAGAAAACCGTCTCGAGGACGAAAGTCAAGGACAACATGGAGACATACCTTAATTCCCCACACAAAGTCTATGAAGAAGACCAGTGTGAGGGAATGCCCACTGTCTATGTGGATGGGTGCTCCTACCATGTTGACAACAACGGGGAAAAGGCACTTGTGGCCGGCGTGGGGAATGCATGGGTGAATGAGGCCCAAGAGCCCTCAGCTGGGTACAAAATCGGTCCCCACAGTAGCCAAGTGACAGAGCTGATGGCTGTGCATCAAGCCATCCTCACTGCTGTCCAACACCAACTCCACAAACTGGTCATAATCACTGATTCAGATTATGTACGGAACGGGATTGTGGAGCACCTGGTTAATTGGAAAACCAGAGGCATGCTATGTGCTAACAATAAACCACTAAAACATGGGAAATTAATACAGAATATTGATGATCTGGTCACCTCAAATGGGATGACCATCTACTGGAAAAAGATTAAGGGTCATTTTAAAGTAGAGGGACCAGACAAAACCGGAAATGACCTAGCTGATCAGCTGGCCAAAACCGGAGCCATCCAAGGGGATCTACTTGAGATCGTGTACCTGTTGGGGGAAATCCAGGTCACTGCTATCACTAGGTCCCAGACAAATGCTCACAATGAACTCTCAACTGCCCAATGGAGTAAGGAGACCCCAGATGCTGATTTGATTACGCCTCAATATGGGGAACCAATAATTGGTACGTTTTAGCAACACATTGATGACCCTGAGAACTTTCCCCTGACGGATACCGATTGCATTGAGAAAGAGGACCTCAGAGTTTTGATGAAATGTCCAAAAATGTTCCGAATCCAAGACGGTTTGTTGGTGAGGAGATCCATATCTGGCCATGACCAGTGGGTGGTCCCTACCTCATTCCGAAGCCTGATGCTAAGTCACGCAGATGATGCCACAACCGCCGGTCATCAGGGGTTTCATACAACATTAGAAATCTTGCGAGAAGTTGCATACTGGCCACACATGGAGCAGGATCTCGACTAATACTTGAATGGGTGTCTTGTGTATGCACAATTTCAGCCAACCTCACTCACACACCCTACTACCTTCCAAAAGAGGGGGATGACACTGCCTTGATCAGATTTGCAAGTCGACTTTATCGGGCCCGTGATTCGCTCCTCTAGGGGGAACAAGTACATGTTGACCGTAATATGCTTGTTTACTAAATGGGTGGGATGTCTCCCGGCTCCAAATTGCAAGCTAGAAACTGCAGCTGCCCTGATGATCAATCACATCTTCTCGCATTTTGGACTACCCCAAAGGATTGAGTCAGACCGAGGTAGCCACTTCACTAGCGTAGGGCGGATGGAGTGCGTGGGGTGGATGGAGTGTGTGGGGCGGACATTGTGCAAGAATGGTTGGAGTGCATGGAACAGATAGAGGGCAGGGAACGGTTGCATTGCATGGAGCATGAAGGCGCTCGATCTCAAGCACCTACTGAAAACCACCATACCACATCACCACGCTTACTCTCTTCTATACACCACCACTCAACTAGAACAAAGCGATACTATGACACATTCGGTATAGCTGTTCTCATACCAAAACCTGCCACATACTCCCCATCATCCTAACTAAACATAGCTGGCTGCACTTCCACCAGCCTAGGCATTCTCCTCAGGCCTAACACAGCCAGAATCAGTCTGGTATCACCTTGCCAGAAAAAACACATACTCCTTATCTCCCAACCACCACACCTACCGCTAAGAAGCAGCTATCATACGTGTGCCACACCTGCTGCACACATATCCGGTGCACACACGCACCTTATGACTCTCTCTCTCTCTCTCTCTACTGACTTGAACTACGGTTCCCAAGGGTGTTCAACCTACCAGCTCTTGAGATCATACCAATGGTACAAAGGCGCTATATAAATGCAAAGTAACATAACATAACATAACTAGCGAAGTGATGAAAAAGATGTGGGAGATACTTGGGGTAAAAAGGAAACTACACATTGCCTCTCGGATATCCTCTAGTGGTGGAGTTGAGAGGTACAATAAAACTATTGTGAGCATATTAAAAACGTTTGTGGCAGATTCTGGGCCAAATTGGGATATTCGATTACCCCTTTTCCTGATGGCCATCAGATCTACCCCTTCTTTAGCAACAAAACTTTCTCCATTTGAGCTGATGACTGGACGAAGGATGGTGCTACACCAGCATCTGCGCTACAGAACCCAAGAGCAGACCTTGATAAATGCCTACACAACTCATGAGAATGTTGAGAATCTGAGAAAACACCTTCAATATGCTTTTGCCTATGCTCAGCAGAATCTAGAAAATCTGAAGACAATATGTAGACCCACTATGACCTTAAGACAACTAAAAAGGAATATCAAGTAGGAGACTGGGTCTACTTGTACAATTTCCAAAGGAACCAAGCCAAAGAGCACAAATTCCACCCAACTTGGCAGGGTCCTTTTGAAATTGTGGACAGAATCTCACCAGTCGCCTACAAAATTCACATCCCCAAAGGCAGTTTGACAGAAGGGAAAGACAAGTGGGTCCACATAAATCAGCTAAAGAGTTGCCACCCAGGCATACTTTGCGGCAGATAGACGAGCTTACTAGAAACCCAGAGGGGCAAATTCTGGACACCTAGAAAATTGATTAAATCTTCATTGATTACACCTAAGAAAAAGAGTAAAGGATCACTGAAGAATAGATGGAGAATATTGCCAATTGTTAAGGGATGCAAGTGTCTTTCACACTGCTGACATCCCCCGAAGATGTGTGGACACTGTAGTGGGAACATTTCCATAACCATGCTATGTTCTGTTTTCTAGCATTTGAACTAAGAATCATCCCAAGTATCACCAAGGAGGACCACTCGGGGACCAGGAGAAAAAACCCAAGGAATCCGGAGTATTGTCCCATCCTAACCTGAACCGGCGAGGAGAGCGTGTCGCTTCAAATCACTGACGGGAGAAGCAACTGAATTTCTCCACATGGACAGAAATGAACATCCCAATCTCCTGACTCTCCCTCGACTGGAGGTCAAAACAAAGTTGGGAGGGGGGATTTATGGGATGTATTGACCCACTCTGCTCTACTATGCGGCATCACTCTGCTAGTTATGGTGCAAGAAACAGCAACAATGGCGGCAAAACTCTTGTGCGTGCCAAAACCTCCAAAACCACGTTCTAAAGCACACCAAAAGATGGATGCACAACCTGCCACCGTTGGTGCAAGTTTGGTGTAATAGAGCACACCCTGCAGAAAATGTGCCAGTGGGCTCCATGACAAGCAAACATAGAGTTAGAGTACAGAGGGAGAGGCAGCGCTTTGCAAATGAAACTCAAAAATGTGCCCGTAAATGACATTTACTTTGTGCTAAAAACTCCAAAATGCCTGTACTCAACACTTGTCAACATTCAAAATCTTGCTTGGTACTAAAATTCAGTATTCTTGAGGCATTGTGAATGTACAAGGTCCTAAAATGTAAAGAGCAAAACATTTTCTCAGAAAAACTGGATTGCCTGTGGAAGAAAGCCTCTGTCAAAATCTGTGTGCAGCACACTGGGCTACCTGTGAATGACAGCCCTGTCAGATGAGCTCTTCTGATTAAACTTCAAAGTATCTAAACTAAAAGTCTGCCGGATTAGCAAACATAAAAGGATTGTTGCTAAAAGGAATACAGATCTCAGTTGTGTTTTTGATCCCACAGGTTTAAAGCTAAGAAAGTAATGTAATTATGTTATTTGATGCAATTATTTGGTCTCTGCTGGATTTTAGGAAATTAAGAATAAATTAGCTTGGCTGGGCCTGCAAGAAGTGGAAAAACAGGTTTCCCCATGGGAGGGAAATCCTCTCAGCAGAAACTCACTGATAGATGATAATTGTGGGTTAGGCCAGACTTTTGTCTACAGCCAGGGAATGAACAATGGCCGATCCTCCAGCCCATGAAACGGACGTGTGAAGGAGTCGTAGACTGCTCCTTGAATGAATTCCCCAAAGGAGGGTGCTACTCCTTTAGCTCCAGGGAGAGACAAAGAGCGGACCATTTGCTGCTAAGAATAAATAATGAACCATTTTTAGAGACTCATAACTTGTTATCCAAAGTAGTGAAAAATATAAAAAGAACAGATTTGTTAGTCTAATTTTTGACTGTATGTTTCAAGAGGCAGTGGAACTCTGTTACATATTCTGGATAGGAATGGCAATATATGTGGTTTTATGAGAACTGTATTAAGGCTAGAATTGTTAAACTTTACACACACATCCCTATGGTAAACACACACATTTGTGGAAATTTGCAGAAAGTTTGGAAAATGTGTTCATGGCAAAATTGACAAAATTCTGCAGAAAGGTGAAACAAGATTCCACAGCTGCGGGATTTTGAGGAACAGCTACCACATAAAATATGGAATCTTTGTGTGTGATTTTTGTAGATGTCACCAATGTATAAATATGTATTTAGGACAAAATTCAATTTTAATATTAGTGGCTAGGGGAGGTTTCTAAGGACTGTAAAAGCCAAATCATAAATGTGACATCATCCGTCCTTGATCAATCACTCAGATGCCAGGCGGCCCATACACCCATTTTGGGATGTCATTTGTAGGGATAAATAGAGACAGCTGACAACACATAGGGATTCACTGACTCACTCACGACTCACCTGATTCCAGCGAAGCACTTTGTTCCAGCATTCTACATCCAGCCTTTAATATCCTTCCAGATGCCCAGAATGTTGCCAAGCAGTAGCTGAACCATTGTCAGCAAGGCCTCAATCCTCCGTATTCTCACAACCCAGTGGAGCACCGTGGTGTGGGAAATCATTCTGAACTAGTATTCTGAAACTATCTGGCTTGCTACCATAAAGCTTGCCTGATGAACTCGCTATCCCACTGTTTTGAAATACCCAGAAACCAGAAGGGCAGATCCTGTGCAAATCCGGTGACCGGCCTAGCTGACCAAGTCCCGCGCCTGATGTGCAGTCCTTCCTTGATAGACCCAATCCATTGACCAGAACCGTGACTGTCCAAAATCTTAAATCCCAGTGGATTGTGAGTATTAATGGGACGCTAGAGAACTATTGTATACCCTGCTTATCTTGTTCTACTCTAATCTCTGAACTATCCCTACTTTCATAACCTGTAACAGTATCAAAATCGGTAGTGCTATTTTCTTCTGTCTAGTTGCTAAAAGCACCATTTTCATAGTCATCTTTATTGTGTTACTCTGATCCATAATCCCACTTTGAGTCTTTGGACTGGTGCCACTGGTAAAGTGATGGGGATCAGTTACTGAAGTCATGAATCAGTCTCAGAACTTACTGTGTCCCGACTTGGTTGTCTAGCCAAACGCTCTAGCCTTGAGTATAAGCATAAGCTATATTTTCTGATTCGAAACTGAAGTCCTTGTCTAAAATTTGGGTCTTAATTTTCGAATACACCTCTTACTAAAACCTCTATAAGTCCCTCAATGTTTAAGATAGAAGCAAAATTTCAACTCCCACTTGTACCTAAAATACTTAGCTATCTCTAAAACCCAAAACTCCAGTGCTATTGACCCGTTATATCAACTTAAGGAAAGTTTTGCCGCAAATTGACATTTTGAAAAGTTTACACGTGTGAATTTGCTTTAAATTATTTCCCACTTTGACTTTGAGATTTCAAATGTTTTCTTTTGATTAAATCATTGCTTTTGTTTGCCTGCATCTGTTCAAAGCAGCTCCCATAGAAATGTGTAATAATTTAAGCATTTGTGACCACATTTGGTGTTTTTGCTCAGCCACTTTCAAAGCCATACTGACAGTTGAAAAGTCAATTCTGTTTTTTTCTTGCGTTTAAAGGGGGAAGGTGGGAGTGATATTCTGTTTGATCTGTGTTATTTCTGAATACCTGCTCTCTCCTCACATCTCTTTAAATTGCCTGTTGGTGGGTTGAGGGGTGTTGCAGGGAGAACCCTTAACCATAGTGCTATATGTTCTAAATCAATCCAAAATTATTTTCTTTGCTGCATTTGTTTTTGTTTTTGTGCTCATTACTTGATTCCTAGTGTATTAAAGATATTATTCGTGTTCTGTCACCCCATTGGTGTTTGTTGTTACTGATTAAAATATATTGTGATTTAAATTCTAAATACTTAAATAAATATTTACCTTTGCAAACTAGCCTGATTCAGTTTGAAGGAGGCGGTCTCAGGAGAAGGGTGTGATATGACTGATATATTGTCCAGAATATTGAACTTATAGATAAAAATAAATAAGGTTTTCATTTGCGCACTAAATGCTGGGCGAGACTTTGGTGTGTGCCAGATTGAAATCATTTACAACACTATAAATAACTAAAAACATGTGTACCCTAACTTCCAAACACAGGGCCCGTGTAAACAACCTCTAAAACAAATATGGGTTGTGCACATGGTGGTCAACAAAGATTGTTCATATTTCAACACATCAACATTTTATTATTACATCAAAGCATACGTTTTTTTAAAAAACACTTGTTGGTTATATGAAAACATTCAAAATATATAGACACATATCATTGCAATTCAATACAGCGGTATACAATCATAAAATATATGTAGAAAACATCAAGTTGTCAGGACTGTCCCTATTTCTCACTATGTCTTCACAGCCCAACTTATATAAGTTTCTGTCCTCAATTTCTCAAAAATAGCTGGACATTCCTCAGAGGCGAAAATATATAGATCTTGTGCTTCTTGTCAGTTGCCAGGACAAATTCCCTTTACATTTTTTCCCGTGTTCTTTCACAGAGTCCCTGAAAAGGGTCTGACTGAAGATATCTTCAGACCACGTAAAGCAATTTCAATTCTTGCTTGTTAATTCACTAGTGGTAGGTAGAATCCACTCCATAGAATGCCTTTCTACAAAAATAAGGTCCCCAGCTATGATGGGTGGAGAACAATGGCCAGCTGGATAGAAAATCCTTAAGTAAAAAGGCTTCTAATAATCGCTGAATCCTCAAAGTACAGCAAACGTTTCCTTCCTTTGATGAGTAGAACTCCAGACTAATGGAGAATGTTTCCCATACCAATAGCCTTTAGGCTCTGGATATCTGCCTTGCCATGATAACAGGGGCTAGAGCGTCACCATCTTGCTCCTGTAGCAGATGCTCCTTCTCAGAGCAGTGATATACTTATTGTTCAACAGTGTGCGGTTGACATGCTGCTGCTGCCATGTCCATTTCACATGTCCCAACATCCCTGTGTGCAGTGTTGGTCTGCGCTGCTGTGGGATGGCCCATGCGGTTTCCTTCATTGTCAGTGAACTGACATACAGGACTTTCAAGTCAGAGTAACAAGTGGATTAGTGAACCCACAGTCATTATGCAGCCTCTAATTGTCACCAGTGGAATCTGCAGCATGATGTACACAGGTACTACATGAAGCCATTGACATCATAACCATGTAAACACTACTGTAACATTCTAACCCATAACTACAACACAAGGTATTTTGCTGTGGCTCGTCTCTCCCTTTAACGTAAGTCTATACCCCTATTGTGCCCTTATCACTGTCCACTACCACAGAGCCCTTCCCAATTGATGATCAAACTCCACATTGCCTGTTGAGCGCAGCACTGCAGCCATACTTGTTTTTTTTTTTGTTTGTGCTGTCCTGATGAACACGGCACTCTAGCACTCAGTCAAAAGAAGCACACAGAAGGGAGGCCAGTAGAGGTGTGCACAGGCTCTATATTCTCTTACTGACCTTGCTGTTAGGCTTATTGTTAGGCGCTCTAGCCACTGACAGAGTGTTGCACCCAACTGTGTAAAGCAGCACAACTTGTTTGCTCTGCCAGTGGGAGACATGGGCTTGGTAGCCAGACTAACACAGCTAAGCTGAGATAGCTCTTCTCAAAGGGGAGCATGGTCTCCACCAATGGATATTAAGATGACCTGAGTTAATTTGCTCTTTGGTGCCCACAGAATGGGGAATATTTCAATCCATCACAGGTGCTAATGGGCAACAAAAAGCATTCGTGTTTGTGAAGGTGATGTCCCAGTGAATTGTTCTGGTGAAAAAAAAAGAAAATGATTTGTTCTAATACATTTATTTGCTGTTTTTATATCTTAGAATTCCAGCCCAGGTTGTGCATATTTTCTCTCACTAATGTTAGGATGGATATTTATGGAAACAGATACCATGACTACCTCTGTCATTCGAGGCAGGGCTACCTTTCTCACCAGGTGCAACTCAATGGGCCTCATTACGACCCTGGCGGTCCGGAAATAACGGTGGCGGTAAACCCGCCGCCACCGTTGTTTCCGGACCGCCTGATCCCGACCCCTGCAGGCGGGAGGTGATGTTCCCGCCAGGACTGACCTGGCGGGTTTAACACTGCCCGCCTGCAGGCGGACGAGGAAACACCGGCAGCATTACAAGATGCTGCCAGTGTTTCCATGATCCCGATTCCCATTGAGTCCCATAGGACTCAATGGGAATGGGGATTTACACCATTCCGCCTGCGTGATTCCCGGAAAACCGGGGTTGTAATGCCCCGGTAATTCCGGGAATCATGGAGGCGGAATAGTAATACGAGTCCGGCGGTAACCAGGCGGTTTTACCGCCGTGGTTACCGCCGGACTCGTAATGAGGCCCAATGTCCTTTAGGGTGATTTTGTTAGCTAGACACACTCATGTAAAAGCTAAACACATGTAAAGTATGTAAGTCTGAAGTTGTGTACCGTGTGTACAGTATGCAGCACAGGCAGACTTGTCTGTCTCTTAGCCCAGTAATGCCAATTTCGCTCTGGAGAAATGTCCTCTTAAAATATGATGGCCTATGCAATATTTGGTGTGGGTTATCTTTCCTGGTGCATGAGCGTCCAAGAGAAAACAAAAATAATTAAAGATATTTTGCACCCTGTTCTCATTTTCAACCAGGAAAGAAATAGTTTCTAGATCTTGGAAAAGGAAAAATCTCAGTAGCTTCTCTATAAGAAAAAATGTGTGTAATCCTGGGCAAACCAAATTATCGCAAGGTTCCTATGTGCCTTTATTTGGCAATAATGGGAGGGCATAAAACACTAACAACTTTTATGACCTATGTGATGTATAATTTACTTCTCACAAGTAAGAGAATTGATGACGGCTAACAACCTGACGCCGACTCAACACAGACAAAACAGAAATAATGATCACCTCACCTGACGACACCCCTGAAACAGCTCTACCATAGCCTCCAGAAATGGTTACCTGCCCCATAAGCAACTAACCTGATCAAGAGTCCAGGAATAATAATGGACATCGGCAGCACGCCAGAATCGCAAGTCAACATAATAGTCAAAATGTGTTTCTATCATCTTCGCTCAATTGGATTTCTCAAACAAATGCTGGCCATCATTTCTCTGCTTCTTTCAGGAATCAGTTATGCCAATAGCATTTTCCTAGGCATGCCAGATGCCTCACAAAACAACTATAATGGATGCCAAACGCAGTGGCTAGACTGAAACTCAGAATCAAGAGGAGGGGGCATGTAACATCAGTTTTTAGAGCATTTCACTAAAAAATATCCACTACAAGGCCATCTACTTTGCTCATACAGCCTTCCAAGGGCAAGTAGCAGAATTCATCCAAACTAACATATCCTATCACTATCCAACTAGAAATCTAAGGTCCCAAAATTCTCTGCAAATAATAACCATGTGATATGATATATAATATGATATATGATATGAAATATGATATGATATGCATTTATAACGCACCTATACACAAGTGTTTCAAGGTGCGATGGTGCAAGGGAGGGGGAACAGAGGGAAGACAGACAACGGTCTTACTAAGCCAGGTGTCATTCAAATTGCGCAAGTGCATGGGAAGGGGGAAGGAAATAGTGAAGAGGGTTAGGGGGGGAGTGCAGTACATGGGATAATAGAATAAATAAGATAAATATAAAACGGCCAGCTGGTGGCAAGTGCAAGGTAAGTGCAGACATAAGTGCTGGTAGGGGGACTGTAGGGATACAGAAAACAGTCCCCAGGTGCAGGGGTTGCCAGGGAGGCAGTGCAGGTGTGCAACAGGTGGGGCCTGGGCCCGAGATCAGAAGGGTGGCCAAGTAACCAGTGCAGTTTCAGTTTCAGCCAGGAATTCAGCAGGGGACAGGGGGAGAGCACTCAGAAGCAAAGAGGTAGGTTGTAAGGTGCTACTACAGGGCTACTACAGGGCAAGACATGGAAGTTGTGCCTCCTCCTCTGTGGAGGTCTAACTTTGAAACACTACCAAGAGACATCTGCACATTACAGGACCACTTCAAATTCAGGAAAAATCTACAAACCTGGCTTTTCAACGCATAATCAACGAACACTGACCAAAACTCAAACAGCATAATCAGCACATCGCAATCGACCAACTTCCACACTCAGGCACAACCATAGGGAACAACATATCGGCCCAACTGCTTTTTTCCTCCAAACCAACTAATTGCACTCAGAGAAAGACCAATGACTAGAATATGTCAACAGCTTTGGGCAATGCTAACATTCTAAGAGTACACCTACCCCTTCTTCTTTACTCTCAGAACCACACATAAAAGACATGAGCTCTCTAGAAACACAAAGAAGCTCAACAGCTGTCATCACAACCAACAGTGTAGTCATGTGCTGCAACCAATAAGGAAATCCTGCAGGACCAACCACTCACCCTATCGACTAACCCCCAATTTCTCCACCGTGCTCACCACACTCAAACATGGCACCAACACATTGTTTTTAAATGCCCATGTGCCCAGACTCCAAATAACACAACTGTACACCTCAAATACCAAATGAGATACACAGCCCCTGGCCAAGAATCCCCCACACTACAAGCATGAGGTGCTCTCTCTGGACACAAAGCCCTCAACACACCTAATACATCACATCTTGAAAGATGGCATGCACTCTGAGCTCAAGATACTTCCGATTTGCACTATCAACACAAAGCAGCACAATCGTACTTCTTCCCACTCCTTCCAACTAACCAGACTATCCACTATCTTCCAATGTGCCAGGGTACCTGCAGGCCATCCAAAACATAATGCAACATAACAATATAACGTGACATAACATGGAATAGCTGCCAAAACAGCACATTTCTGTTTCACCCTGTCGTGTGTGTTGGTTTGGCTTGCGTCCTGTACTGCAACACCCATAATGCGGGTTTTTATAGAAACAGAAGTGCCCTAAAACGATCTATTTGAATGGCACCTAGATGGTTCTATGTTCATTTATCGATTTTCATTTTTAGACGGTTTTTTTTGCCATTTTTTTCCTCCCCAAAAACGCATAGAAATGATTTGTTTTCTTTTTGTCTCGGTCCTCCCTCTGCCCCGTCTCCCCTTTTAATTTAACACTATTCCCTACCCCGCTTATATACCATTCCCAACACCCCCCCTATGTATTTCAATGAGTCCCCCCGCCAAAAAAAAATAATCGGCAAAAACCCATCGAAGCAATTTCGGTAAATGAACATCGTACCGCACAGGTCGATAATATACATACACAATTCGAATGATGCATTGTGGCAACTGGATCATGGGGTAACATGTTGTACTTGGCCCGCAGGCAAATGCTGCCAGTCCTCCCCGGGTTTTATGCCCACAATGGCCTGGGCCCTTCTACGAAGCTTCTCTGCATGGTGCCAGCGTGGTCCTTGGCAGGCCAGGTGTGATACTCCCACCGTGGTGTGTGCTGCTGGTTAGCTGCTTACTCTGTCCTGCCGAGGACACATTGAATGGTGCCAGCATTGCCCTTGGCAGAGAGTGCCACACGTCTTCCAAAGCGTCCTGATAAAGATGTTAGCTGGAATCCCAGTTGGACGGAGTGCTGCGGTGCAAAGCCGAGTGATTAGCATTTGAATCTTCCTATCGCTCCTATTAGCCGCAGATCTACGCCACTGCTAAGTGCTTTGACAGCATTCTCGATAATTTTACTGACCTCTCTGTATCATTAGCAGGCGATAAAGCCATTCTTGCTCAACTAATTGGCTGTCAGATTGAGCAATAGCGAGTGATTATTTTCTTTCATCCGACTGTCTCTTTCCATTCTGTCGGGCGATCTGCAGGGGACAGAAGCTGCGTGATGAGATAATCCTTCTTCGGGGCGCAGCGCTCTGTCTGACGCCAACGTCACGCTTCTTGCCACCGCCTGCGACCTTGGCGTCTTTTCCTTTGTGAAGCCGTCTGCTCTTTTCTTGTTTCTAGCATATCAGACTACGGACAGAAGAGCAGAGCATCCAGCCTCCCTGGCTGTTCATCCCCATGCGTGCTTTTAAATGCGTGTGTTTTTTTATATTTCGAGGACAATCTAAGGTGTGCATGGTACTTTGGCCGACTCAAGTCTTCATCCTTCTGTGGGTGATAAATTGAGCACTATTAAAATGGAAGGTAATAGCAACTTCTATTTCAGAACGTGGACGTGTGTGGAATCCTGCTTAGAAGGCTATATAAAAACTGAAATTATAATAATGATGTTTCCTATTTTTTCAATTAAATCCTTTTAAGCTTAGAATTTATTTTAAGTAGCCATTACCCTTCAAAGTACATATACATGTAACACAATTAAATGCACTAGTGTTTAGGTATGGTTAGAAAAGTAGATATAGGTTAAACAGCGATTTTTTTTCACAGAAAAAAATGCAACTTCATGATCTTCAATAGCATTAAAATGCAGACATGAGAACGCTCCTGGCAACCACATCTTTAGCATCAAACAGAATGATCTGGCTTCTTAAAGCCCTTTGATCCCTTTTCTCTCTCTCTCTTTCTCTCTCGCTCTTTTCCTTTCTCCCCCCACTCTCTCGCTCTCCCTTTCTTCCCCCTATCTCTCTCTCTCTCTCTCTCTCTCCCTTTCTCCCGACTCTGTATCTCTTTCTCTCTCTCTTCCACTTTTTTCTGCCCTCTTTCTCCCTCTCCCTTTCTTCCCCCTCTCCCTCTCTCGCTCTCCCCCCCTCTCTCTTTCTCACAAACACATACACACATATCTTCATATTCTACCTAATCTTCCTTCTTGAGACCATCCGTGGACTCTTATGCACTGACTTTCCCAGATTCAGCAGCTCTTCGGAAATGCTGATTTTTGGGGAAATATATTTCGTTGTGGCCCACCGTTTCGCATAACCTGTGGTCAGTGTCTGTGTTAAAAGATTTCATATGTGTATGTAATTTTCCCTCCAAGTGTCAACCCCCAAACTTTTTGCTGCTGTTTAGACACCATTGACTGACTTTGCCAGAGAAGCACAGCCTTCAGATGCACTCCTAAGGGCTTTCGCTCACTTTTTATGGGTAAACTGACATGCCCTTAAGACAGTCAGTACTGGGAGACTATGTTTTCCTTAGTCCTTTCCTCATGAGCCAACTTTTGTGCAACATGTAACAAGTGTGCAATTTATCCTACCATACAGCACACTTGGGTCTATAGTCATTTCCAAAGGCCCTAGATACTTTTGCTGGACTTTTTATGAACTGTGCAGATGTGTCATGGACAGGACTGGTGGCAGCTATTGTTTCGCATTCTTTTTAACCTTTTCCTGTCATGTTAACTGCGTTAACAGCATTTGGCACAAATAGGTGGCCTGGCTCCAAAATGGTCATGCCACAAGGTTCTTTGTCCTTTCCTTTGGCCATCTTGCCCCTTCACCTTCCCCAGGTCGAGTCGACCCGGGCCAGTCCTTATTTGGTCATGCATTTTTCCGCACACCCCAATGCTTTCGCGGGCTTCTGCATGCCTCATGTGTGTGCCTCCAGGATGTGGGCTGGGATGTCTGGTCCCAATACATATCCTGGGTGCCAGAGAGTCTGGAGTGTCCTGAATGTCTGACACCACCGTGGTCTGTGATTGGTCCACGTATGGAGTGTGTGTTTGTGAGCAGATCTCCCATTGGGTCCTCTCCGTTTTGGCGTGAAGGGAACTTTGGACAAGAAGGGGCTGGGAACACCACTACCAGGTCGATCTCCTGAGTTCTCACTGAACAAGGGATAGGATCCAAGTATCCTGCAACTATGAAGCTGAGACGAGGAACCGCTGGTGACCCACTGGAAGGTTTGGCACTCTGAGCCCGCTGTCATCCCGTGGGACCCCTCTGCATCTGGTCATCCTAGAAGGTCTGCGATAGTGCTTCGACCCATTGGAATAGTGGGACCAACTATTCTCGGCATCTTCACCAAAACCTGCAAGTAAGCTTTCTCGGAAGCATCCGTGGGCCAAACAATGGACTGACCAGTTTACGCAGGACCTTTGCTCTGTCTCCGCGGTCGTTTCAAGGAGGCCCTCAAAACTTGGTATACGGCTAGCTCTGTGTCCACGGCACCCTCACACCGAATTACGTACACTTGGCATTCCCAGGTCTGAAGTGAGACGAGTGCGCCCGGACCAGAGTAAATGCGGTTACCGTGTTGTCCTGCTGTGGCAACGTCCTTTGCAAGTTTGCTGCATTTGTGACCCTCTTGCCCCTTCCAGGCATCATCTCTTTGTTTTTGCTTTGTCACCCCAAGTGGGACGGGTATGCCCAGACGTGGGTCCCGTGCCTGCTGGGCCTAAAGACCCAAGCCACTCCTCACTGATGAGCCCCAACAAGGGCAAACATGTTTGGGGATGCTTGTGGTTTCGTGCAGAAGGGATGTGACCTAGCAGTTCGGGCTGGAATGCCCCTTTTGTGGTGGGGCCAAGCCTGATTTGCATATGGTCTTTCCCCTTCTGTAATGGCTTGGCAGGCGAAGAAAGATGGTCTGGAGGGTTGCCCCGAGCAACGCCAGTGATTAAGATTCAGTCTAAACCTTCCAGCCATCACCTCTTTGTTTTTGCTTTGTCACCCCGAGTGGGACTGGTATGCCCAGACGTGGGTCCTGTGCCTGCTGGGCCTAGAGACCCAAGCTACTCCTCACTGATGAGCCCCAACAGGGGCAAAACATGTTTGGGGATGCTTGTGGTCTTGTGCAGAAGGGATGTGACCTAGCAGTTCGGGCTGGACTGCCCCTTTTGGAGTGGGGCCAGGCCTGATTTGCATATGGTCTTTCCCCTTCTGTAATGGCTTGGCAGGCGAAGAACGATGGTCTGGAGGGTTGCCCCGAGCAATGCCAGTGGTTAAGATTCAGTCTAAACCTTCCAGCCATCACCTCTTTGTTTTTGCTTTGTCAACCCGAGTGGGACCGTACGCCCAGACGTGGGTCCCGTGCCTGTTGGGCATAGAGACCCAAGCTACTCCTCACTGATGAGCCCCAACAAGGGCGAAACATATTTTGGGATGCTTGTGGTCTCGTGGAGAATGGATGTGACCTAGCAGTTCGGGCCTGATTTGCATATGGTCTTACCCCTTCTGTAATGGCTTGGCAGGTGAAGAACGATGGTCTGGAGGGTTGCCCCGAGCAATGCCAGTGGTTAACATTCAGTCTAAACCTTCCAGCCATCACCTCTTTGTTTTTGCTTTGTCACCCCGAGTGAGACGGGTATGCTCAGATGTGGGTCCCGTGCCTGCTGGGCCTAGAGACCAAAGCTACTCCTCACTGATGAGCCCCAAAAAGGGCTAACATGTTTGGGGATGCTTGTGGTCTCGTGTAGAAACGATGTGAACTAGCAGATCGGTCTGGACTGCCCCTTTTGGGGTGGGGCCAAGCCTGATTTGCATATGGTCTTTCCCCTTCTGTAATGGCTTGGCAGGCGAAGAACGATGGTCTGGAGGGTTGCCCTGAGCAATGCCAGTGGTTAAGATTCAGTCTAAACCTTCCAGCCATCACCTCTTTGTTTTTGCTTTGTCACCCCGAGTGGGACGGGTATGCCCAGACATGGGTCCTGTGCCTGCTGGGCCTAGAGACCCAAGCTGCTCCTCACTGATGAGCCCCAACAGGGGCAAAACATGTTTGGGGATGCCTGTGGTCTCGTGCAGAAGGGATGTGACCTAGCAGTTCAGGTTGAACTGCCCCTTTTGGGGTGGGGCCAGGCCTGATTTGCATATGGTCTTTCCCCTTCTGTAATGGCTTGGAAGGCGAAGAACGATGGTCTGGAGCGTTGCCCCGAGCAATGCCAGTGGTCAAGATTCAGTCTAAACCTTCCAGCCATCACCTCTTTGTTTTTGCTTTGTCAACCCGAGTGGGACCGTACGCTGAGACGTGGGTCCCGTGCCTGCTGGGCCTAGAGACCCAAGCTACTCCTCACTGATGAGCCCCAATAAGGGCAAAACATATTTGGGGATGCTTGTGGTCTCGTGGAGAATGGATGTGACCTTGCAATTCGGGCCTGATTTGCATATGGTCTTACCCCTTCTGTAATGGCTTGGCAGGTGAAGAACGATGGTCTGGAGGGTTGCCCCGAGCAATGCCAGTGGTTAACATTCAGTCTAAACCTTCCAGCCATCACCTCTTTGTTTTTGCTTTGTCACCCCGAGTGGGACGGGTATGCCCAGACGTGGGTCCCGTGCCTGCTGGGCCTAGAGACCAAAGCTACTCCTCACTGATGAGCCCCAACAAGGGCGAACATGTTTGGGGATGCTTGTGGTCTCATGCAGAAGGGATGTGACCTAGCAGTTCAGGCTGGACTGCCCCTTTTGGGGTGGGGCCAAGCCTGATTTGCATATGGTCTTTCCAATTCTGTAATGGCTTGGCAGGCGAAGAACGATGGTCTGGAGGGTTGCCCCGTGCAACGCCAGTGGTTAATATTCAGTCTAAACCTTCCAGCCATCACCTCTTTGTTTTTGCTTTGTCACTCCGAGTGGGACTGGTATGACCAGATGTGGGTCCCGTGCCTGCTGGGCCTAGATACCCAGCTACTCCTCACTGATGAGCCCCAACAAGGGCGAAACATGTTTGGGGATGCTTGTGCTCCCATGCAGAAAGGATGTGACCTAGAAGTTCGGTCTGGACTGCCCCTTTTGGGGTGGGGCCAAGCCTGATTTGCATATGGTCTTTCCCCTTCTATAATGGCTTGGCAGGCGAAGAACGAAGGCCTGGAGTGTTGCCCCGAGCAATGCCAGTGGTTAAGATTCAGTCTAAACCTTCCAGCCATCACCTCTTTGTTTTTGCTTTGTCACCCTGAGTGGGACGGGTATGCCCAGACGTGGGTTACGTGCCTTCTGGGCCTAGATACCCAAGCGACTCCTCACTGATAAGCCCCAACAAGAGCAAAACATGTTTGGGGATGCTTGTGGTCTCGTGCAGAAGGGATGTGACCTAGAAGTTCGGGCTGGACTGCCTCTTTTGGGGTGGGTACAAGCCTGATTTGCATATGGTCTTTCCCCTTCTGTAATGGCTTGGCAGGCGAAGAACAATGGTCTGGAGGGTTGCCCTGAACAACGCCAGTGGTTACGATTCAGCATAACCCTCCAGCCATCACCTCTTTGTTTTTGCTTTGTCACCCCGAGTGTGACGGGTATGACCAGACGTGGGTCCCGTGCCTGCCGGGCCTAGAGACCCAAGCTACTCCTCACTGATGAGCCCCAACAAGGGTGAACATGTTTGGGGATGCTTGTGGTCTTGTGCAGAAGGGATGTGACCTAGCAGTTCGGGCTGGACTGCCCCTTTTGGGGAGGGGCCAAGCCTGATTTGCATACGGTCTTTCCCCTTCTGTAATGGCTTGGCAGGCGAAGAACGATGGTCTGGAGGGTTGCCCCGAGCAATGCCAGTGGTTAAGATTCAGTCTAAATCTTCCAGCCATCACCTCTTTGTTTTTGCTTTGTCAACCCAAGTGGGATGGGTATGCCCAGATGTGGGACCCATGCCTGCTGGGCTTAGAGACCCAAGCTACTCCTCACTGATGAGCCCGAACAAGGGCGAAACATGTTTGGGGATGCTAGTGGTCTTGTGCAGAAGGGATGTGACCTAGCAGTTTAGGGTGGACTGCCCCTTTTGGGGTGGGGCCAAGCCTGATTTGCATATGGTCTTTCCCCTTCTGTAATGGCTTGGCAGGCGAAGATCGATGGTCTGGAGTGTTTCCCCAAGCAATGCCAGTGGTTAGATTCAGTCTAAACCTTCCAGCCATCACCTCTTTGTTTTTGCTTTGTCACTCCGAGTGGGACTGGTATGACCAGATGTGGGTACCGTGCCTGCTGGGCCTAGAGACCCAGCTACTCCTCACTGATGAGCCCCAACAAGGGCGAAACATGTTTGGGGATGCTTGTGCTCTCATGCAGAAAGGATGTGACCTAGAAGTTCGGTCTGGACTGCCCCTTTTGGGGTGCGGCCAAACCTGATTTGCATATTGTCTTTCCCCTTCTGTAATGGCTTGGCAGGCGAAGAACGATGGCCTGGAGGGTTGCTCCGAGCAAAGATTCAGTCTAAACCTTCCAGCCATTACCTCTTTGTTTTTGCTTTGTCACCCTGAGTGGGACGGATATGCCCAGGCGTCAGTCCCGTGCCTGCTGGGGCTAGAGACCCAAGCTACTCCTCACTGATGAGCCCCAACAAGAACGAAACATGTTTCGGGATGCTTGTGGTTTCGGCAGAAGGGATGTGACCTAGCACTTCGGGCTGGACTGCCCCTTTTGGGGTGGGGCCAGGCCTGATTTGCATATGGTCTTTCCCCTTCTATAATGGCTTGGCGGGCGAAGAACGATGGTCTGGAGGGTTGCCCCGAGCAATGCCAGTGGTTAAGATTCAGTTTAAACCTTCCAGCCATCACCTCTTTGTTTTTGCTTTGTCACCCCGATTGGGACGGGTATGCCCAGACGTGGGTTACGTGCCTTCTGGGCCTAGAGACCCAAGCGACTCCTCACTAATAAGCCCCAAGAAGAGCAAAACATGTTTGGGGATGCTTGTGGTCTCGTGCAGAAGGGATGTGACCTAGAAGTTCGGTCTGGACTGCCCCTTTTGGGGTGGGGCCAAGCCTGATTTGCATATGGTCTTTCCCCTTCTGTAATGGCTTGGCAGGCGAAGAACGATGGCCTGGAGGGTTGCCCCGAGCAATGCCAGTGGTTAAGATTCAGTCTAAACCTTCCAGCCATCACCTCTTTGTTTTTGCTTTGTCACCCCGATTGGGACGGGTATGCCCAGACGTTGGTTACGTGCCTTCTGGGCCTAGAGACCCAAGCGACTCCTCACTGATAAGCCCCACCAAGAGCAAAACATGTTTGGGGATGCTTGTGGTCTCGTGCAGAAGGGATGTGACCTAGCAGTTCGGGCTGGACTGCCCCTTTTGGGGTGGGTACAAGCCTGATTTGCATATGGTCTTTCCCCTTCTGTAATGGCTTGGCAGGCGAAGAACAATGGTCTGGAGTGTTGCCCTGAGCAACGCCAGTGGTTACGATTCAGCCTAAACCCTCCAGCCATCACCTCTTTGTTTTTGCTTTGTCACCCCGAGTGTGACGGGTATGACCAGACGTGGGTCCCGTGCCTGCCGGGCCTAGAGACCCAAGCTACTCCTCACTGATGAGCCCCAACAAGGGTGAACATGTTTGGGGATGCTTGTGGTCTTGTGCAGAAGGGATGTGACCTAGCAGTTCGGGCTGGACTGCCCCTTTTGGGGAGGGGCCAAGCCTGATTTGCATACGGTCTTTCCCCTTCTGTAATGGCTTGGCAGGCGAAGAACGATGGTCTGGAGGGTTGCCCCGAGCAATGCCAGTGGTTAAGATTCAGTCTAAATCTTCCAGCCATCACCTCTTTGTTTTTGCTTTGTCAACCCAAGTGGGATGGGTATGCCCAAATGTGGGACCCATGCCTGCTGGGCTTAGAGACCCAAGCTACTCCTCACTGATGAGCCCGAACAAGGGCGAAACATGTTTGGGGATGCTAGTGGTCTTGTGCAGAAGGGATGTGACCTAGCAGTTTAGGGTGGACTGCCCCTTTTGGGGTGGGGCCAAGCCTGATTTGCATATGGTCTTTCCCCTTCTGTAATGGCTTGGCAGGCGAAGATCGATGGTCTGGAGTGTTTCCCCAAGCAATGCCAGTGGTTAGATTCAGTCTAAACCTTCCAGCCATCACCTCTTTGTTTTTGCTTTGTCACCCCGAGTGGGACGGGTGTGCCCAGACGTGGGTCCCGTGTCTGCTGGGCCTAGAGACCCAAGTTACTCTTCACTGATGAGCCCCAAAAAGGGCGAAACATGTTTGGGATGGTTGTGATCTCGTGCAGAAAGGATGTGACCTAGCAGTTTGGGCTGGACTACCCCTTTTGGGGTGGGGCCAAGCCTGATTTGCATATGGTCTTTCCCCTTTTGTAATGGCTTGGCAGATGAAGAACGATGGTCTGGAGGGTTGCCCCCAGCAATGCCAGTTGTTAAGATTCAGTCTAAACCTTCCAACCATCACCTCTTTGTTTTTGCTTTGTCACCCCGAGTGGGACTGGTATGACCAGATGTGGGTACCGTGCCTGCTGAGCCTAGAGACCCAGCTACTCCTCACTGATGAGCCCCAACAAGGGCGAAACATATTTGGGGATGCTTGTGCTCTCATGCAGAAAGGATGTGACCTAGAAGTTTGGTCTGGACTGCCCCTTTTGGGGTGGGGCCAAGCCTGATTTGCATATGGTCTTTCCCCTTCTGTAATGGCTTGGCAGGCAAAGAACGATGGTCTGGAGTGTTTCCCCAAGCAATGCCAGTGGTTAGATTCAGTCTAAACCTTCCAGCCATCACCTCTTTGTTTTTGCTTTGTCACCCCGATTGGGACGGGTATGCCCAGACGTGGGTTACGTGCCTTCTGGGCCTAGAGACCCAAGCGACTCCTCACTGATAAGCCCCAACAAGAGCAAAACATGTTTGGGGATGCTTGTGGTCTCGTGCAGAAGGGATGTGACCTAGAAGTTCGGTCTGGACTGCCCCTTTTGGGGTGGGGCCAAGCCTGATTTGCATATGGTCTTTCCCCTTCTGTAATGGCTTGGCAGGCGAAGAACGATGGCCTGGAGGGTTGCCCCGAGCAATGCCAGTGGTTAAGATTCAGTCTAAACCTTCCAGCCATCACCTCTTTGTTTTTGCTTTGTCACCCCGAGTGGGACTGGTATGACCAGATGTGGGTACCGTGCCTGCTGAGCCTAGAGACCCAGCTACTCCTCACTGATGAGCCCCAACAAGGGTGAAACATGTTTGGGGATGCTTGTGCTCTCATGCAGAAAGGATGTGACCTAGAAGTTTGGTCTGGACTGCCCCTTTTGGGGTGGGGCCAAGCCTGATTTGCATATGGTCTTTCCCCTTCTGTAATGGCTTGGCAGGCAAAGAACGATGGTCTGGAGTGTTTCCCCAAGCAATGCCAGTGGTTAGATTCAGTCTAAACCTTCCAGCCATCACCTCTTTGTTTTTGCTTTGTCACCCCGATTGGGACGGGTATGCCCAGACGTGGGTTACGTGCCTTCTGGGCCTAGAGACCCAAGCAACTCCTCACTGATAAGCCCCACCAAGAGCAAAACATGTTTGGGGATGCTTGTGGTCTCGTGCAGAAGGGATGTGACCTAGCAGTTCTGGCTGGACTGCCCCTTTTGGGGTGGGTACAAGCCTGATTTGCATATGGTCTTTCCTCTTCTGTAATGGCTTGGCAGGCGAAGAACAATGGTCTGGAGTGTTGCCCTGAGCAACGCCAGTGGTTACGATTCAGCCTAAACCCTCCAGCCATCACCTCTTTGTTTTTGCTTTGTCACCCCGAGTGTGACGGGTATGACCAGACGTGGGCCCCGTGCCTGCCGGGCCTAGAGACCCAAGCTACTCCTCACTGATGAGCCCCAACAAGGGTGAACATGTTTGGGGATGTTTGTGGTCTTGTGCAGAAGGGATGTGACCTAGCAGTTCGGGCTGGACGGCCCCTTTTGGGGAGGGGCCAAGCCTGATTTGCATACGGTCTTTCCCCTTCTGTAATGGCTTGGCAGGCGAAGAACGATGGTCTGGAGGGTTGCCCCGAGCAATGCCAGTGGTTAAGATTCAGTCTAAATCTTCCAGCCATCACCTCTTTGTTTTTGCTTTGTCAACCCAAGTGGGATGGGTATGCCCAGAGGTGGGACCCATGCCTGCTGGGCTTAGAGACCCAAGCTACTCCTCACTGATGAGCCCGAACAAGGGCGAAACATGTTTGGGGATGCTAGTGGTCTTGTGCAGAAGGGATGTGACCTAGCAGTTTAGGGTGGACTGCCCCTTTTGGGGTGGGGCCAAGCCTGATTTGCATATGGTCTTTCCCCTTCTGTAATGGCTTGGCAGGCGAAGATCGATGGTCTGGAGTGTTTCCCCAAGCAATGCCAGTGGTTAGATTCAGTCTAAACCTTCCAGCCATCACCTCTTTGTTTTTGCTTTGTCACCCCGAGTGGGACGGGTGTGCCCAGACGTGGGTCCCGTGTCTGCTGGGCCTAGAGACCCAAGTTACTCTTCACTGATGAGCCCCAAAAAGGGCGAAACATGTTTGGGATGGTTGTGATCTCGTGCAGAAAGGATGTGATCTAGCAGTTCGAGCTGGACTACCCCTTTTGGGGTGGGGCCAAGCCTGATTTGCATATGGTCTTTCCCCTTTTGTAATGGCTTGGCAGATGAAGAACGATGGTCTAGAGGGTTGCCCCCAGCAATGCCAGTTGTTAAGATTCAGTCTAAACCTTCCAGCCATCACCTCTTTGTTTTTGCTTTGTCACCCCGAGTGGGACTGGTGTGCCCAGACGTGGGTCCGTGCCTGCTGGGCCTAGAGACACAAGCTACTGCTCACTGATGAGCCCCAACAAGGTCGAAACATGTTTGGGGATGCTTGTGGTCTCGTGCAGAAAGGATGTGACCTAGCAGTTCGGGCTGTACTGCCCCTTGTGGGGTGGGGCCAAGCCTGATTTGCATATGGTCTTTCCCCTTCTGTAATGGCTTGCCAGGTAAAGAACGATGGTCTTGAGGGTTGCCCCGAGCAATGCCAGTGGTTAAAATTCAGTCTAAACCTTCCAGCCATCACCTCTTTGTTTTTGCTTTGTCACCCCAAGTGGGACGGGCATGCCCAGACGTGGGTCCTGTGCTGCTGGGCCTAGAGACCCAAGTTACTCCTCACTGAAGAGCCCCAACAAGGGCGAAACATGTTTGGGGATGCTTGTGGTCTCGTGCAGAAGGGATGTGACCTAGCAGTTCAGGCTGGACTGCCCCTTTTGGGGTGGGGCCAAGCCTGATTTGCATATGGTCTTTCCCCTTCTGTAATGGCTTGGCAGGGGAAGAACGATGGTCTGGAGAGTTGCCCCAAGCACTGCTAGTGGTTAAGATTCAGTCTAAACCATCCAGCCATCACCTCTTTGTTTTTGCTTTATCACCCTGAGTGGGACGGGTATGCCCAGATGTGGGTCCTGTGCCTGATGGGCCTAGAGACCCAAGCTACTCCTCACTGATGAGCCCCAACAAGGGCAAAGCATGTTTGTGGATGCTTGTGGTCTCGTGCGGAAGGGATGTGACCTAGCAGTTTGGACTGGACTGCCCCTTTTGGGGTGGGGCCAAGCCTGGTTTGCATATGGTCTTTCCCCTTCTGTAATGGCTTGCCAGGCGAAGAACGATTTTCTGGAGGGTTGTCTAGAGCAATGACAGTGGTTAAGATTCATTCTAAATCTTCCAGCCATCACCTCTTTATTTTTGTTTTGTCAGCCTGAGTCGGACGGGTAAGCCCAGACAAGGGTCCCGTGCCTGCTGGGCCTAGAGACCCAAGCTACTCCTCACTGATGATCCCCAACAAGAGCAAAACATGTTTGGGGATGCTTGTGGTCTTGTGCAGAAGGGATGTGACCTAGCAGTTCGGGCTGGACTGCCCCTTTTCGGGTGGGTACCAGCCTGATTTGCATATGGTCTTTCCCCTTCTGTAATGGCTTGGCAGGCGAAGAACAATGGTCTGGAGTGTTGCCCTGAGCAACGCCAGTGGTTACGATTCAGCCTAAACCCTCCAGCCATCACCTCTTTGTTTTTGCTTTGTCACCCCGAGTGTGACGGGTATGACCAGACGTGGGTCCCGTGCCTGCCGGGCCTAGAGACCCAAGCTAATCCTCACTGATGAGCACCAACAAGGGTGAACATGTTTGGGGATGCTTGTGGTCTTGTGCAGAAGGGATGTGACCTAGCAGTTCGGGCTGGACTGCCCCTTTTGGGGAGGGGCCAAGCCTGATTTGCATACGGTCTTTCCCCTTCTGTAATGGCTTGGCAGGCGAAGAACGATGGTCTGGAGGGTTGCCCCGAGCAATGCCAGTGGTTAAGATTCAGTCTAAATCTTCCAGCCATCACCTCTTTGTTTTTGCTTTGTCAACCCAAGTGGGATGGGTATGCCCAGATGTGGGACCCATGCCTGCTGGGCTTAGAGACCCAAGCTACTCCTCACTGATGAGCCCGAACAGGGGCGAAACATGTTTGGGGATGCTAGTGGTCTTGTGCAGAAGGGATGTGACCTAGCAGTTTAGGGTGGACTGCCCCTTTTGGGGTGGGGCCAAGCCTGATTTGCATATGGTCTTTCCCCTTCTGTAATGGCTTGGCAGGCGAAGATCGATGGTCTGGAGTGTTGCCCCAAGCAATGCCAGTGGTTAGATTCAGTCTAAACCTTCCAGCCATCACCTCTTTGTTTTTGCTTTGTCACCCCGAGTGGACGGGTGTGCCCAGACGTGGGTCCCGTGTCTGCTGGGCCTAGAGACCCAAGTTACTCTTCACTGATGAGCCCCAAAAAGGGCGAAACATGTTTGGGATGGTTGTGATCTCGTGCAGAAAGGATGTGACCTAGCAGTTCGGGCTGGACTGCCCCTTTTGGGGTGGGGCCAAGCCTGATTTGCATATGGTCTTTCCCCTTTTGTAATGGCTTGGCAGATGAAGAACGATGGTCTGGAGGGTTGCCCCCAGCAATGCCAGTTGTTAAGATTCAGTCTAAACCTTCCAGCCATCACCTCTTTGTTTTTGCTTTGTCACCCCGAGTGGGACTGGTATGCCCAGACGTGGGTCCGTGCCTGCTGGGCCTAGAGACACAAGCTACTCCTCACTGATGAGCCCCAACAAGGTCGAAACATGTTTGGGGATGCTTGTGGTCTCGTGCAGAAAGGATGTGACCTAGCAGTTCGGGCTGTACTGCCCCTTGTGGGGTGGGGCCAAGCCTGATTTTCATATGGTCTTTCCCCTTCTGCAATGGCTTGCCAGGTAAAGAACGATGGTCTTGAGGGTTGCCCCGAGCAATGCCAGTGGTTAAAGTTCAGTCTAAACCTTCCAGCCATCACCTCTTTGTTTTTGCTTTGTCACCCCAAGTGGGACGGGCATGCCCAGACGTGGGTCCTGTGCTGCTGGGCCTAGAGACCCAAGTTACTCCTCACTGAAGAGCCCCAACAAGGGCGAAACATGTTTGGGGATGCTTGTGGTCTCGTGCAGAAGGGATGTGACCTAGCAGTTCAGGCTGGACTGCCCCTTTTGGGGTGGGGCCAAGCCTGATTTGCATATGGTCTTTCCCCTTCTGTAATGGCTTGGCAGGGGAAGAACGATGGTCTGGAGAGTTGCCCCAAGCACTGCTAGTGGTTAAGATTCAGTCTAAACCATCCAGCCATCACCTCTTTGTTTTTGCTTTATCACCCTGAGTGGGACGGGTATGCCCAGATGTGGGTCCTGTGCCTGATGGGCCTAGAGACCCAAGCTACTCCTCACTGATGAGCCCCAACAAGGGCAAAGCATGTTTGTGGATGCTTGTGGTCTCGTGCGGAAGGGATGTGACCTAGCAGTTTGGACTGGACTGCCCCTTTTGGGGTGGGGCCAAGCCTGATTTGCATATGGTCTTTCCCCTTCTGTAATGGCTTGCCAGGCAAAGAACGATTTTCTGGAGGGTTGTCCAGAGCAATGACAGTGGTTAAGATTCATTCTAAATCTTCCAGCCATCACCTCTTTATTTTTGTTTTGTCACCCTGAGTCGGACGGGTATGCCCAGACAAGGGTCCCGTGCCTGCTGGGCCTAGAGACCCAAGCTACTCCTCACTGATGATCCCCAACAAGGGCAAAACATGTTTGGGGATGCTTGTGGTCTCATGCAGAATGGATGTGAACTAGCAGTTTGGGCTGGACTGCCCCTTTTGGGGTGGGGCCAAGCCTGATTTGCACATGGTCGTTCCCTTTCTGTAATGGCTTGGCAGGCGAAGAACAATGCTCTGGACGGTTGCCCCGAGCAATGCCAGTGTATAAGATTCAGTCTAAACCTTCCAGCCATCACCTCTTTGTTTTTCCTCTTGCCCCTGAAGCCTGATGCAGTGAAACTGGGGCGATTCATCCACCCATAGCAGAGAAATCGCCACTGTCCCGTTTGGGAATCCTCGCTGGAACTCAGGAACTAAAAGGTGCCGAGACGTCCTTTTTGCCACCGTAGAACCTGCAACCGAATTGGACTAACCTGCGAAGTTTGGGTCTCCTTGCCTCAGGAACTGGTGAATAATTTTTACCCCAACCGGTGGCCCCTAGCGCCATTGCCCAACTATACGCACGAGTGGCCCTTGGGGGCCCCTCTCCTGTCCACTGCTATTGCAAAACAGCGACTCCATCCCAAACTCTCGAACTGCCCCTGCCTTCAAGTGGAGGTCATTCTTGAATAGTGGGAACGTATTCTTCATCGCCTTATCCACATTCCTTAGGGCTTGGACTGCCTATTAGCTAGGTGAATAACTGATATTGAATAGGGACTAAAGATTAACTGCACTGCCTGTTTCCTTCCCCCCTAGGTTATTAACATATTTTGTGCAGTCCTCCCTTTAGACCCCCCTGGTCTTTTACATCTATTGTATTGAATGTGATGTATTGGTTTACTTAGTGTTACTGTGATTTTTTGCTATGGTCTATGTTACAAAGGCCTTGTTATAAATGTGTCTATATTTTTAATATAACACCTGTCTGAAGTAATTTGTAAGTGTCCTTGCTCTGTGTGCTCATTGAGGTCCTTCAGTCACCCTCAGCCCTCCTGAGACTTAGTCTTGACCTCCTGCCACAGCTCCACTGATTGGTCTGGCTTGTCCAGAGGTTACCCTGTTCCAAGAAACTAGGTTGGCCTTCTGAACCTCTGCCCCTCCGGGACAGAGTTCAGAAATCCTTCTTAACAGTCTGCTTCTGGGATATGCCTTCTCACCATGCTCATGTTTTATGCAGATGGTGGTTTCCAGCAGTGGCCGATCGGCCCATGCCTTCCTTTTCCACCCTGGATTGCTCATGAAGGTGGAAGAACTCTTGTTTGGTTGTTGCCCAATGTACCATTTGTGATGGCACAAGTGAAGGGTGGGATTGTGGCAAGAAGCTTGAAGCAGGACACCAGCACACACAGCAAACATGAATAGGCTTTACCCTGACCAATCGGGGCTCACAAAACGACATCACTTTAGCTTCCCTCTCAGTTGTTCTTGACAAGTTAAGCCCTCACTGCTGAGATCAGAGAGCAAACTGCCGAACACAGGTTCAAATCCCAGGAATGCCCAGTCATCCATTCCTCAAAGGTTGATACATTGAGAACCATTAAATTGTGTGACAGAAACGCTAATCATTTACAGCACTAAAGGGTTGGTGGCAATTGCTGTTCAATTATTATTATTATTATTAATTCTCTACCTGTCACACAAAATTGTGAACGCCCATTCCACGATACCAACAAGATCCACCTATGCCCACAGAATCACCATTACCAAATTTAAAAGAGTGAAAGCGAGTGGCGTGAGCTTCCCGGCCATGGCTGCTAAGCTTTGGAACTCTCGGCCACCATCCTTGAGAGCTGAACAATTGTATTGGACTTTCCGTAAACTCCTGAAAACTTGGCCCGTCGCGTAGGTGCTGTCAGCCCTACACCATGTTGCCATCAGAAGTAAGTGTGCAAGCTCGTAATGTGACAGGTCCTTGATCTCTTCGGGTTTAGTGCGCTTAACAAATGTAAAAATAAATAAATACATTATTATTATTAATTTTACTGTTCCGTTTCATGCTCTTTGTCTGTGCCCTATAGCATGCCCTGAGCTCATGTGATATCTTCACTGTAATACTGAGCATTAAATAGGAAGGAAAAGTGAAGCTCATGTTTCTTCCTGGGTCCTAGAATAATTCCAAAGGGCTGGCTTCCAGCCAGTTGGGTTCAACCCTTTGAATACCTGCCTCCTGCGCAGACAAACAAACTTGGCTTTGGGTTGGGGACAGCACAGGACTTACTTCACCAACTTCAGTGTAGAACATATAAACAGTGGGGGACATGAAACATAACATAAAATAATACTCTAAAATCCAGATTTGCAGAAACCTTTACTCACCTTCTTGTTTTGCGCTGCTCTTCATGTGCTTCCGTGCTTGTGTGTGAATAGCACACCATCCTACATGCAGCAGACATGGCATCATTTTATCACCAAGTACAACCTCCACGCTATATTCAACACTGAATGATGGCTCTCCCTCACCTCCTCACACGTGTTCAACAACCTCATCCCACCCTGATGTGGAATCCAATATCCAAACTGGAAAGGAGTGGACGCCATACATGAAGCCAACTGGACCTGCACAGAGCATAGCCAAATGGCAGTAAAATCCATGGAGCTCTTTGCATGCCCATCGTAGAAGTAACACTCCACTTTTCACATCATCTACTGATCATTTCAGAGCTGAGGTAAATGCATAGATGAGATAAATGACCGTTTGTCATCAGCCACTGATTTACACTCAACCAAACATCGAGTAGTCTTTTCAAAACTAGGCGTAGAGCAGGGTGCCCATGCTACCAAAGCTCCTTGGGGATTTCAAATTACCAGGGATGCAAGCGACTAAGAGCACAGCAAGTTTTCACTGCATCCTGGTTGACTCCCTCCATATAACTCGACATGTGCAAGCTACCTCCCACATCAAGGAAATGCACACGCTCATGAAATGTCCCATTCCCATTCTTCTCAACTGGACAGACAGTGCTGCCATCCCTATTCACTTATCACACATCCGCCATGCCCACAGGGCACAGTGTAAGCCCACCTTGTCTATCTACCACTCCTTTAAAATCTTTACTATGGAAGCACTGGATTACAGTTTGATCAGCCTCTCAGATCCTGCCACCCCAAACCTTGACACCCTGCTGGAAACCCTTAACCAAACCTTGAAGCAGTTGGTTGATACGGTTCCATGGCCCTCATTACGACCCTGGCGGAAATTGACTGACCGGACCGCAACAGCGTAAATAGCGTTTCCGCCATTGCACGAAGGAGCAAAGTGCGGCTAATCACGACCCATCGGGCACGAGCATTACGCCATGGCGGAATCCGAAAGGCTGCGATGGCGGAAATGACCCCAAAACGGCCCTTACCGCCGCCGTACGCTGCACCAGGTGCAATACCGCCACCCATCTTAGCGGTCACCGTAATGAGCGGTCACCGTAACGAGCGGGCACCGCAAATTACGGCCACCGTAAATATACGGAAACGGAAGTAAAAGCATGTGGCCGGAACGGGAAACAGCACGCCGCACAACTATAAAAACCGAATCCCAACACAACCATTAAAAATCCGAGCCTGACACACATCCCAACCCGTTAGCAACCCCAGTTAAAAAAATAAATATGGGAAAGGTAGCCAAGAAAGCGTGTGACCGCAAGCGGCAGGTACACTTCTCCCGAGAGGAACTGACCGTGCTCACCGAGACCCTCCAGGAAAATGCCGCCGTCGTCTTCTCCAGTCAAATGACCAGGACGGCCCTTGCCAACAAGAAGGCCATATGGGCCCTGGTGGCACAGCGCGTAAGTGCGGTGGGGACAACACCCCGCACGCCACAGCAATGTCGCAAGCGGTGGGACGACCTGCGGATCCGCGTACGCAGCATACTCTCTGCGAACAGGAACATCGCCACAGCTACCGGGGGGGGTTCAGAGTCGCCCATCAAGTTGACCCCCTGGGAGGATATCTGCGCCTCCACCATAGGAATGGAGAGCATAGAGGGAGTCGGAGGGATGGAGAAAGGAGTGCCGACATCCGGAGAATCAGGTAGGTTGGCCAAGAGAAACAATGCGAAATCCACAAACCACGAACATGTGCAGTACCATGTGACCCCATAGTGCAATACATACTTTGCCCTGACAGCGCCCTCTAAAAGTCAGAATGAACAAACAAATCAATCAAGATGCCATAAACAACCCCTACATGTGCAGCATGCACCCCCTAACTGCAGGCAGCCAAATGAATGCATCCTCAATCCACACGAAAATGAGACCACCTCCAAGGCCCAGTACCAAATCAGCCTCATGTACCACCCCAATGCATTTGATACGTTGCCATTCCAAATCCGACAGACCCATAACTAACGCTCGCCCCTCTTTACTCCACCACAGGGTCCGATACCAACGACGAGCTGCAGGACACCCCTACCAGCACGCCTGCAAAGAGGGCCAGGACCAACGTCCCAAGAGCCTCCACCTCAGGTGCAAGGATCAAGACACGGCAGCAGCAGGAATCAAGTGGCAGCACACTGGAGGGGACTGCAACAGGCACCCCAGCAGCCAGCAAGTCCACAACCCCAGCACCACAGGTCCCCCCAAAGAACGTATCTGATGGCACTGCCTCTGGTGCTAGCAGCACCATAGGTGACACAGCTGTCATGCCAGCATGCTCCGACACGGAAAACAGTGCTGGCGACGTAGGTACCATCCATGACCTTTCCCAATCCCCCTGCATGTTCCATCCCCTACACCATGACGAAACCACGCAGGGGCACCCTGAAGACGACGACTGGCCAACCCCCACAAGTCCTGTGCCAAGGCAACATGTGTTGAGCAGCCCCCCTGTCACACCACCGCAAATGTCCATGGCCCAGCAGAGGCAACAGTCCCTCGACCTGCTGATCGAGCAACAGCAGGAAGTGTCCACGCTACTCAAGGACCATGCAAATGAATGCGGGGGTTCCAGGGCAGCCATGGAAACATCCACCGAGACACTCAGGGCACAAATAGAGAAAAGTAGTGAGAGCCTCAGGGGAGAAATGGAGAGAAGCACCGAGAGCCTGAGAGCACAAATGGAGAAAAGCACCGAGAGCCTGAGAGCACAAATGGAGAAAAGCACCGAGAGCCTGAGAGCACAAATGGAGAAAAGCACCGAGAGCCTGAGGGGGGAACTGCATGCGACGTCCAAAGACGTTTGTGCTGAACTTGCTGCTGTGCGCCGTGTGCTCTCGGAGCTCTCACAAACCCTCAGAGACATGCATGGACGCGAGCAGGCAGAGACATCATCCGTGGCAAGTTCCGTCCAGGGCAGCCCCCAACGCAGATCTGGCAGGAACCTGCGCTCCACGGGCAGGGGTGCCCCTGATACCCGTAGAGGGGGCTTGCAATAGCGTCCAACCACGGACAGCATGCATATTTGGACACTGGTGTTGGGGGGGGAGGTAGTAGGGTGGAGGGGGTGTGTTGGGCTTCACTGGGTGGCGGGTCCATAGGGTGTATAAATCAAATCACATTAACAATACAGCATCTCATAATCATCCAATGACATGTGTGGACATTGATATTTGCGTACGAGGCCTTCATAGGCGTACAGTCCACAATGTGCCTGTACCACACACACACAGTGCCACAGGTCCCCTTTCCGTGTAATAGGCACCATGCGTGGTTGCTAGAAGCATGCATCTATGATGCTCTGTCGGATTGCACGTGCATCCTGTGCCTCATGGACTCCTTGAGGTGCCTCCACATCCCCACCCTCATCATCATCATCATCTTCAGGTGCATGCAGTACAGCGTCAGGGGGCATGGGCACATTCCTACGTATGCACATGTTGTGCAGCATGACACATGCCATGACCATCTTAGAAACCTTCTCATGGCTGTACATGAGTGCCCCGCCAGACCTGCTGAGGCTGCGGAAACGAGCCTTCAGTAGGCCGAATGCCTGTTCAATGACCACACGGGTACGTGAGTGGGCATGGTTGTAGTCCTCCTCATGCTCGTTCTGTGGGTTCCGGATTGGTGTAAGGAGCCATCTCTTCAGTGGATACCCGGCATCACCTGTATGAGACGAATAAAGGGTGTCAGTGGAATGATAGTGCTAAGTAGCCCCCCCCCCCTCCTGCAAGGTCATTGACGCATCAAATGGGCCACGATGTCATGCATGGAATGAGACTCACCGAGTAGCCAGGATCTGTGCCCTGCGTGTCGCTCCATGTAGCGTGGTATTCTTGTGTTCCTCAGGACCATAGAATCATGTGTAGATCCTGGAAATCTGGCACAACAATGCGTAAATATCTTGTTGGAGTCACACACCATTTGCACATTGATTGAATGAAATTGTTTCCGGTTGCGGTACTGGACCTCCATGGCATGTGGGACAACCAATTCAACATGGGTGCAGTCGATGGCACCAATGCAACCCGGGATGCCGCCAAGTGCATGGAATCCCACTTTTGCGTTGGTAATCTCCTGGTACGTGCGTGGTAGTGTGATGTGGTCGTCGGCGTGCTTCAGGAGGGCATCGTGCACTTGGAAGAGTGTTCGTGAGAACAGTGGCTGTGAAATGCCATGCAACTGTCCCACTGTGTGCTGGTAGGTGCCTGTGGCCAGGAAGTGGAGTGCAGACACCACCTTCAGTAGGGGTGGGATGGCGGTTGGGCTATCTATCATGCTCACGAGGTCAGCATGTGTCATGTCCACAATGGCGATTATGGTGTCCCGGTCCAAACGGTAGAGGGTGTGGATCTGCTCAGCAGTGAGGTTGAACGGATCGGCTCGGAGGCGTGGGATTGCGGGCCGCCTGCGTGGTGGTAGTGGCAGTGCTTGTGGGCCTTGCTGACCCTGCCTTGCCCTCCTCCTCCTCCTTCTCCTCCGTCTCCCCTGTGCGCCCGGTTGTTGTACCTGTTGTTGTTCGTCGTCTTCTTGTAGTTGTAGCACTTGCAGTGCTATCTGGTCCCCCAGGCCCAACATCGCTAGTCCTGCCGGTAGCATTTTGGAGTGGGAGTGGTTGTGGGAGGGGTTTGGGTCTGCTATATATGTGCTGTCGGCCTGTATGGCCTCCACCTGTGCTGATTGAATGATTCTGTGGCAGATGCTATCCCTTCTGGCCGAGCACGTCCCGCACGTAAGGCTGCATTTGGCCGCATGGCATCTTGGGATTGGAATCATGTATCAAATCCCGATGGCAGTGTGATGTACTTTGACTGATTTTCATGGTATGCTCCCATTGTTACACATGCTATGATTGCAGCCGCTTACATACCTGTGAAGAGTCAGTGGTATGTAGGGCTCGATCGATGGCCGACCCTCATGCAGCACAGTAACGTACTTCACCGACGGGCGTGGCGTCCCATTTGTGATTGCAGCCAGTTAGCATCATGACACACAGCCGCACTACATTGATGTAATTGTGAATGCAAGCGTTCACAGAAGCCTTTTCGACGTAATGTTGCAAGTGAGGAATTCGAAGGCCAGCATTTTTGGTTTTGAAGTAGCGGCGAGGATACGCCCACAGGTCTGGCTGGAAATGTAACGTTCTATTGTAGAATGTCCTTGGGACATGGCCCATAACGAGCAGGCAATGAATGATATGAATTGAATGGGATGCGCAATAGCGTAGTGGACGATAAGGCAGGACGTTCCCAAATCCATCTTGCTTCACAACACTACAGATCCGGCCAGGGGCACAGTGGTTTTTGCGGACTGCATTACGCACAGACGCGATGGAAGTTTCACATATAATGTGAGTGAATATTCATGCGTTTTCATTGCGGGATGAGGGAATGATGAATGGATGCATGGACTGATGATTCCGTTTAGGGTCTGCCATGTACATGGGTTTTTTGAATCACTCCCCTTCCCCTGCGCTATGTGATGCAAGGCTGCCATAGTGGGACATACGTCTATCTGCCCTTGTCGGATCCTCCCTGTCTCGACGCGCCTTCATACACTTGTGTCTAGGCACGTTACTAATCCCATGTCATGGGTTCTATCTTGACGGACGCATGCACAGTAACCGACGTTGCCAATGGTGTATTTAGCTCGATTGATTTCGTTATGATTCGATACTGATTTAGGGGTGTGTATATTCCTTTGGAGTGGGCTAGCATGCATATGGGTGTGGATTTGGTGTGTTGAATGAAGATTGTAATGCCTCATGAGTCCCGTAATGCAATCGGTTAATTTGTGTTTCTTTTGGGTGACAGGTATCTCCTGCCCTATTGCAGATGCCATCTCTACGCCACTCCTCCAGATGGTTTTTACTCTCGACTCCTGCAGCTTCGGGTGAATCAGTGGAGCACCATTTCGATCTTATGGGACGATCGCCAATGGGCCACATGCCCTTACGCTGTACTGGTGGCTAGGTGCAACATTTCGGCCTTTCAGCTCGACTAGTGCCTGCCTCATGGGACGGACCTGCGGTTCTTGCCGCTTCCATGTTGCCTTTTGGAACGTTGATGTAGGCCCTGTGTGCCATGATGGTACAGGGCGTCACACAAGTGGAAGCTGGTCAATTATTGCAGATGCAGCCCTCGGTGATGATGGTTGTTTTGGTGTTATTTTGCAAATTGCTGTGGGGCCTTTGTCATTTGGATGTGCATTTAAATTGTATTCCGATATTTGTCGTGTTGCGTTGTTCTTTGCAGGTGATGTGGCGATTTTCGCTTTGTGGCGGTATGTATTGCGAGATGATCTGCATTGTGTTCCGCCTTCTGAGTTGAGTTGTGTGGTACAGTACTGGCCGCGTTTGCCTACGTAGCACAGTATGGTCACGGATAGGGGCTGCCATTGTGACTGTTTACATGATGTGCTGTTCAGGGGCGGGGGATTGGCTTTTGGCCGACTGGTGCCTGTCAGCCAGGTCGATTGGTGGAATGATGGGATGTTCAGAATGTGGCTGGTCACAGGTGACTGTGTTTGCGTGCGTTTGTTGGAGGGGGACTGGGGTCATGTCCATTGGAATAGCTTCTGTATTGATGCCATCTGTGCCCTGCAGCTCCCATCGGCCCCTCTTGGGATGAGCCTGGCTGCTCAGTCACTCTGCCAACTTGTGTGGTACATGCTTCTGCTGATGGTTGGTTTGTTTACTGGCATGAGTACAGGGCTGGTGCAATCCCCCTCAGGATGCTGTTTTGGATGTTGCCTTGCGCTGGTGGCAAGCGATGGGGGACTACTGTTGTTTTGTGTCATGTGTTCTTGATTTTCATTTTGATGTATTGTACCTTCACATGCCTGTGCTGCGTCAGTACGGCTATGGTGACATGCCGTACATGGATGCCCACTCACGGGGCGCTTTGAGCCCCTGCATGCTTTTCTACGTTGGCATGCATGGGTGAATTGTAGATTTCACTGGTTGCATAGTGTGAGTACATTGCGCCTGCCAGGAGTTGTGCAATGTGGCCAGGGAGTGGAGTACAGGCACTCAGTGGGCCATTTACGGTTGGTTCACGTTGCCGTATTTCTCGCCATGGCGGAATGGTACTTTACGACGTGCTTGATGGCGTTCAGTACATGTCCGCTAGGGTCAGAATTCGCGTACCGTTGCGCCATGGCGGTGATTCCGGTTTTGCAAGGCGCGCGTGCGCGTACTTGGTGCAGTTAGCGTTGCCGTTCACTGCGGTGTCGCTAATGGCATCGTACTTTACGGTGACGGGTCATGATCGCAACGAGCGGTGTTCGATGGCGGTATTGCATTTCCGCCATCATTTTTCCATTTCCGCAAGGGTCGTAATGAGGCCCCATGTGTTTATAATGAATTCACTAATAACGACAACTTTTTTAGTGAATTAAAAATAAGAAAAGAATATCAATTATTTTTGTTCTTCAATTTGGGGAGGTTCCCCCAATCCCACGGTTTCACTAGCATTATTACGACACCCTAATCCCCTCACTCCCTTTTAATCCCTTACCTCACCCCATATATTCTTTAAACAACTTATTCACTGAAAAAGTAATTCGTTATTTATTTTTCATTATTTTCACTGTATACCGGTTGATACACATGCCTCCTTAAATATGTGTCTTACCAGAGTCAAACCTTCCACTTGGTGGTACACTCAAGAGCAGTCCAACAATATACCCACCATCCAAGTGCATTAAAATGACTGGTGCAAATCTCACCATCCTGGGGACATCCTCCCCTTAATGACTATGGAACAGGAGTCAGGCACTCATCAACAAAGCCACAGGATCCTTTAATGCTATGATTGCAGCAACCTCTAACATGAGCAAAACCCTCTGTGTTGCAGTCAAACACTTTCCAACCCCCAACCAAACCCAGACAGACCAGAGTCCCTGGAGAAATTATCTACCAACAATTTGTTTATCAGTATAATTGGCACAATTAAACAACACATTGATTATTCTAAATTGAACACCCTGTCAATTACAATCCAACCTCACATACACAAACTCTTATCTGCCTTAATCCCCTCACTACCAAGGCTATCACCAAAACTCTCTCCTCAATAAAGCTAATTTTCTTCTGTCATATAAAAAAGATCATGGGACCAATCCCCACCGCTGTCCTACAAATCGCTAATGCCTCGGTCAGCCAGGACATTCTCCAAAAAGACCTATACACGACTTATCTGCTTCCTCATAAAAACAACCTACTGTGGACCTAGAGGAACTAGCCATCTACCAGTCAATCACCAGCCTCCCAGTTATCAGTAACATTATGGAGAAGGCAGTAGACAGGGAACTCCATTAGAAATAAATTGGACTCCATTGCCTGCTACAGGTTTACCAATCTGGGTCCGTACCGAAAAGCAGCACAGAAACAGCCGCTATCTAGGTGTTTGACAATGCACTGGACAAAAAAGGGACTGTTGCCTCCTGAGCCTACTGGGTCTTTCTGCCATCCCTGAGACAGTCATCCATCACAGAATACCATCCTTGTTCCTCAAAGAATATGCTTCTCAGGTATGGTTCTTCATTTGTTCTCCTCTTACTTATCAGATAGACACCAAGCTGTTTAGATGGTCACCTTCATGCCCAATGCATCCCAGTTTCCACAGGGCTCAATACTCTATAGAGGGATTCACAACCTGCACACAGAAACTTTATGTTCACTCCTCAAGCAGTCAAACGTAACTTTAACCAAGAAGATGATGGGTGAAAGATTTTGAATGCATCTCAATCACTGGCACTGCTATGGACAACCTTCCACAACACAGTTTTTTGCCCGTCCGTACCATTGGAGAAGTGGTCCACCCATATGCAAATCAGTCATGTACTGTCACAAATGGGAGCAGCCCAGCCTGAACTGCAAGGCCAGGCCGCCTACGCACAGAAACACAAGGAACCCCAGACATGTTTTATCATTGTTGGGCCTCATCAGTGAGGTGTAGCTTGGTTCATAATGTCACATGAGGCAGAAAGATGTCTGGGGAAAATCGTGATCTTGTGCAGGAGGGATGTGAACAAGCAGTTTGGGTTGAACAGCCCCTTTTCGGGTGGGATCGTGTCTGATTTGCATAGGTCTTTCCCCCTTTGTAATAGCTCCACAGGTAAAGAACGATGGTCTGGAGGGTTGCCCAGAGCATTGCCAGAGGTTTAGTTTAATTCTAAACCTTCCATCCATCACTCTTTTGTTTTGATTGAGTCACCCTGAGTGGGATAAGTATGCCCAGACGTGTGTCCAATGCATGCTGGGCCTAGAGACCCAAGCTAATCCTCAATAATGACACCCAATGAGGCCAAAACATGTCTGGGGATGCTTGTGGTCTCGTGCAGAAGGGAAGTGACCAAGTAGATCAGACTGGACTACCCCTTTTAGGGTGGGACCAAGCCCGATTTGCATATGGTCTTTCCCCTTTTTTGATATTAATTCTAAACCTTACAGTCATCACCTCTTTTGTTCCAATCATAAATAAACATCAATTTGTAGACAATACCCATCTGTACCTCAGAGTGGCCTTTTTCTACGATGACAAACGCATTTGTAAATGTATTGCCACCATTAAAATGTAGATGACAAGACAAACACATACCTAATTATCAACCCAACTAAAATGGCATTTATTGTCCTCAGTCACCCACTAGTAATCTGGCTGAATGACATTCATATGAGTGCGTTCACTTCTCAACTCATCCCCTCGGCCTAATCCCTCAGGTCCATCAAAGCCACTAACACTGCCTTCTAGCACCATATAAACTAAAGAAATCAGACCACTAGGTATTAGCTCACACTATGAGTGCAAGATTAAGGACTTCCTTTCACCACAGTACTTCTGGACTATGGTTCAAGCCCTTCTGATTACCCGCATTAATGGGAGAAAGGCCCTTCTCACTGGGCTGAGTGCTGGACTCTTGCCATTTATCAAGGCGGTCCATCACACTAAGATAACAGCCTCCAAGATATTTGACCACCTCACCCCCATTGTATGACCTACCCTGGTTACCTATCCCCACTATGACTCTCTTCAAAATAAATTGACTGTATCACATGCAAGTCAGCAACCTCCTTGGAGCCTGTCTACCGTGCTGCCAAACCTACCACCTCTAGCAGCACATGCTCTTCAAGGAGCAAGACCATCACAGGGCTTGAAATAAAACTGTCACACCTGGCGAAGACCAGGGAAGAGACCTTCTCTTGCTAGTCTCCATTTGTAAGGAATTCCTAGGTGTAACTGATGATCCACTGTCTCTGGATAACCACATTTTAGGAGTTTATTTATGTATTTATTTGACATTTGTAGAGTGCTTCGAACCGTGTGCATCTGGGCGCTGGTTACATGCAAGACAAGGAGATAAACAAACAGTCAGGTTGATAGGACCTGTGTCTGGTTGCTAGTTACAGGGGAGCATGACCCAGACCGCGAGTGCTATCATTTACAGACATAGGAGGATTGTACATTTGTAAAGTTGTCATGTAAATTTACCCATCTTTTTCTCTAGCACACATTTAGCATTCCATTGCTCCAGAGCCAGGTTATCACTATAAAACACACACATACAAAATCAAATACTACTGTTAGACCTCAAGACCTGCTGTTCGGAGGGGACATGGCCCATACATTCACACAGAACTGTGCCTTTTGGCCCAATACACACTTGCATATGGCTAATCCCTTACTGTAATGGATCAGACAGACTAAAAAAATGATGGGTTGAAAAACGTGCAAGACAAAGAACAGTGTTATGCTCATTTCAAAATGTTCCATCATTCATTATCATTTACTAAGCCCTCGTTTTGTCACCTAACCTTAAGCCAGAGAACAGATCATATGAAAGTCATTTGTAAGGCACCTCAATTGCAGGGACGTCCTTTGGGGTCACCAGGGGTCGCACCTGTGACCCCTTGTGTCTATCTTGCCACAAGTGTAGTCTCCCTTACAACCCCTATGAAAAGCAATCATTATATTTTGTCTTTCTTGAATTCTATACAATAAGTTCTAGACTCATTAAAGGTTTATTTCAGGGGTACTTCAGGGGGTGAGTCATGACTTAGGGCCTCATCAGGATTTGGGCAGGAGAGGTAAAAATGCAGCAGTAACGCTATTACTGCCGCAGTACTGTTCCGCCCAATCCCGAGTTTTGGGAAACTCAGAGCATTCTACTCCAGCTTTCAGCTGTGGTGAATGCACCGACTGTCTGCCCATTTTTGGTGCAATTATGGCGGTAATTGCGCCGTAAATTACCCATTGTGGACTCCAAATAAATGGGGATTTACCGTGGTACTGCAACTTGTGATCCGGTGCTAATAGCGCCAGACCAAGTTGCGGTAACGCTGATTGCATTGGATGTTATCCTGGCATATTTACTGCTGTGATGCCGCCCACTCATGATGAAGCCTTTAGTCTGTTCTTAAATACCTCAAATTCACAATGCAGACAAAAAACTCCAAAAAACATTTAGATTAGAAAAAAATGAATTTACTTTTTCACAGGTTGCAGTTATAGCATGTTTTATTCTGCCGTTCACGATCATCACAAGAATTCCATCTCGGTATCCTCGGTCACTTGAAAAAATCTGTGTGCCTAAAAGCTTGTGTAGAGTGTAGAAATGTTTGACCACAGCACATGAAGTGGCCCTTGATTTTATTGTGCCACAATTAATGCTCTGTTGTAATGTGTCTATCTTTCCTATCTCCATGGCATGCTGTTCGCTACTCTAAATTCTTTAATACACTGTTATGAACCTTCTCAATTGTATAGATGTTGCCAACCTCTGAAGCCTGACAAGTAGATCCACGCATGCTTGACATGTGGCCAACATTGCACCAGACCTGCAGATTAACGGCCCTGCTGTTAAATCTCAGTTACCAGTTTAATGGTATCTACTACAGAGTGTAAATTGCTTTCTGACTTTGAGAACATTCAGACATGTAATTGCTCATTTTACTCTAACCGGTAAGTTAGCTCAGTGGGTTGAGTGCTCACTGTTGCATTGCATGTTTGATCTGCAGGTTGCAGGTAAGAATCCCAGCAAGACCAACTCAGCCTTTCACCCTTCTGAGCATGATCAATGAGTACCAACACAGGTTGTGTGATATTGTATGTATATTTGTTCTATATAGAGCACTTAAGTGTAAGTGCTATATATTAACACATCATTATCATTTGGCCTTGGACATCTGCTTGCATTCACAGTAATTTGGTAATATGGGCCTATGCACACTGATATTAACGCTACATAGGTTGGTCCATTGTTACATTAAATGTATATCACTTTACAGTGATATCTTAACCATATTTCTCATAGTGTACTTACGAACAATGCTATGTGATGCCACTTCCTGTTTTGCCAAGGCGTGAAAGGCTGTGTTCCATTACATCCTGTGATGTCACTTTGAGGTGGAATCAAATGACATCATTTCCTGTGATGTCATCAGAGGTTAAGAGTTATGTGGTGTCGCTTCCACTAGCCCAGGCATTTTGGAGAAATTACATCCCTGCTCAATTGGTTGATGCACCAGAAACACAGCACCTTTCACTGATAATACATCTTGCAAGCATTCTGCTTGAGCACATAACTCTGTGATCAGCAGATGGGACTTCCAGTTTAAGGGGTAAATGTGTCCCCTTCTCACTGCTAACTCTGCTATTGTCTGTTGCAGGACAAAATAAATGAGTACCCTGAGCAAACAAATGTTTAGAGGAAATGAAAGGTATTGGTGCCTGGATAGCGCAGCTCCTTTAATGTGCATAGTCAGCACCTAAAATGCCAATCGGTTGACAAAGCTTCGAAGAAATGTGGAAAGGATAAATACCTTTTTCTGTACAATGCATAAGGATTGTGGGAAATGCTGGCAAATTGATGGAGAGGGCTGTAAAACAGGACCCTTTCCCAAACAGAAAGCACATAACAAGCAGAGGTGTTTACATGCTCAGTCCTGATGATATAGGCCTGATTAGTAAGCACATCCTGCACTTTTGCCATTTAACTAGTCAACCCCTGGAAAACAGCAGCTCATTCCCCATCTGACACCAGAGAGTTGTCAAGTTGGTGTGGAGCCCAGTTAGTCCTGTGAGGAGAAGGGCTTCAATTACTAACCAAACCTTGGATCTGTTGCCTTTTTCAGAGAAGGCACCTTTTGACCACTTGCCTTACAGTGAACCCAGGTATGAACAGTGCTCACATTCTCACATCCACATGTTTTGGACAACATTGTAGGGAAGCAAACAAAGGAATGGGTTGTACTAAACCCATCAATAAATTCAACAAAATAAAATATCACCCATCTGTTTTTTTCAATAAAGAAAACCCATAGCAAATCGGCGAGTGCAGTTGATGCTTTACCTGATCAGCCTACCTGGTTTGAGGCCCAAGGAGACTTTTGTAAATCGAAGGTCTGACCTGCAGAGATTCAATTGGGCAATATCTCAACACCGAATCCTGGAGGATGTAACAGTGAACCTAGAACAACTAAAGGGGGGAAATCCATGTTAACGGGTTGAGAGAAGGCATCTCCTTTCAAAAATTACAACATTTCCCTCCCAATAAGAGTATTATCCCACATCTATGTTCACCCCTTTCGGGCCAGCTACCTCCTCAATACAAACGTGTTCTTGGCTACTAATATGCAGGTTTTGGATTCAGCCTTTTAAATATCTGTCAAACTGACATGACGAACTCCACATACCAAGCAGCACAGCCAACTTTGTCAGGAATCAGTGTTTCTGGACTCGCACCCATGTTACAATTTATCTGTTCCTTTATCTGACTCTGTAGTCCAACCAACTGTGGTGGATTCAGGAATTCCGGACTTGCACGCACTGGATAAGTCACCTAACCTTGTATTTGCACTTAACAAAATTGAATTGGTGGTTTGGTCAATTCACTGCCATCTTTGCTTTCTCAAGAGGCTGAGGGGGCAGTATGTCCTCCACCGATGGAAGCCACAACCATAACTGCACTTGATTTTGGCAGACCCAATGGGGGTTTCGCATTATGCTACTGGAACATTGGCAAACCCAATAAGGACTTACCTATCCAAGAATTGATGCATTAACATTGATATGCTATCCTACCAATGAGAAGATGAGGGCCTCAAGCTATATATTAAGATACTGAATGGTCCTACAAGTTATTCACCGGTCCAGAAGACAGCCAACTGGACTAGAACTTCATACTTTGCACTTTGAAAATGCAATTTACATTTCTCTAAAAAATGTCCGAAGTGCAAGTACTGATCAAAAGTGTTCTGTTTTGATCTAATGATATAATTGATCTGGATCAAAAAGGTCTCTATAACCTGTTTTAATTCTTTTCTCTTTTTTCCCTTTTCCTTGAGCATTCTATGCAAATACTACGGGGATCACTCACAAATTTCTTTCTCTCACCCTGGGTTTTATCTATTTTGAGTTTATACTAACTTTTACTTACAAGTGGGTCTTACCCACATGGTCTGAAGGTCAGATCAACACAACCATAATATGATAAATGATTTGTACAATTTTCTTTTCTTTTCTTGTTTCTTGTCACAGAAAATCTAGATTTTGTGTTTTATGCTCCTGTGTGTTTGCAGTTTCTCAATTTTGATGTGGAATAATAATAATTCTTTCATTTTGTTTCATCAAACCAAGCTGTGTGTCCGTGTTTTTTTGGCACATAATACATGTGCACTGGGGGATTTGATGTTGCAAGACCCACAGCATTGATACACCTTCAGAAGACTAATTTGCAATGCATCAGCACCTGTGTCATTAATATTTAGCAGTATTATTTCTCAATTTGATCTGTCCACCAACTTTTGCGCCATAAATGCACATGAAGCTGTGATTGGCAGAACTCCCCAGTCCGGCAATGGACCTTCTCCAAAGGTGTCATCTTTATGGCCTCTCAAGCTCCTTATCTTCACCCCCTTTCTTTGGTCCGGGGGCTTTACCGGAGACTCTGATCCAGTGGTATCATCCAGGGGTGGGTTCTCCAAGGATCCGGCGCTGCCGGGCAATCATTTTGTTATCTAGGGTAAAAAGAAAAAGACAAATTAAGTACCCAGCACAATACATTTTTCATCACTCTTTCACTGGAGCGCCTAAAAATAAAATTGAAATTATCTATAAATACATGTCTGCCATTCTGGAACACCTGAAAACAAATGTACCATTATACACATCAAAACACATATCTCACATCAGGCAATCAAACAATTTCAGAGAAACCTTTCACTCTGCACTCATTTTTTTCTTTCTAACTAGTCTCAACTTGCTCAAGCCTTTTCACCTCATGATTCGGGTGGAACGGCTTTATTTGATTTACATGGACAAATTGTTCCGCAGTCATCTGACCATCCTTCTTAACTATCCTGTATACCACAGGGGAGACCTTGTCTATTATTCTAAAGGGACCTTGCCATGCTGCAAGAAATTTAGAGTTTTTATGCTTGCCCTCTCCAAAGTTGAACTTATAAACCTGATCCCCACTTCATATTCCTATACAGATGTTTTACTATCCTAATATGTTTTTGCAATGTCGGCGTCCTTTTCCAAATTCTGCTGCACAAATGCAAATGCATGTTGTAAGTGCTTCCTCACCTCTTCCACATATTTGTGAATTGTGGAGGCATTTACAAATGTTTGCTCATGGGTCCTGTACAGTAAATACTGTGGCAGTACCATTTTCCTTCCTGTTATTACTTCATGAGGGCTGAGATTTGTTGATTTGGCGGGAGTCGATCTAATGGCCATCAATACTAAAGACAGCTGAAGGTCCCAACTAGAACCTGCCTCAGCCACACATTTCTTTAATATCTCAACAATTGACCTGTGGTTCCTTTCCACGCTACCTGAAGAAGACAGGCGGTATGATATGTGTAGTTTCCTTTTCACACCCAATATCTGCCAAATTTTGGTCATTAATGCACTAGTGAAATGGCTTCCCTGGTCTGACTCTTTCCTTTGGGGTAACCCAAATCTTGAATGAATATTATTTACCAGTAATGTGGCTGCCATTTGTGCACTGCAATCCAGTGCTGGAATGCATTTCACCCATTTGGACATAAAACAAACCACTGTGAACAAATATTTATTTCCTCTGGCTGATCTTTTTACAGGCCTGACATAGTCAATTTGCAAATCAGACCATGGAAGGGTCAAAACTCTTTTCACTAATAGTGCTCTATTCGTAGGTGAAGCAGGTTGAAATTGGGCACATACTAGACACCCTCTGGTGTACAGTTCCACATCTTGGGACATGTGTGGCCAATAAGCGTAATCTTTTAAAATGTCCAATGTTTTTTGTGAACCCATGTGTCCTGCAGTTATCGCATCATGTGCATGATGTAACATCAGTACCCGAAACGACAAGGGCACCACCCATTGGATTTGACCTGTCACAGAATCTCTAATCATCAACCCATCCTGTAACCTAATTCTCTTTTTGTTCATTAACAGTACCCTCAACTCCTCTTTCCATTTGCAATCTTTTTCAGTCAGAGTATTTTGTTCTGCATCTACCAAGTGATCATAAAATATGCTTAAAATTGAGTCTTCTTTTTGCGCTTTGATTAGGTCTTGATCTGGGGTATCAAAACTACATTGTACCACAGGCTGCTCAACTGCTTTTGGAGATTTTGAGTGTGTTGTTGCATCTACCTGTACTTCACCAAGTAGGTGTTCAATAGGAAACAACTCTCCCATCACTGCTCCAATTCTGGCTAACTGATCTGCCTTGTCATTCCCCTCCTTGTCCTCACCTAGTGTTCTTAAATGGCCTCGGATTTTTCTCCAATGTATTATTAAATCATTTTCTGACACAAGTTTGTCTAAGGCTTGAATCATCCTGACATGTTTAAGAGGTTTTTTGTTATATGTGAGCATACCTTTTACCTTCCAACCAGGTAAATATTCTATCAAACTGTTTTGCGCATAATCAAAATCGGTCACTAGAACTCTCCTGGAGTTTGTTTTCAACTGCGGCAGCGACTGCTTTCTAGATAGCATTCAATTCTGCAATCTGACTACTTCTAGGCCCAATACTCAAGTTTACTCTTGGAATATTGTCACATTTACACCAGATATTTCCTATTCCTGCCACAAGTAATTTTTCTGTGTTATTTTCCACATGGTATACACAACCATCTACCTACACAGCTGTTAAATCCCTAGATACATCCTTATTGAATGCTTTGTGCAGGGATGGTTCAAATTCATTCAAACATGATTCGATTTCTGCTTCATCGGTTGCACATTCGGCTGCACAACCATGCAGTTATGCTAGCCCTTGGGCAACTGGACTCTTTTCATTTTGTCCATATCTCGTTTTGTCCAATCCAAAAATGTGTTGGTTCTTTATTCTGAACTTTGGGATCTCCTCCCTGTCAATTATTTGCTGAAGCATTTTCTCATTAATGAAACTTCTTTCCCTCTTACGCATTAAGGTGGCTTCTATCACTTCAGAATGCCCATTCACCCGGATAGGGATCCGTGCATGTCCATCTTCCATGCATATTTCTGAAAGGGTTGAAACTGTTTTTCTCTGTTTACTTCTGGAGTAACATTTGGCTAGCATTTCTTTTTGTTTAAATAAAAGCGCAATGTGTTATATATCTCCAGAGACTGTTTCTCTTTTTCACCTCGCATTTCACCCTGACACATTAGAATGACAGTGACACTAGGCACACAGCCATTCTGAAGATACACTTCCACTGCATCATCTGACTTAGCCACAGCATGGCATTCTTTTACACTGTTGTTCTGTGACATCACCTTCTTAGGCCCAAATGGTTTTTTGGCTAAGGACCATAAGACCCCATTTACCCCATCAATGAGGGGCGACCAACCTTTTCAGACAATTTTTCCCCATCAGAAACTGTATTCCACTGAGAGGTTTGATCAATACTTCCTGTCTCATCCGGTGTTTCCTTATCTTTATGTCAACCTCAGTGACACCTTTGATAGGTATTTTCTTACCATTGAAATTGTACACAGAGCATTCATTTTGTCTCACTTTTATAAGATTTTGTGGGGATCTTCCTTCATTGATACTTTTTACTAACTCTTTGGACATGACTGTAGCCTGTGCACCCTTGTCAATCATTGCAAATGCATTGCATTTTTCCTCCACAGTGATAGGAGCATAATACCTGTCATCAACTTCCTCTAGCACACACAAAAAGTGTGAATTTTTACTGATTTCAGGACTCACCTTTCTTTGCCCCTTTTCACTCCTTGCTAAACACATGGGCATGTGAAATTATATTTTCCCTCCTTTTTGTCCACTTCATTTTGGACTCCTTAGCCTATTCCTATGGGCTCAGAACTCAACTGGACCTTGGCAACAGACTGTTCTCTGCGACTGGAATTACCAGTATCCTCACTACAGCCTTGTGACTGGTTATTTTCACAAGTGTCACATTGCAGCCTATCATTTTTCGGCACATGACACCTATCTGAGTTGTCTTTTTAGTGTCTTGGAATACTTGTGGCTCAAAATAATCCTCAGGTGACTGGCCTGCACACTCCCTCTGAGCTTACATGTTTCTTGTCTGGATTTTCAACAGTATTCTGACTATCAAGGGAGGATATTTTAACAGTGAATCCTGCCTCTTTATCAGATGTTTTATCTTCACATAAAATGTTCTTTTTAAGTCTGTCTCTCTGTTCTTTAGGTTTTTCTTGTTCATGTTCCCCTTTTTTGATCTTCATCTGCACACACCTCGATAGTCTGGTTCAGCTCTAAATTGAACCAGACCTCCTTTTTGTGTGTTGTGTTTGTGTATCCCTTGTTTTACATTAATTTTTTGGTACTTATATTTTTATATCAGCAAACAATTCAGGACCGTTACACAAAACTGGTTCATGGGCTTCTGTTTTTTATCATTGTAAGCGATATTCAATCAACACTACAGCTAAGTCAATGCCTAGTCTGGGATGCTGAGGAAAACCCTTATTGATGTATTTTTATTTCCAGTTCAGTACTCTGGATGACAACCCTTGTATAACACCCCCCTCTTAGAATCCTTCTGACCCCACTGAGCCAAGAAGTAGGTTTGTTTTGCAAATTAAAAAGGTTTATTTGAAAAATTAACAAGATATATATATCACACCTTTATAATAAATTAATAATTGATATCACACTTATGGATATAATGTTGATCAACAATGGGTAATCTGGCACTAGCACACCTCTTTACAATCAATGAGGAGTTAGTATAGGATGGATAAGGGAGCAAAAATACTTTTATGGTTTCAAGGGAAAAGCAATGAGGAATAAAATGCAGTACGGAAATAACTTGATATGGCTTCAACAAAAGACAATGTAATCACTTTTCCTTGACAATTCACTCACCCCCTTTATACAATATAAGGAGATGGAAAGGAGAGCACACAGTCTTCAAGAATCCCAACAAATCACACTTGATAATGCAATACACAGTTCCAGTTCCCCCAGCAAGCTTAGAGAAAACAGGTATGAGTTTTAAACACAGGCGAATTACTTTGAAATGTGGTGGCAATGAAGTGAAAAGATACTAAAATTGATTTTAATTCCCTGCAGGAGGTTCAGGGTGAGGGAGAGATACTTTATATTAGTTCAGGCTCACTTTAGCAATGCTCTATGAATGATTAGCAGATTGCAAACAAATTTTAGCAAAGAGAAGCAAAAAGCTGCTGATTTTTACAGATGAAGAAATTGCAAATCGCGGTAAATTTCACGAGTGCGTGTCTCGTGATTATGGAGGCACTATAAAGAGTAGCAAGTCGGTTCTAGGTCCGTTGGAAAGCCTAGAATCCCAGCTTTAAAATGAAATTTTGTTCCTAGCCCAAACGGTTCAAGAGATACGGACGATTTAATAAAGGTAGATTTTCGGATTTAAAGTAAAACTCAAAATGACAGGTGACAGCTTGCAGCTGCAGAATTGACAGGTGACAGTTGTGCAGCTTTAAAAATGACAGATGACACGATTTCTAGGAGGCTGTTCTAATTAGGTTGAAATAGTTTGGATTAGATTATTTTAACTAAGAGATTGGGTTCTGCACAGTTCTGGCGGATACTCACTCCTAATTTTGAAATGAATGGGCCTCGTCACGGATCTGGTCAACACGTCCAGCGGCGGTTCTCTCTGCTCGGAGGGTCAATCAGGCACCGGTTCTGCTCACAGCGATCCGGATCTCTGGTTCTGCTCCCAGCGGTCTGGGTCTGGTCTGCGGTTCCAGCAAAAGTTCTTGGCAAAGAATTCAAACAGCTCGCCCGGCTGTTGAATAGTTTGGTTAGGTTTGCTGGATTCTGAAGGCCTGCTGATAATACCTTTGCTTGCAGTGGGCCTTCTAGGTTCAAAGTTCTGTAGTCTATGGGTCCCTGGTTCTGGTCTCTGTCTGGATGGGATGTCGGCCGTCAAAATGCTCTGCAGAAATGGAAAATGAATGTCTCTACCTGTCCCAGCAGTCTCTTTTTATGTGTTTTGGAAGTGGGTGCGTGCGTGCTGAGCTAAGCCTGCCCCTCTCTACTTGTCATTGGCTCAATTCTCCCCTCTCCCATGATTGGGGGAAGGAAATGGATTGTCATCATGATGAGGTCTGTTTATGGGTCAGAGGATCCTCGCCTGGTCAATTTGCCCACAAATCTATATTTGATTCAAATACATATTTCCCAGATACACAATTTGTTGAAATTACATGTACACATTATATATTCCTTATGGTCCATGCTTGTCCGCCTCTGATCTTCCTGGGGGCTTGCATTCAAAAATGACAACATTTTGCGCTTTTTGGTCAGTTTACCAATATCGGACATTTACCAAAAATTACACAAATGTGCGCAAGGAGTGTGGACATTAATTGATGAAGTGTCAGATTTTTAACATGCAGACATTTGGAGTAAGACCCTATTTTCCGCTAGCAACCCCCCAAAATACACCACAGGGTCCTAACACCTCTTAAAACGTGCACAGAAAAATCACAAGAATAATGATATTACTTATATAATTCTGACAAGTCCGTACTATGAATTATCCATCATTTTTAAAATTATGCTCTGGCCCAGATGGGTGTGGTTTAGGTTCCAAAGCACATGGGGGAAGCTTCTGTCTGTCCCCGCCTCCAGCACAGGTGGCTCCCAGAGGCACTTCTCCTCCCACTTCTCCAAAGAGGAAGCTATTTTACTACCCCCCAATATAACATTTGCCTGAGCCCAGCACAGTGCTTTGTTCAACCTCCTGCAGGTGCCCCTCCCCTAATCTAATCAGAGAGGTGTCATCTCCTTTTGGTGGGGGAAGCAGGATGCAGCTCGGCCTGGGAAGAGTGGCTGAGCAGGTTTCTCCTGTCAGGGGTAGTTGTCAGGCAGAATTCAGCTAAATGTAACTTTAGTTCCCAGTTTAAATCAACTTACAATTTTTACATATACATTAAATAATTACTTCCTTCAAGTCATTTCAGAATATAGTTTTACATTGTATCCACCTCTTAGCAAGTCTTTCCTTGGCCTGGTTTGGGTTCATCTGTTCCGTTTCACACAAAAGTCTGGTGGTTTTAAAACGCCGGCTTTCTGATAGTGGTGAGTACCGGTATTGCATCCATTTTTGAGTTGTCTTGAATTTGACAGGGGATTGTTGCTATTGTTTTGATGGGCATCCTTACATTTGAGTGGTTATGTGGAACCCCCCCCACAAGAAGGATGAATCTTTAGAGTGGTCTTATGCCCATGATTTCAGCAAATTTTTGAAATCAGTAAAACTGATTTTTTGAACAAAGGTCCCCGGTATTAGCTATCTTGCAATGTTTGGAATGGACATTTGGAGCTTGCACTCAAAGAAACAGAGCTGATTTAAAAGCGCTTTTGCTCTGACAGGAGCTGCTATTTTTCCTTTGGCACCACCTTTCACCCCTGGCACTTTTGGTATGCGCACAACTGCGCGGTTCTCCTGGACTCTGGGATGGAATGATGGGCGGTGACAGCTCATCCCCACATCTACCCAGTCTATTGATTCAGCATGGGTCAAAACCCTTCACATCATTGCAGGGGCTATCAAATAGTAATTTGTTGTCAGAACGCATAAGACCACTCCTATGACATTCTGCACCTTCACTTGGCTGCTGTTTTTGGACTGCACGAGTTTTCCTATTTGTTTAGACAATATTTTATCTTGGGTCTCTAGGCACTGAACTCGATCCATGTCCCTGGATTCCTCTTTTTGCAGCCTAGGTCGATATTGGTTAAATTCACCCTGATTCGGCCTATTCTGGTACCTCTCAGGAGATTGATTTCTATTTGGGTTGTCTCTGAACTCATGGGCCCTAGGAGGTGGATATCGCGGTGTGACCATTCATTGACTGTGGTCGACTGGTGGTGGTGACTTGTTATAATGGTGCGGGACATAATTCATATTGTGTCTATCATTTGACGGGAACTGTCCCCTATGTTGATTTCCATTTTCAATTAATCTATCCACGTACCATGGACTTTCTTTATGGCCATATACAAAGGTATTAGGGTCAAACCTGCTCTGCACCCCCAGTGTCTGGTATGGGCAATTTTTCTTTTGATTTTGACTTTGATTGCTATTCATGCCTGACATATCGGGTCATAATCCCAGCCTAGGGTTATCCCCCAAATATCTAGGACTAATGTAAGTCTCTCTATTGCTCGGGTCACTTGATTAGTACACATGATTTTGGGGTGGCATGCCCATTTGATTCGGCGTCATATTGTTCCGTGCCTGAGTTTGGGCTGATTCATGTGGCATTTTTGCAGATTTTGTCTCCATCATTGCCGGTGTGGAATCTTTAGATTTTGATTTTGTCTCTCTGACCATAGATTACCTCATACAGTTTAGTCCCTTGTTCTACTATCCACTCTAACGATTTTCTTCTGTCAAATTCTCAAAATAACTGTGATATAATGTCTTTTTGCAGACCACAAAAGTATGCAGTCTTAAATTCTGCAGAATTAGGACTAAAAGACACATCAAAACGGGGAAATGCTCTTTTTAACTCTTGGAGGAACTGGCAAGGTGACCTATCTGACTTTGCTGTCAATGTATATGCTGCTTTCTTAGCGTCTTGCATCGACTGGCAAGGTGAGAAGTGATGTCTAATCTCTTTCTCAAAGTCTGCCCATGACAGGTTCTCCTGCTCATTGAGACCCCCAATGACACTAGCAGTTGCAGAATTAAGTGTTAAACAAAGGTACTGCCTATACTGTTCCCTAGGTATATATTGTATACTGTTTCTCAATGGTCTTCTAAGCAACAATCACCTCCATTTTTGAATGGTTTAACCAAAGTCTTGATTGATTTTCATTGTTTTGATGGGGCTGCTTGGCGCATTTTGGGGTGCATTATTCTGTCGCTCATTTCTTTTCTCAGATGGACAGGTCTGATGGTTAACACCGGCGGGTGAAACAAATCACCCAATGGGCTACAATCAGACCTAGCCACAGGTATAACTATTGTTACATTGTTCCCTTGGGCAGGGCTGGGGCTAATCTCAACTCTGTTAAATGTAGTGCCTTGTCTACTTTCCTGAGATTTAAAACTAAATATTTGCTGTTCCAAATCTTTACACCGTTTATGAAGACGGTCTGCTTCCTGACAAAGGTTAGAGTTCTCATCACTAATCTTATTAATCACGGCCTGCATTTAATTTATTTGCATTTGGCACTGGTCAAACTCTCTGTCCTTCTTGTCATTCTCCTCTAATATTTTAACCATTTCGTGTTCTATAGCATGAAATTCCTTTTCTTTCACCATGTTATTCTTTTGAATCGTTTGCATTTCCAAAATAGCATCATCCTTGTCTTGTCTTATTGCATCAATGACCCCTTTTAGTTGCATCATTTCCTATTCACTCTACTACAACTGCCTTTTTTTTAGACAGCTGCTTATACATTTCATTAGATTTAAAATGCATTTCTGTGTAATTCCATTTTAAGGCACTTCATTTGCTCAACTGCGGCTTCCAAACTGGCCTATAACTTTTTAATTACCTCACAATTGTTCCCTGCATTTTTAAAGAGTGATTTAGGAGAAACCATAGTTTAGCTTACAATCCCATGAAGCACTCTTTTTCCCCATTCCTGTCTGGAGCCCTGAAAAGTCTCAGTAGGCAGACTTGTACAATACTCCCTTCTACAAAAATGCCTTGTAATGATTCCTTTTGCACTTCTTCACAAATGTGGTCCTTCCATAAAATTGCATTTTCTGATGACCACAACCCATGGGCAAATAGCTTTGCCTCCATGTAGTTCGCCAGCTCAGAGGAATCCACTCCAATCTGAGACATGATGACACAGGGAGCAATGCCACTCTATCATATCACAGAAATAGTTCCCTTTTTTTAAGTCCACAAACTGGTTTAAATTTCCCACAGGCCAACACACCAAAATATGTTCGAGATTTTGTCTGTGGAGATATACCTAATCACGTGGTATTCTTTTATGGTGGTAAAGCAGTATAGCATTATGGTGATAATGCTGCCTCAGAATACTCTAAAACCTGTACTTCATCCCGGGTCCTCCCTAGAAGGAAGTTACCAAACCTTTACACTTGTATTTGGACTGTGTCACTTGTCGCTCCCACCAACATAGCTATGAGGCTGAGCTAATGCCTTGATGGCAAATCTGTTCAACTGTAAACATGCACAGCTGACATACCACTCACTCATACACCCTGTCTAACTACAGAGCCCACAATAGACTAAATTACATAACCCAAATGCCATAAGAATGTGTCCGAGCACATAGTGATTTTTGTGATGTATATTTATCGTGGCAAATAGCTTACCAATCATGAAATGCAACATTTAAACAGCAACGCGTTTGACGGTGCGAATGTGAATAAGCTAGAAGAAACAGGGAAAATCTATTTCAAAATAAGCACAGCCCAATAACAAAATGAAATGTATTCAATTCGCTCCGACCTTGGATCGTGGCACTTGGCAGAAGCCATGCACAATCACTTGATCTTGTAACTTTTTTCAAGAAAACATTTGCTTGACATTGAACCTTACAAGAAAAGAGCCCCTTCTGGCTAATTAAAAAAAACACACATCCATTCAATCGTGCATGCATCCTCACTTATGGACTGACATATCTACCTCACACACGAGAAGATTCTTGCTCTGCTATCTTTGGAACACCCCTCTGGCTGAGTTTGGCAGCAAATGTAGTGTTGCGACCTCTGTACATTCCAGCCCCACATGGATGACCCCACAGGGATGACTCTCTGCCAGGATAACTGCTCCCCTGTCTCTCGTCATCTTCTGCTATCTCCCAGTAAGTTCTGCAGCTCTCCCAGTCTCCTGCTTGTGCTTGTCTGCTGTTCGTCTGCCTACTGTTAAGAAGGATTTCTGAACTCTGCCCAGGAGGGGCAGAGGTTCAGAAGGCCAACCTAGTTTCTTGAAACAGGGTAAGCTCTGCACAAGCCAGACCAATCAGGGTAGCTATGGCAGGCGGTCAAGACTTAGGGGGTAATTCATAGAATGCAGCGCACAAGTGGCGCACGCGGCTGGCGCACAGTGTGCGCGTGCGAATCCCTGCGCCAGCCGCGTGCGCTAAAATCCATTTCCGCGCACACCGTATTCATGGATTCCAGCCACCAAAACCAGCCGTGGCGCACAGTGGCGCAGCGACCCTGCAGCAGCGCCAGTTACGCCCCCAAGAACGCCTCTCGCGCAGGGAAAAGCCATCAAAATCCCCAATCCAGCGCAAAGGGCTGCGCCAACCCTGTACCAGCACGGCAAGCGGGCTACGTGTATCACTGGGGTGCGCGGGAAGTACCTCACGAGATTGGCCCCGTGCTAGCAGGGTACGCGTATTTCAGGGGTGCGTGGGAAGTTCCACATGCGATTGCCGCAGGGTACATGCATTTCGGCGTGCGGGGGAAGTTTCACACGCGACATCAGCAGGGTACGTGTATTTCAGGGGTGTGCGGGAAGTTCCACACGCGATTGGCCCCGTGCGAGCAGGGTACACGTATTTCAGGGGTGCACGGGAAGTTCCACACGCGATTCCAGCAGGGTACGTGTATTTCAGGGGTGCGTGGGAAGTTCCACACGCGATTACAGCAGGGTACACGTATTTCAGGGGTGCGCAGGAAGTTCCCCACGCGATTTCAGCAGGGTACGTGTATTTCAGGGTGCGGGGGAAGTTTCACACACGACATCAGCATGGTATGTGTATTTCAGGGGTGCGAGGGAAGTTCCACACGCAATTTCAGCAGGGTACGCGTATTTCAGGGGTGCGCGGGAAGTTCCACACGCGATTTCAGCAGGGTACGTGTATTTCAGGGTGCGGGGGAAGTCTCACACGCGACATCAGCAGGGTACATGTATTTCAGGGGTGCGCGGGAAGTTCCACACGCGATTCCAGCAGGGTACGTGCATTTCAGGGGTGCGCGGGAAGTTACACACGCGATTTCAGCAGGGTACGCATATTTCAGGGGTGCACGGGAAGTTCCACATGCGATTTCAGCAGGGTACGTGTAAATTGGAGTGCGGGGGAAGTTTCACACGCGACATCAGCAGGGTATGTGTATTTCAGGGGTGCCCGGGAAGTTCCACACGCGATTGGCCCCGTGCGAGCAGGGTACGCATATTTCAGGGGTGCACGGGAAGTTCCACACGCAATTTCAGCAGGGTACGTGTATTTCAGGGGTGCGCGGGAAGTTCCGCACGCGATTTCAGCAGGGTACGCGGATTTCAGCGGTGCGCGGGAAGTTCCACACGCAATCTCATCAGGGTACGTGTACTTCAGGGTGCGGGGGAAGTATCACACGCAACATCAGCAGGGTACGTGTATTCCAGGGGTGTGCGGGAAGTTCCACACGCGATTCCATCAGGGTACGTGTATTACAGGGGTGCGCGGGGAGCACCACACGTGAATTGCACGTGTGGGTCCTCCCAGGTGTTCCCTCTACACCCTCCACGGCCCCTGCAGGTGGCTCACACCACAGGGGCCTACCCTGCACATGTCCTGCAGGCACCCCATCCACCATGGCCATGCCCCCCAGCCAACCCACATGTCAACTTGCACTACTGCCCACCAACGCATGTCCCCCTGCACCCCCAGCCACCAGGGGCACCCTCCACAAGGCCCCCACCCATGTCTCCCACCACCCCCCAGCACTGTGGGGCACCTGCCAGCAGGCACCCACCCATGTCCAACTCATGTTCCCCACCACCCCCACCCCCCAGCACTGTGGGGCACCTGCCAGCAGGCCCCCACCCATGTCTTCCACCCCTCCCACCCCCCAGCAGTGCAGGGGCACCTGCCAGCAGGTCCCCACCCATGTCTCCCACCCCCCCCACCCCCCAGCACTGTGGGGCACCTGCCAGCAGGCCCCCACCCATGTCCAACTCATGTTCCCCACCACCCCCACCCCCAGCACTGTGGGGCACCTGCCAGCAGGCCCCCACCCATGTCAGGCCCCCACCCATGTCCAACTCATGTTCCCCACCACCCCCACCCCCAGCACTGTGGAGCACCTGCCAGCAGGCCCAAACCCATGTCCAACTCATGTTCCCAACCACCCCCACACCCCAGCACTGTGGGGCACCTGCCAGCAGGCCCCCACCCTGGTCTCCCACCCCCCCACCCCCCAGCAGTGCAGGGGCACCTGCCAGCAGGCCCCAACCCATGTCCCCCCCACCCCCCAGCACTGTAGGGCACCTGCCAGCAGGCCCCCACCCATGTCCAACTCATGTTCCCCACCCCCCACCCCCCAGCAGTGCAGGGGCACCCACCACTAGGCCCCCACCCATGTCCAACTCATGTTCCCCAGCCAACATGTCATCACAATCTAGATCCCTGGTCCCTATGGTCAGCCTCCAAATGCAAAACACCCACCCGAGTATTGCATCCACCCACTCATAATTGGCAATTACATGACAGAACACCAATTGCAAGTTCCGAAACAAACACATTTCCCTCACATACACCCAATGGGTGTCAGTGAATCTCAAAACCCATATCATGATATGCATGAAACCAATGAGATGATACTACACATTGAAGTTTGATAAAAAATATATATTAAAGGAAACATAAATAGAATCAAAAATAAAGAAACATAAATGAGAATGTACAAAAATGAAAAGAAGCATGTCCGTGAAAAAAAGCAAAACCAAAAATCAAAATCCAAAGTAATGGTGTCCAAAGTCACTGTCCACAAAACAAAATCCAATGGGAAATAAAAAAGAAAGCCATTGCTCCATGGTTAAAATGTGAAAGAAAAATACAATCCAACAGTGAACTATGTACATACAAACAAGCCAGGGTCCATTATCCCAACAAAAGAAAGGAAACCTATCTAACAACACTAACTAATAAAATAAACTATATACAAAAATGTGGCCTAAAATGAAACCTAACACTACCTACATAACTATGTACAAGAGCAGCGGGCTAGTTTGACGGCTCACTTTTGGATGTCCCGGGCCAGGGCATCATCGAACTCCTGCTGAATGTCCCGGAGGCGGTCCTCCTCCATGGCCCCGAGGGTCCGCAGGGCCGTCGACATGTCCACCTCCAAACCCCTGCGGAAAGCCTCGAGGCACTCGGCCCACCTCAGGGCCCTCCGCATGGAGTTCTCCGCCCTGACCATTTTGAGCCGTGCCGCTTCCGCCCGCTGCCGCTCCGCATCTATGGCGTGGCCCAACCGCTGCCACACGGAAGACACTCTCTGTCCTGGGTCCTCCTGCCCTCCGGCCGATGCCTGCCCCTCCGATGTTGAAGGCCCTGAGCCTTCATGGCTCCCACCACGTTGCTGCTGCTGCTGTGCCTCTGCCCGTGCACTGCCTCCTGCTGCCTGCACATCCTCCGCCGGCTGAGGTGCAGTCGTTGATGTGGCCACCCCTGCTGGACGTCCGACTCCCGACTGTGGCAGGGATGCCTCCTCCACCAGCCTGGCCGCACCACAGAGGCAGCTCCACAGGGCACCCAGGTGACTGATGGGTGGGAAGATGGCACGGAGGACGACTGGCGTGTAGGGGGTTAAGTTGAGGAGGGGGTCGTAGCAATCCCCATCATACAGAGGAATCTGGCCTGGGTGACCTGTCCCAGCAGGCTGACGTGGTCAACGAGCCATTTGAGATGACGTGCAGTCTCCTCATGAAAAGACTGCAGGTCACCTCGCATGGCCCGTTGACGCAACGCCACACCACTCGGAACAGGCTCAACCCGGACCCGGATAGCCACGTCCGCAGGCAGAGGAAGGCCAGTTGACGTGAGCTCATCCCCTGCCTGAAAACGGGTCTGGACGTAGGCATCCCTGCTGGTGCAAGATGATGCAGGGACAGGATCAGGGACAGGATTGCACACAGGCACCTCCGCGGTGGCCTCTGCTGCCTCCTGTCCCTGGTCCTGCACTGCACCACTAGCAGCAGTGGGATGCCCACCTCCAGACCCCGTCTCTGTTGCTTGCACGGCCTCCTCCTCCACCAAACCCCCCACCAACCTGGATAACTCCATGCCATCTTCCCCTGTTGGGCCCTGTGGGGTCCCAGCTGCCCCTTCTGCTGCCAAGGAGTCCAACTCCAACCTCCGCCTCTTGGACCTCCCCCCGGCAGCTGCGGCCTGGGACGCGGCACCGGACTCCTCACTCCCCGACGAGATGACAACATGGGAGGGGAGCCGGGCCTTGCGTCTCCAGCTGGCGGTGGGCCGCTGTGCTCCACAGCACCTTCTCCGCCCTCTTCATCAGTTGACGCTGCAGACAGGGAGAAATAAAACACAGGCATCAGGGCACTGTACAATGGACACATACACACATGACAGTTTTACATGAGTGGCATTGGCAAACCTCAGACATGTCATCACAATCCCCAACACACATGTCATTTCAACTCGCACACATTAGCCATACCACAGCCATATCGCAACTGCCAGCACCATCCATACACATACAGCATGAGCAGGCAAAGGTGAGCCAGACATCACATGCAACACAGGAAGTGCACCACACATGTACACACACCACCACACTTGCATGCTTGTGTACACCTCTGCCAAGTGTCACAGTGTTCAGATGGGCATCCATGTCACATCTGCCAATCAGGCTTCCACATACCGCTGTCACATGCATCCATGTTGCATCACTGTTGCACCCTTGTCAAATACACACAGATGCACATGTACACAGTGCTGATACATGCAGCTGAAAACAACATACATGCGTGACATCACGGACATGTCTACTTACATACACATTCATCCAAACATGTGTGCCCACACAACTGCATTTGGCATGCAAGCCTACACACACAAGCACCATCCATGTCTCACACATTCCAGTCCTCGCATGTGTTAGCCCCACGGCCCTGTACACCCCCACCCATACTCGACCCCATACAAACAGATGTGCAACCTGCACACTACTGAAAAATCACCACACGCACATCTCACAATCAGGATGCATGTACACTTACCGCTCGACTCCAGACGGGTCTGCCTCTCAAGGACCTGGACGTGGAGCGCTGGGGATATGCGTTCCAGGACCCTCATCTGTTCTTCCGACAAGTGGCCCCGGCGCCCCTTGGCATCCGCCGCCTTCAAGAGGCGCCGGGCCTTGTTCAGGGTCCTGGACCTGAAGTCCTCCCAGCGCTTGACATGTTGTAAGTCGCGGACTGCCACCCCCTCCGCGTTGATGGCAGTCACGATGTCAGTCCAGATCCGAGTCCGTCCTTCCTTGTCGGCGCGGGAACTTACGAAGAGGGCATCATACTGCCCCAGGACTTGCTCCACCAGGACACCAACTTCGGTGGCACTGAAGCTGGTGCCCCTCTGCCTCTCTGGCCGGGGGTTGTCAGTGGTCTCAGATGGTGTTTGCCCCAACATGACAACCCCAGAGGCAGGAGTGGGTGGGCAACTGGGTCCTGGGGCTGGGCTGTGGAGCGATGGAATCCCAGTCGGGAGTCTTCGGTTCCAGCAGGGGTGGTCACAGCAACAGCACCCCTGGCTGATGTGCAGGCAGCAAATGGCAGGTCATGTGGGCAGCAGGCAGTCAGGCAGCAGCAGATGGCAGGTGGGAGCGTGCTCGGGGCTCTGGGGGGCAGTAGTTCGGCCTTCTGGGCAGGAGCGTGGTCTTCCGTGTGCTTACGGGTGGCCAGCTTGATACAGAGTGATTTGGCACGTGAAAATTCGGCACGTCAGCGTGTAATTCGAGGAAAGGCCCTTAGCGCGAAAGCGCGTCTGCACGCATACGCATTTTCATTGGACAGAAGGCCCCTCAAGCGCAAGCGCCCCTGTGACATGACGCGTACAGGCGTGCATGGGCATTTCAGCGCGCGTGAAAAACTGCACGTCCGCGTGTAATACGAGGAAAGGGCCCATGCGCGTAAAGTGACGTGACGCGCGCGTGCGTTTCCCTCAGCACGGGTTAAAGGTGAGCGGGCCCAGCAGTTCGCTGTACGTGCCTTTCGTGGAGACCGACGTGTGTTGCTGCTTCCTGTTGTTTCGCGCGCCATCACAACTTCACAGCTATCAAGGACGTATCTCTTCTTTTGGCGGGGGTATTGGCTACGCATGTTTTTCTGCATCGCGCTAGTCAGACGGTGAGTCGCACACGCTCTTTTTCCCACTGCGGGTGCCCCTGTGTATCGCACCCATTTTTGATGTCATAGTAGCCTGCGTTTCCCACGCGTACGCGTTATTCGTGTTACCGGGTGCCACCGCGTACTGCGGGAGGTTGAATCCACGCACGTAGGCTGCAGGGTTGCGTGCACGGTTTTACTGCAGTTTTGGGGTGCCTGAGCGTTGCGTGACCCGTCACCACATCACTGGGGTCACATACAGCCTTGCAGGTGCAGGGGGGCTGTTAACATCTTGCTTCCCACCCCCTTCACCCCAATTGCCCAGGTCAATTGTGGTGTACACCTCCCATTGGCACTACTCCATCTGTGCCGGCACTACTACATCTGTGCCATGGTTGGGAGGACACCAAAGGTGAGGGGCGCCTCAGCTGGGTGTCCTCCTCGTGGCGGGCTTGGTCGGGGACGTGGCTGTGGTGACCAGGGAGTAGGGGGACTCCAGGGTGTCCAGGGCGGCCACAGAGGGGGAAGAGGCAGGGGTGCGCCACTTGAGCACAATGTTGTGCCATGTGTTGGTGCAGTCATGCCACCACCCCCTGTGGTTCCGGGGGATGCAGCTCCTGCATCTGGCACTGGCACCCGTTCGACCCGGCAGTCCGTTCCATCGACTGCCACGGGCCCAAGGGTAGTGGTAGCTGCAGGTGCAGCTGTGGACACCGCCACCCAGGCTCAGGGTCTGCCAGCGCAGGCTGCGTTGGCACTTGAAGAGCCCTTGGTAGATCTCCAACAGGCCAGGGGGGAAACCATAGGGGCAGGCCGGGCTGCTCAGACCAAGACACGTGTCCCTGGAGCAGTCATGTCATCTGCTGCCCCGAACAGCCGGGTGTTGGCAAGTGCAGGGGCAGATGCACCCAACAGCACCCCGGTTGTGAATCTGCCAACCAGGACCGTTGCGGTCAATGACCCTGCCACAGCTGATGTTGCTGCGCAGGGTCCATTAGTGGGCACCCAGCTGCCACTGACACGAGTCAGGCCTTTGGTCATCCCTCCACCTGCCACTCCCTTGGCTCAATCCACCAAACCCACTGGCCATACTGGTCAGGGCGGCATTAGCCAGCCAGGGTCTGCGCCACAGTCCAAGAGGAGGAAGGTTGCACCTGCAGCACAGTCTGGGACCCCACACACAGCCACGACCTCCTGCACGTCGAGGAAGAAGCTTTTCTGTAAGCAGGAACTGGACTTCCTCTTGGACTACGTGCGGGGCCACAGCCGTGACATGCTAGTGGGTGCCAATAGTCAGACTACGGCTGCCCAACGTGACACCCACTGGAAGCATGTTGCGGAACATGTCAGTTCATTTGGCCATGAGGTGCGCACGGCGCAAGAGTGCAAAAAGCGTTGGAATGACATCAAGCGCAGCACTAAGGCTAAGCGTGCCTCTAATTACAACTTGACTCTGGTGACTGGCGGTGGGCCTGCACCAGAGGAAGAAGAGCTCACTCCGCATGAGGCTCTCGTTGCGGAGTTCATACCACCTGAATTGGTCGAAGGAGTGGGAGAGATGCTGGACTTTGATGCGCAGTCCAGTGACTGTTGATGCGTGTTTGTTGAGGACGTGTGTGTTTCACTTGTGGGATGTGTTGTGCATGATTGCTGCTACATGTGACGTGTACATGATTCTGATGTGTAAGTAATGCAATGCTTCCATCATGCATGTCTCCTCTGCCTGCATGTGGGACTCCATGTAGGCATGCTCCCTTGCCCCTCCTCTGCCACTCTGCACCCCAGTTCCACCTTTGCACTGGTCTGCTTCAATCTTGCCAATGTGTAGTTTCTTGTTCATGTGTCCTGTGTAGATGCTAACTTCCAGCGTAGAATCTGCCAGACATATGCCGTGTGGTACAGCCTTAGTACTCGATGCAGGGTATCTCACTTGTACTGTGCATGGGTCAGATGTCCCGCAGGGACATGAGTGCCCATTCATGCTCCATGTGCATTGTACGCATGCCCCTATGTGTCCTTGACTGGATGATCACTGTAAAATAAGTCCTTGGTTACATACATTGCCTGCCATCTCATCAGCCTTCCCATGTCAACTGTGGCTCTGTCCTGCGTTGCACACATGTTTAGGCTCTGACAATCTGTGTGGCTCACAGGCCTCAGCCTGTTCAATGGCCAATGACTCTGTCCAACTCTTGTTGTGTCTTCTTCACACGTGGGCGGCCTCCGGAGTTTTCATCATGTGTCCTGCCTACTGTCCCAGCATCATTTGCAGTGTTGTCATTTGAATCACATTAAGCTGTTGATGCCAGTCAACACTGCCTGTCAATACACAGGTGTATGGTCAGCCTTTTGATACCATGCTAGGCATCCCTGCTTTGGTACTGGGGTGGAGGGGTGCTTGGCTTCTAGATATGGTACACATTGAATGCACAATGCACATGATGTCTGAATTTGACATTGCACTGCCTTCACATTTCCTGGCACACACCATGGAGTGCTTGTACATGTAGGTAGTGAGTGGTGTACACATTTTCTGCACTGCATAGACCCACTTCCATGGAAACTGCCACCTATCAACAGGTCTGATCACAGAAGCTATTCAAAGTAGACCCAGCATGCATGCCAAGTTATATGTTGTGTGTCTCATGTCTGCCGGATGCGTTTGCTCTCGGTGTGTGTGTGTGTGTCGTGTGCTTCTGACATGTGTAGTGACCTTTTTTCTCTCTATTTTTCAGGTGATGACGCAATAGAGGCGGAGGATGGTGTTGTCATGCCAGACACAGGGTTGGTAACACCACATCAACCCGGCACTAGTGGGGGTCGTGGGGTGGTAGGCCACGAAAACACCCAAGTGCTACAGTCCATCTTGTCTCTGGCTGCCTATGAGTCCAGCCTTGATGACGACTCTGAAGTCCATGTTGAGTTGGATGAGCATCAAGTAAATGTGTCAGGGGTGAGTGATTCTGATGTGGACACTCCTCTGTCTGCGACCCCTGCACTGAGGGATCAGGCAGTCTTGGTTCCTCCGCCCGTGGTGGATCGGGACGCAGGGTCACCCTCCACACCAGTCACTGATGTGCCTGGGACATCACGTCGACGGGGCATGTAGTCGTGCAGCCGCGGGCGGTGCCAACACAGCGAGGACCCCCGGTCCTTGGGTCCCGCAGGGGTCAAGCCCGGCAACGCGGTCGCCGCGTGCAACCGCTGTATACTGAGTGGGAGCAAGACATGACTGCCAATTCCGAATGGCAGGGGGCAGCAATGGAGAACATCGCTGAGAGCACGGAGCGTGTGGCCCGATCTGTGCTCCCCCCTGCTAGGCAGGTGCTTCTCCAGCAGCAGGCAGCACGGTCCACGGCCCGCTCGCTCAGGCTGGGCATGGCGGCCTCCGACAGGGCACTCCAGGCTGAAATGTCATCTCTGCGTCAAGCAATTGCTGCTCACGCAGAGGCGCACATGGATGCTCTGAGGGAGGAGTATGCTTCCCTCAGATCCACTCTGGGTGTCCTTATGATGTCCCAGAGGCAGCAGGCAGAGGAGAGGTTTGCACAGCTTGAGCGTACCATCTCAGCTGAGCTGCAGGCTTGCCGGGAGGTGCAGCGGTTGTCCAGCCAGGCCTTGCAGGAGGAACTCTGTGTTACACGTGCTACCTTGCAAGAGGAAGCACGTGTATCACGTGAGGTTCTGCATGCAGACCTATGTCACATCGCCACACAGAACCAGGCTCACCTGTCCGGCAGACTTGCTGCCGACGAGGGGCAAGCTGCGGCTAGGCGTGGCCAGGCTACTGTGCCACGTCCTCCTTTCCAGGATGAGCCAGACTCGGACGACCATCTATCTCCCACATAGGTCGGGCTGTGCAGGCGATGAGCCCATGGAGGTTTTTTTTTTGGCTCAGCATCATTGCATGTGGATGTTGAGCAGCACCCTGTACCTCCCCCCTCCTGGGTGCCTCCCCTCCCCCCCCGGGTCGTATGTGGCCATTTTTGATTTTTCTTTTAGTTTAGTTAGTTAAGTTTCTGTTTGATAGTTAGTTTAATTAGGTAATGTAGGTTTTCCATTGTTAATGTAATTAGTTAATAGTTGATTTAGTTTAAAATTGCTAGTCTATTGTGCTTTCATGTGACGGTGTGGTGCTTTGTGGCTTTTGAAGGCATCCACTCTCTGTTCCAGCTGGGCCCTTCCGGCTTGTCTTGTGTATGTGTTTGCTGCTTGGGTCCTTGACTCACATATGCTACTCCTGCCTCCCTTATCCATGGGCTCGCAAGGATGGTTCGGTGTTACAGAATATTACACAAGGGCTTTGGACTGTCATATCTGTGGCATGTCTGGTGCTGTGTGACTTGTGTTGACACCCCTAGTGGGGATGATTTTGGTGTTATTGTCCACTGTTCAGCTTTTGCTAGATGGGGTGTGTCATGATTAATGTGTACATTAATTGCTATGCATTGTGTAGTATGTTTCATATCTTTCCTGTACACGTGCTTGTTGCAATTCATGCTGTAGATAGTGTTCCACACTTTGGATGTGAAAGACGGACTGATGGTGTGATTTGTGATGTGACTCTCTGACATGGTCAAGTAATGAGATGCCTGATGAGACACACACAGATGACTTTGAAGCATTAATCATGTGTTTCATGCCCTTTCTGCAGGGGGATGAGCCTCCAGAGCACCTTTGCCAGCAGACATGGCCCATTGGACGACGGAATTCTGGACCCGTTTGTTGGTGCCCACATGCACATGTGTGCACAAGCAGAGGCACAGGGATTGCAGACCCACATCCTAGAACTGCTGACATGTTCCAAGGAACTCCAGGCAAGGTGAGCAGCACAGGGGGGCCACGACACAGCAAAACTTGCACCAGGCGAGTTGCACATGCAGGCTTAGTCACAGCACTGAGGGTGAGCTTAGACGAATATTGGTGTTGAAGCACACAATGCAGCTCAGATGTGTTGGTGGACTGATGGCTGTTGATAGTAGGGTTGTCTGGGACACATGCAGGGGAAGTGGCACATACCCTCCGGTACACCAAGGTCCATTGAGGCACTTGTATCAACCATGTAGCCTTCCGAGACATGGAAAGGGGCAGCTCACAGGGACATACAGCAAGGGACATACTCGGGTGCAGTGCATGTCTTTTCCATGTACTTTATGATAAATGCACTGCCAACTTTGTTTTGGTCATGGTGGTACGCAACTTGCTCTGAAGTCATGGCTTGCTATATGGGTCTGTCTGCTTACCCAGGGAACAATGCATGTTGTGTGAATTGTGACACATTGGTGTTCCATTTTCCACGCACCCACCAGCGGCTGACTTACTGCATTGACTGTGTATGACCCGTCACAGGGGTGATGTTATATATGGGTACGAAGCATCTACACCAGATTGTCTGTTTGTAGAGTAGTTTGTTGCTATGGGGCATGTTTGGTGTTGTGTTTTTGTGTAATTGGCACGTACAGGTTGTTGACTGTGGCTCTCATTGCAGCATTGCAGTGCTCCTGTAACCGGACCTGAGAGTGCGCAGGCAGGAGGCCAGAACTCAAAACCAGAGCTAAGTGTCTTGTTGTTTTTCTTTCGAACTGCTCTGCATAGGCTTGCTGGGTAGTGTACTAATGCATGGATGTATGTGTGGTTCAATTTGGTATGTTTTTTCTCCCTAATCACCCGTGATCCTATGCAATTTTGAACCCTGTACCCTCTTCCCAGTGTTCCTGCTTCCCGTACCTATCCAAGCAACGTTCCCTGACCCTCTTTCCCCGCTGGGGTTGCGGATGCCTGTGTAAGCCCCGAACTTGCAGGCGCCAAATCCCTAGAGGGGGTGGTTGGTTCGTACCACTCCTGAGCCTGGACCACAGAAGGCCATGACAATGATGTCCAAGTTTGTTTGGATAGTGTATGTGTTCATGCAGGTAGTACATTTTCGTGCATTCCCTAGTTTCATGTGTCATTCCTCCTCCCCTCTCCTGCCACTCATTCCAGTCATCCAGTGTGTCAACACCTGTCCCGACTGCATATCCCTGAACCTCCTTCCCCACCAGGGTCTCAGGGGCCTGTGTGAGTTTGACCTTGCAGGCACCCGGGACATGGTGGGGGTGGTTGTTTCATGACACTCCCGCGCCTGTACAGGGGACCTGTGACAGTACACATCAGTTCATGGTGCATCATCCTATGTCATGTACCACACATGTTTCACATCCTGTCGTGACATTGTTTTGCTGTGCTACCTTGGTTGTTGCATCATTGTGGTAGTACTTGGCCTTTGCGAGGTACTGCTACGTCAAGTCATCTACTGGAGGGTGTTCTGGTTCGTTTTTCTGGCTTGGATTTTGTGATTTTGGACATTGATTATGAGGGTGCAGGCACCTTTTTACACACAAGGTGGGAGATGGTGACGAAGGGTAAAGGTGATCCTGTGGCCAGGTGGAATTGAGGTTTGAAGGCTCCATGACCCAGGTGCAGTTGTTCAGTGGGTCATGGTCATTTGTGAGGGAGGGGGGGTTGTTGTTGATAGTTGCCTTGCCCTGCAGTGTGATGGGAACCCTGACATTGTAATGGTGGTATCCTATGTACATGTTGTGTTCTGCTGATCAATGCCTGTTCATGTGTTGTGTTTACCTTTCAGGTGCAAGGGGATAGTTGTGGTTTGCCAGGCTGGGGTGTACACATGGTGAATGTTCACATGTGATGTGTAGAGAACACTAATGGTCACTTGAGTGCACATGCATATGTGGAGTGCATGTCCTTGCAGAACCACACACTTGCACTCTGATGCACTACATGTACTCCCACCCTTGCATATCCATGTGTACACTGTTTGCCTTCTGGTGCCCACTGTGTCCCTGCAGCACATGTTCTGTGACCGATTATGGATCCTGTACATGCCTAATTTGCCGTTTGATGTGGTCTGTCACTTAGATGTGATGCTCAGGGTGTGCATCACACACAATGGCTGTTCACTGTGCTGTGCGCTGAGCAGTGTGTTGCAGGAGTAGGACACTGCACACATGAGCTGCAGTGTTGATTTTGCAATGCACAATGTGCATGTAGACAGGCATTCACTGTTATGTTACGTCTACGACTCTTGTAATGCATTTGGAAATGACTTATTTTGCGTGGGAGATTTTGTTGGTCTGTCATTTCATCTGATTCCGGGTCAGGCATCATTGTCTGATGCCACTGTACATTTAGGACATGGCAATGTGTACCTTATCGTTACTGTGTTGGTGTATGGGTATTGCTTGCCATGTCATGTTGTGGTTTGGGAGGGTTTGAGTGACATGACAGTGATGGCCATGGCCTGTTTTGCAGGTGTGTGTGATGCACACCTTGCATGTCAGGGTCATCCGCTTCTCAGAGCAACTAGCTGGGGGTAGATCTCTCTCCGTGGCAGGGCCCTCCCTCTGGAACAGCCTTCCTGCCTCACTTGAACTTGAGGGGAACCATCTCCAGTTCTGGAAGCACCTCAAGACCTTCCTCTTTGCTTCCGCTTTCTCTCTGCCTCTCCCTTGCAGAATTCTTCACTGGAACTGCACTGGAGCTGCAACTGGGCCACTCTCACCGACCTCGGTCCCTGGCCCAGCCACTCTCCACTTGCACTGCCTCCCTGGCAACCCCTGCACTGTGGTACTGTCTCTCTATCCCTACAGCCCACCCTTCCCAGCACTTGTCTGCACTTACCTTTGCAGTTGCCACCAGCCGACCTATGTATTTTTTTTGGGCTACTTCCCCTGTACTGCACTCCCCCCCCTTCCCCTTGCACTTTTCCCTTCCCCCTACTCCTGCACTTGCACAATCTCAATGACACCTGGCCTAGTAGTACCGTTGTCTGTCTTCCCTTGTTCCCCCCTCCCTGCCTCATCGCACCTTGAAATACTTGTGTATAGGCCATATCATGTCATATGTCATATGTGTGCCTTTTGGTCACACAGGATAGCTTGTGTTTAAGTAGCTAGGGATGCAGACGATGTGGCACTTCCATGGCAACTATCTCAGGGTGGTAGGGTTGTGACAGTTGACTGTCTCTTTGTCATCATCGATTGTCACCTGGTATGTGCCAGGCCTGTGTGCACTCCGCAGGGGTGGGAGTTTAGGTGAAAAATGTGGCCACAAGCTGGGTCCGGGCTTCCTCGCCACGTGCCCTATCCCCTCCCATGGGCAGCGCCTGTGCCTGTGGTTGGGGATGTGGGGGCACCACCATGTCCACCGGGATGCCCTGCCGTGTTGCAACATTGTGCAGGACACATGCTGCCACAATGATCCTGCACACTACTGGTGGTGCATAGAGTAGTTGCCCACCAGAGCGGTCAAGGGAGCAGAAACGTGACTTGAGCACTCCGAATGTGCGCTCCACTATGCCCCTGGTTGCAATATGGGCGGCGTTGTATCTTACCTGGGGTGGTGTGGTGGGGTTCCGGATTGGCGTCATCATGTGGTTGCTCAGAGGGTAGGCACTGTCCCCTGGGGAGGTGATAATAGTTGAGATTATTAGGGTTTGGATATTTGTCTGTGTGTGACTTGCATGCATGTGCAAGGGCATTTGTACTGACCTAGGAGCCATGTGTCGCCATGCTGCCCAGCTTCCAGGGCCCGGCTCAGGGCAGACATTCTGTATATGAAACTGTCATGGGTGGAGCCAGGGTAGTTTGCATAGACAGAGGTGATGATTCCCTTTGCATCGCATACCACATGTACATTGATGGAATGCCAGTGCTTGCGGTTTCGGTAGATGTGCTCAGTGGCCCTAGGTGGACGTAGGGCCACATGGGTGCAATTTATGGCACCGAGCACTTTGGGGAAGTGTGCCACCCTGAAAAAATCTAGGACAACGGCCTGCCTTTCTGCGGGTGTTCTGGGCATGTATATGTGCCTGCAGACTGAGTGGCGCGCTGTCATGATTGCCAGTACCTGGTGTAGGCAGTGTGACTGCGTGGCCTGTGAGACCCCCCCACTATGGCAGTGGTCCGCTGAAATGACCCAGTGGCCAGAAAATGCAGGACATTGAGCAGCTTCTCCAAGGGGCTCAATGCTTGGGAGCAAAGGTTGGGGGATGTAAGGTCATCTTCCCACTCCCTGACCAGGTCTAGGATGATATGGGGTGGAAACCTATACCTGCCATAGACCTGGTCATCAGGCATCCCAAAAAGGCTTGTCCGTGGTGCGCAAATATGCGTGCCCTGGCTATTCTCCTCCTCCTGCGGTGTCCCACGATCAGTGCTGCGACAAATGGGGCATTCATCTTAGCTGTATATACGCGTTTGTTGTTTGCGCGCACTTTTATGCTGTGCGCGGGGACGCTTCCGCCTGCCTTCGTGTGGCGGACGCGTTGACCCCTGTGCGCGTCTTTTGCCGTGCGCGGGTTTCCCGTATTCGGATCCATGAATACGGGTTGTTCGCGTGCGTGTCGGCGTTCCGTGTAGTTCCCTGCAGTACTTCCCCAGTTACGCCTTCTTTTTCACGCGTTGTTCCCCATTCCGCGTGTTACACCCACTGTTCCGCCCACTTTGGTTGTGTGCGCCACGCTATGTGCGCTTTTTCTGTGCGCGTAGCGCACGCCGTGTATGCCTGTGTGCGCCATGGCTGGATTGGGCGCACGGACAGCGGGAAACACGCGCAGCGTCTTCCTTGAATTGCACGCGTGCGCTACGTTTCTCACGCTTGCGCTCCCTTGCGCCTGCTTGCGCATGGATTTTCGGCGCACGTTTGTTCCATGAATCGGCCCCTTAGTCTCAGGAGGGATGAGGGTGACTGAAGGAACTCAATGAGCACACAGAGCAAGGACACTTACAAATTACTCCAGACAGGTGTTATATTAAAAAAAATAGACACATTTATTACAAGGCCTTTGTAACATAGACTATAGCAAAGAATCACAGTAAAAACTAAGTAAACCAATACATCACACTCAATGCCATATATATACAAGACCAGGGGGGTCTAAAGGGGTGACTGCACGAAATATGTTGACAACCTAGAGGTGAAGGAAACAGGCAGTACAGTTAGTCTTTAGGCCAAATTCAACATCCGATGTTCACCTAACTAAGAGGCAGTCCATGCCCTAAGAAGAGGGGAGCCTTGTGCTCAATAGTACATGGGTGCCAACACACGCGGTTGTTCCAATGGGCAAAACAGGGTCTCTTCAGGGGGCTCTAGCAGCTCGGGACGGTGGATAAGGCGATGAAGAATAAGTTCCCACTATTCAAGAAGGACCTCCACTTGAAGGCAGAGGCAGTTCGAGAGTTTGGGATGGAGTCCCTATTTTGCAATAGCAGTGGACAGTAGAGGGACCCCCAGGGGCCACTCATGCGTAAAGTTGGGCACTGGTGCTAGGGGCCACCGGTTGGGGTGATGATTACTCACTGGTCCCTGAGGCAAGGAGACCCAAACTTCGGCAGGTTAGTCCAATTCGGTTGCAGGTTCGACAGCAGCAAAAAGGATGTCTCGGCACCTTTTAGTTCCTGAGATCCAGCGAGGATTCCCAAACAGGACAGTGACGATTTCTCCCCTCCAGGTGGATGAATCGCCCCAGTTTCACTGAAACAGGCTTCAGTGGCCAGAGGGTCACAAATGCAGTGGACTTGCAAAGGACGTTGCCGCAGCAGGGCAATACGGTAACCGCATTTACTCTGGTCCGGGCGCACTTGTCTCACTTCAGACATGGGAATGCCAAGTCTATGAAATTTGGTGTACGGGTGCCGTGGACACAGAGCTAGCAGTATACCAAATTTCGAGGGCCTCCTCAAAAAAACGGCGGAGACAGAGCAAAGGTCCTGCATTAGATGGTCAGCCCGCTGGTTGGCCCAGGGACACTTCCGAGAAAGCTTACTTGCAGGTTTTGGTGAAGATGCCGAGAGTAGTTGGTCCTACTATTCCAATGCGTCGAAGCGTCGTCCTTCTAGGATGACCAGATGCAGAGGGGTCCCACGGGATGACAGGGGGCTCAGGGTGCTAAACCTTCCACCTGGTCACCAGCGGTTCCTCGACTCAGCTTTGTAGTTGCAGGATACTTGGATCCTATCTCTTGTTCAGTGAGAACTCGGGAGACTGACCTGTTAGTGGTGTTTCCAGCCTCCTCTTATCCAAAGTCGCCTTCGCGCCAAAACGGAGAGGACCCAATGGGAGATCTGCTCACAAACACTCACTCCATGCGTGGACTAATCACAGACCACGGTGGTCTCATGCATTCAGGACACTCCAGACTCTCTGGCACCCAGGATGTGTATTGGGACCAGACATCCCAGCCCAC